>NC_060208.1:113204375-113546250 GCF_021130785.1 Homalodisca vitripennis
GGAAGGTCATTAGTGTGTCTACCTTTACTTCCACTGTACGCCCCCGGTCACACTTCCCCAATCACATCTTGTCACACTTGACACAGTTTTGTTAACAAGACGCTCCCAGCAGCAATACTACATTAGTTCTCATTTACAGCTTTTTTACAGTTAAAATACTTTTGTATCAAACATTAATATCACAAGTATATTTTGTTAACTTTAAATATGACACATATTTTTTATGTGTGTATATTACCATCTATAGCAAGAGATAACAAATTATCGTTTATTTGTTCACTTTTCGTTTTAATCCTACTGCATAACGGATTGATGTCATTATGTATTAAATATTTTTAATATTAATATCAGTAAATACGACTAAACATCACTTGATAGTTACTAAAATCTCAATGTTTCTTCCATTACACTCCCTATACAGGTAGTAGTAGTCAAATCAACGATATGTACAATAACAGTTTTTAACAATCCACTTGATCATAAAGGTTAAAAATGAACATGTAAAACTGTGTATATTGTTGTTTACTTTCATACTAAGGAATACAGAACTCTGTCAAATGTTAAACGGATGAATACTTCAAGTATATATGGCTGTAGCCTACCTCCTTCCAAAACATCGATATCAAACAAACACTAAGAATGCGGTTTGGTACAAAAGTATATCAGTCACACTTGCTAGTATCTGTCTAACCACTGCACTGAAAATAGTAATGTAGTGTTGGATTTCTTATTACAAAACTAATTTATAAATACTAAACAACAGACAAATATCTGAATTTAATAAAGAGTAATATTGAATATGCTTAACTGAGAGCTATCTATCACTCCTACAGTGATGAAGTTTGTCCATCTGTAGTAAGCAATGGATGTTAATGACTGGCTGTTTTAAGTGGAACTTTCCTGATAAAATTGTATTACTGTAAGTGTGTATGTGTATATACGTTTCTTCTACGAAAGTGGCTTTAAAAAGTTAATATTCTGTAATCCCTTACCCTGTAAAGTACTTACGAATACAAATGTATTAGCATTCTGTAAATTAACTTGGGTACATTAAAGTTAATAAAAATAAAATATCATGTATGAATGCAGATAGTAGTTATCATTATAATAACCTTTTTGCTAAAAATTTATTTTACGTATTGATAATTAACTTAGCTTCTTTAAAGTTTTTGACTGGCCTCTTTAATGGAAAAACCTAATCTGTGTTGTAGCGCTCTGATATTCAAAATTTCTAACGTTTAGTAGAGATCTTTAGGAAAGTATCAGTTATAATACACGATTAAATATTTAGGATTGTACCACAAATAAAAGCGGTGGTGTAAACAAAGATACTGGTTAAGGTAATAAAGTAGACATTCAATATGTGTAACGTGTAACAAGTTTAAAAGGGGAGATGAGGCGTGTAATATTATCAGTCATGGATGCCATGAGAGATACATTATAGAGACAATGACAGTCAGGTAACGTTCATCGTTGATTACCCATGACATGCTCGGCAGTATCATTTTATTCAGTCACTGCTTCGGTGATATCTCATTACCATGTAAACAGTGACAATTTTTTACCTGTGTGTGGATTACAGAATAGCATTGACATTTATGAAGTCAACCACTTTGGTGATGGTTCACTGCTATATAGACTGTAAATATTGTGTTCTGTTTTGTAAATAACGTGTAGGTCTGGGTTCTACGTTACTTACGTTGACTAATTATTTACTCATTTCTTGTACTTTAATTTTTTACCTTGAAACGTATGTAACATAGTAACAAAATTTGCATTTCACTCATATAAAAATGTTTATTTTTTGTCTTTATTTTTAATATTAAACATTGAAAACATATTGTAATTTTGTATTAATAATATAAAGATTTAAAATGACAAAGCGAAAAGGTTTAGAAAAATACTAATTAACTCTAGTTTACCTACAGTAAAACATTTAGTGTTAAGCAAAATTTAATTACATTTAATCTTATAGGTACTCTTCTGATTTATTAAATTATAAAAGAATTGAAAGTTAATTTTAAAATTGTTGTAATGAAAATGTTTTTGTTGACAAATTGTTTCGTAAACAGTTTTCTTTAAATTTTCGCTAGCTATTTCGCTAGTTACAGAATTAACATAAAATATTACAATTATTTGGTTTTGATCGATGTTAGGGTAGACATTTGTCTGAGACGCGCTCTAAGAACGCCACTGGTGAGTTACTGCTTCCATACGAGTATATGACTTTATAATGAAGTTGGGGCTCATTTCAGGTCAATTACAGCTTCCATACCAAGAAATCTTTACACTTTTTATTTACACATAATGAAACCATAACAAAGTTTGAAGTTGCCGCACTAAAAACTTCAATTGTGGACAGCCACGATCCAAGTGCATATTTTAAGATGACACTATAATTGCATAAGGTAACGAAAAAAATAATTTTGTGAACCAACTAAGTGTCGAGAAAAATTATTATTTCCAATTTATTATGCAGTTATGGCTCTTTTCAATTCAATTGTTGATTAGATTTACTGTTATTAATTTGTGATGACATTAATATAGAAGCTGTAAATTATATTAGTCATTTAATTGTTTCAGTTTGCTAAATATATCTATAAAGTAAATACAAATTATTGTATTAATCAATTCAAAAAATTCCACTCATAATCGAATAACTATCACAAGGCATGCCACAATATGGGGAATAAGGTAATAACTGAGGAATAGAGAGGCAGGTGTGAACCAGCGGGAATCTAACTTATTATTGCACGGTGCTCCAAAATGTTTTACCCCTAAATCTAACATCTAAAATAGTAAGAAAATCATATGTGTAAGTAAATTTACAAAGTTAAATTTCTATTTAATTGAACCAATTTAAAAATTAATTATTCTTTCGTACATCCAAAATTTTATAAAAACTTAGATTTCATACATTGCACTATTTTATGACACAATATACTATGAAGTGATTATGTAACATCTAGGGTGTTAAAAAAATCTGTGAAACATTACAACTAAGGTCAATATTGGGTAATGAATTGAATATGAACTTAATTATTCTTTATTTAGTGGTTTAAAGAAACATGAAGCATACATTAGATAGTTCGCCAGTACAGAGTAACTTCCGTAACAGGTTTTTTCTGGAGAACTTCTGTGCATCGGTTTGGGTCACAATTTTATAGATATTCCCACTAAACTTATTTTTAACTTTGTCATTTTTCTCTGCCATGTCAAATTAAAAATATCGCTTTGATTTCTTCATGAAATGTGTATGTATTAAAATTGGTTTTAATGAAAATCTGTGAAATACAATAAAGTACATGTTATCAACCACCTCAAACCGACAGAACATGGAGAGCAGTGAAAAAGGCAGGCTGGAAGACAACAGCTCAATTAAAAACCATACTGCAACCGTGATATCTGGCATTGTTGCCTCCGGATCTTGTCGCGCTGCTGGGTGTGAACACACCTAACGCAAGGAATGTAATTCTGAAAAGAGAATCCTGTTTATGCATTACCAGATTGTGTTCAGTCATTTATTGAGAATAGCCTAAGCGATGGAAGATGTGATGGGTTAGAAAATATAGAAAACATACTAACGAAATGAGAGCGGAATATAACAAAAGGGAAACTGTAAAACGAATATTCTACCCTGAAAGATGACGCTGCTTGTGCTATTATTAGTGAAATGTACGAAGATAGTTGTGGAATATATCCTTCTTGTTGGGAGAATACTTTTTTCAAGAGAACTGAAGCCGATTTTCAACAGCATATTAAAAACATACTATAGATAGATAATGTTTTTTGAGAATTGTTAGGCTATTTATTGAGAAAAGCCTAAGCGACGGAAGATGTGATAGGTTAGAACATATAGAAAACATACTAACGAAATGAAAGCGGAATATAACAAAAGGCAAACTGTAAAACGAATATTCTGCCCTGAAAGATGACGCTGCTTGTGCTATTATTAGTGAAATGTACGAAGATAGTTGTGGAATATATCCTTCTTGTTGGGAAGAATACTTTTTTCAAGAGAACTGAAGCCGATTTTCAACAGCATATTAAAAACATACTATAGATAGATAATGTTTTTTGAGAATTGTTAGGCTATTTATTGAGAAAAGCCTAAGCGACGGAAGATGTGATGGGTTAGAACATATAGAAAACATACTAACGAAATGAAAGCGGAATATAACAAAAGGCAAACTGTAAAACAAATATTCTACCCTGAAAGATGACGTTGCTTGTGCTATTATTAGTGAAATGTACGAAGATAGTTGTGGAATATATCCTTCTTGTTGGGAGAATACTTTTTTCAAGAGAACTGAAGCCGATTTTCAACAGCATATTAAAAACATACTATAGATAGATAATGTTTTTTTGAGAATTGTTAGGCTATTTTTTGAGAAAAGCCTAAGCGACGGAAGATGTGATGGGTTAGAAAATGTAGAAAACATACTAACGAAATGAAAGCGGAATATAACAAAAGGGAAACTGTAAAACGAATATTCTACCCTGAAAGATGACGCTGCTTGTGCTATTATTAGTGAAATGTACGAAGATAGTTGTGGAATATATCCTTCTTGTTGGGATAATACTTTTTTCAAGAGAACTGAAGCCGATTTTCAACAGCATATTAAAAACATACTATAGATAGATAATGTTTTTTTGAGAATTGTTAGGCTATTTTTTGAGAAAAGCCTAAGCGACGGAAGATGTGATGGGTTAGAACATATAGAAAACATACTAACGAAATGAAAGCGGAATATAACAAAAGGCAAACTGTAAAACGAATATTCTGCCCTGAAAGATGACGCTGCTTGTGCTATTATTAGTGAAATGTACGAAGATAGTTGTGGAATATATCCTTCTTGTTGGGAAATCACTTTTTCAAAAGAACTGAAGCCGATTTTTAACAGTATATTTACATTAGGAGTATATTTATTTTGCTATTAAAGCCAAAAATTAAAAAAAAGATAGACGTTATTAAACGTGCGAAATCGTGTTATCATTTATAATTAAGTTTGAAACTAAAATTGTTATACGTGAAGTGTCATTAACAATGATAGTCCGTCTAATATATTATTGTTATAACTTATCTGTAACCCATTCACAATAACTCATTGATTACAACTTTACCGGGAGATACCGCAAACCGCAAACCATCAAATATATTAGTCCCATCATTTCTCTTATTGTAAAGTCCAAAAGGAGAAATACATGTTTTATAGGAAACATTTTTCGACTTTCCCATACCTGGATAACCGGCAGTGGGGCGAGGAGCTGTGTAGTCAGGCGTTGTGGTTCTTGAGAACCTAAGTCATAGCCCAGTAGAGGACCGACGGTAGATTGATCACACCAAACACAATCACAGCCTCCAAGACCTGAGCAAAACCGTCGAAACGTCAGGCGCGGATGTCAACTACATTAAAACAGTCTCTTCCTAGGTGTAACATCCTATCTTAAGTTACCTTAAGTTGATGTCACATTCTGTTCAAACAGGTAAAAAAATGGTATTTTTGTATGATAAAGGTAAAATAAATTGCATTTTGTAATTAGAACAAGGCATCATATTGATAAAGTACCAAACTGTTTTCATTATAAATATTTTAAAAAGATATAGTTTCAACTAATTATAAAAATTATAGTAGTACATTTTTATAAAATATAATTGATGGTTCTGCAGTAAAGTAAATAAAAATGTATACTGAGAAACATTTACGTACAACCTGTTACCAGGTAACGTATACAGGTATCCAACGATAAACATTAATTCGGGTTTATTCTTTTTTTATTCAAGTCTTACTTTAACAACACATGAGACGTAGTTATGTTAGGAAGGATTGATCCAGTGCGAATCTTTTAATTTCGCTTTTGTAGGCTAAAAATCCTACTGAACTCTTGCACCTGATGAGACAATAAGAATACTTATTCATCTAGATTACACTTGTTTTAGTAGTCTTGGTATCTTTGTTGTCAAAACTATGAAAAGAGTTCGTTTTGAGCTTCTTCATCGCAGATTTTGTTATATCTTCAGACGGATATTGAATCCATATCAAGGGAGTGAAGGCTATGACAGTAGTTTTTCAGATGCTGCACTAAGGGTAAGGTGAAATGAAACTGAACTCAAAATTCGAATCAACTCATAGTGAACTTAGCACGTTATAGAATATATTCCATTGTTTTATAAATGTTAATTTAGTGATTATAAGCCTATTTAAAACTTGATTCACTGGCCAGGTCTTTTTTACATCAAGAGTTTAAATTATAAGTAAACGATGAATTCTTCGATAATGTTCCATACCATTAGTAAATTCAAGAATTAATAAAAAAGAACAATTGCTTCTGTTTGCTTAGTATAATTACACAAACTTTTTCGGACATTAGAAAAAGAAAAGTGGCTTTAAAGTAATAAGCATCACGTAAGTTAGCGAAATAAAGATTTAATAATGAAAGTCATTTAGAAAATAAATGGTAAAAACAATTCATATGCTGTGACAACATTAAACAAAACGAGAAAGCATTGTATTCATTGGTATTACGCTATTATTGTCCAGCTGTCATATCTCTCTGCCGGAATGGCCATGAACCTGTCATTGAATTTTGATTAGACCAGACAGCTCTGCCAGCCTGCTTGTTGTTGTTATTATCATAGCAATAGAGCCCTTGCTGTCAGGGCGGAATAGACATGAGTCTGTCATTAAAATTTGATTAGACCTGTCAGCACTGCAAACATGCTTGTTGTTGTTATTATCAAAGCATTAGATCCATTTCTGACAGATGCGTCGGGAGCAGAATGGGTATGAGCATGACACTAGAATTTGGGTGGCAGGCTACATGCTTGCCTTAGTGTTATCTATAGGCTATTACGAGCTCACTATTATCTTCCTCTTCTCAGCTGCGTCTGCGGTGAGTTGGTCAGGATCACTTCCCTATCGTGGCTAACCATGATTATAGAGATACTATCACAAGGAGCCAATAAAGAGTCACTAAGATCGGATTTATTTATGTTATTTAATTGGTATGTAACGTTTTATCCTCACGTTTTACAAATTGAGACTTTTGCCATAATATTATAAGGTCAATGTATTATTAGTTTTATATTATTATATAAACAATATCTATATTCAAACTTCTACATGATAGTGTTGTTCACCTTACAAACTGCTACTAAAATGTTATTAGCTGTAGAATGTCCTATTGCCCAATTGACCAATTACTCTCTCAATTGGGGTTTGAAGCTAATAAAACTCTTAACTGCTTATAGTTGATTTGGCAAAAGCTATATATATATATATATATATATATATATATATATATATATATTATAGGTTGGCTTGCAAGTATGGAAGCAGTGTATTTTGAAAAAGTTAATTATTAAATAAATGATTAAATATTTTGAGACAATAATTTTTCTGTTTATAATATTGTGTTAATAATGATACTAAGGAAGGGTTCAGTTTTGTGTTTCCTTTGTTTGATTAAACAAAAGTAAATTTTAGTTAACATTTTAAACTTTATTGTATTTGTGTAGTTGGAAATGTTAATGTGTCTTTTGTGGGAAAAAAGATCTACGTTTTTCTCATTACTTACGCACAGACAAACCGTGCTTCGGAGCAGGAATATTCAATTAAAATTTATATAAATGATGTATTACACGACATGATGGTAATGTTTTTCCTAATCTCAACAAAAAAGGTAAGCAAAGATGGAGGACGGTGTCCATGTTGCATATTTAGTGTTTACTACACAAATAGACATTCTATGACTACAACATATCATGAAAATTACGATACGTTTATAAATGTAAGGGTATGTTAATATTCTGTACGAGATTCTACAGTATATCAGAAAATGCAATTACTTACTGTAAACAAAAACTTATAGAGATCTAGCATAGAGATCACACTGTAAATCACTGTATTCAAAATGGAAAGTCGTACATTAAAGATTATTAATTAGTTTCATGCCACTTTTATTCTTAACTACTTTACTAAAGTTATGAGAAAAGTTTAAAATTGGAATAAAAATGCGTTAAGAGTAATAAATTATTATTTAGTATTAAATATAATACATTCAATCCATTGATGCATCTCAATGAGTAAATCCTTACTGGAATATTAGAAAAATGGGTGTATATAAGAACCTATACTTTAAACACGAACCGATTCCCTAATTACTCATTCGAGATTCTATAAATGGCGTTAGTTATTAAACATATGCAGCGTATGACATTCTACAGGGACGTACCTATTTTTAAGTTTCTTTTTCCTTATTATATAACTATGATTATTTCTTGCTATACAGTTTATCCAGGGAACTGGAATTCATATACATAATCTTGATGTAAAGCGATTTAATTAACTCAGTAAAAGATTGACTATGAGTCTATTAAAGAATAACCTTAGAAGTTATTTTCATTAATAATCTGCGTTAACAGACCACCTGTTACTGTACCGTATCGTACAACACACACAAACGTGCACGCGCGCGAGTAATTGAATATTATGGTGTAAAAAATTAAATAAAAAATGAAAGTGTGATACATTTGCAGAGTAAAATTATGTAATTCCTTTTATATAATGCAATCTCTGTACAGAACTAATTTTGCGTAGAGAGGTGGCAGTCTATAAGAGTTGGGTTTTTAGTGTTTATTTAAAATTGGACCGTAGCATGTTGATAAATTACATTATGTAAATTGAATCTGTGGATATACTGTTTACCGAATAAAACAGACAAATTGTTCCCCCACAATTCTTTATTCTTTAAATGTAAAAGCGTATAAGGAGTGTATATATAAAAACACGAGTATGTTTGCATACCGTGTGTAAGTATTGGTTGGCATCAGCGATGCTTATCACTTGAGAGATTAAACATTTTATTTCTGTCTGCCCAAACTATATCTAAAAATCTAAAGGATCTAAAGACTTAAGGCTTTGCATTAAGATTCAGTTTTATATATCCGTCGCTGATTTTGATTACGGTTCATGTTACTACATTGGATTTTGATATGGGCTATAACATATTTTAATTTTTCGTAAGGGTAACCATGACGGCCACGACAACATAACAATATAAATAAATATTTAGGCAAACTGATAATAATTATATAAAATGAGGGCAGCAATACATTGTTAACACTCATATGTAGCACCAGTAACACAAACATCTTAAGTTTTTTTAACTGTAGGCTTTTATTTTTGTATGAAAAACTTTGCGAATGTATCATGCAGCAAGTCATCTTTTATCTAGAGAAAGGCATACTTTATTATCGTTCCACGATGAGCTGTGTATATTCTTAGTAATGTTCAGTGGTATTTTATTCATGTATTATTTATAAAAATGAACTTCTCTACGTACTATAAGATGTATTAATTTTGTTTACTAAATTTAATACAGAATTTTAAAAAATGGCATCAAAAACTTTTGTAACTGATAGTAGCCTATAGATCATTTCAATAAATGATTCCCTATAAAATGAAATCGGGAAATGAATCGTTTAGCCGCTAGGTGCCATTTTATATTTGTATAAAAAGTAATTGTTATCTCTAGAACTAGTTACACTTAAGAAACTCAATTTTCCACATAGGTTTGCATGTATAAGATACAAATGTAAAATAATAATTGTATTGTTTTGTTTAATACTAAAAAATGGTGTCTGTTAAAAATATTTAACGTCAAATAATCAAAAATACCGTATAGTTATAAAAATATTACTAAAAATCAAATATTTCAAGAATACTATGTATACAAATTCTACGGTACCATTTTTAACGAAATCCACTTTACAAGCATTTTAAAGGTACACTTGCACAAGCTGGAAGCAGCAACATGTAGGTTTGGATAAGCATCAGTTGTTTCATATAGGTTATACATTTTTAAAATACAAAAATTATTTTAAAAATGTTTATCTCCTTTTGCAAAGGTACTTTTTCAACGAAATCCGTCAACACATAAGCGAACGCTTTAAAGTGTCTTGGATGCTTATGTATTTACAGGTTTTATAAAAAAAAAATACCATTGGAAATAAAATTTCAATTCTTTCATATGTAGTACATTTTTTTAAACTATACTCGTGTTTAGTTATTTGACTATATACATGTGTAGTTAATTTAGACTAGACTATATGTAGTTAATTTACAACAGGGCCCATTTTGTTAATATTAAAGAATATAACACAGCTATTTTTTATTATGATTTTTAACCTCTGTGCCAAATTTTGTTTCATTAACTTAACTAGATCTAGAGATAATATTTATTTTATAATAAATACAAATTGGCAAGTAGCGGCTAAACAAGACATCTTTTGACCTATGCTTATATGAATTTTTTCGTTAAAATGATAAATACTATCACCATAGAAGTTTGTGACACCCTTTTGTGAACACTCTGTATAACTAAAATATATTACTGATTTAAATTCTTAATATAATTCCTTGTATCTATAAAAACTTAGTCATCTATACACTGTAGAATAGTCAAGATTTAGTGTATTTAAGACTTTTTGTCGAGTCTTGGTTACAGATTTGTCCACATTTACTTCTTTCCATGCTTATAATTGTTCGTGAACTATTGTCCTGTCTTAAAGAAAGAATCATAAAGGTCTATAACAAATTTTAAATAGTTTAAAAATGAACTAAATATGAACTTCTGGTTATATATCGTACCCGGCACAAGTTTGAGAATAACTATCTATTGAGATTTTATAATTGTTAATTTTATAAGATCAGCTGTAACTTATATGAGATTTGAATTCCACCTAGACTTTTTTAAGCATTAATTTCATGGAGCAAATTTTAAAACTAAATTTAGATGACTGTCAAATATATATTTATGTACTATACAATATTTCGTAGCCATTTTTGAGAGAATTTTAATTTAGAATACAGCCAAATTTTACAAACTGACAGTAAAAAAATAATAAGAAAGTAGGGTAATTAATAAAAATCTAAGTAATAATAAATTATAAATATTGAAAATAATACTACCAAAAATAGACTATGTCGAAACATTCGGAAAGTCTCTCAAAAACTTCGTCATATGAAATATTTACATTAAGAGGGAGACGTACTGGAATATTTTAGATAGCCAAGGTTCTAGTACATAACGAGCCTAGTTAACGCGGGATATAGAGACAAAGGCGGACTTACCACACAATGGAAGCATTTAGAGCGATAACCTTAGGGACTATTCCCAACTCTGCTTAAACACCCAGCATTAACTCTCCTTACCTAAATTATAAGATATATTTATTAAATTATAAATATAGTTTCCACGATTTAACCGTCATCTTTTGATGAAGTAAGGATTATCTGATAGCCAAGAGACAGCTAGCATAGTCCGCGCGAGACCATTGATCTGCGTGCGGTAACGTCACACATAACTTCAGAAATCCACAGTCTACCAAGCAAGCCAATACAAAAACGCATGTACAATTCTTATGGTATCTAATAAAAGACATCATACAAATAATCCAACAGCCTTATATTAACTTATTAGTAAGCCCAGGGCTATAGAATAATATTTAATTATTTTTAACCCCTTTCCTTAGGAACTGTTATAAAAATATCTCTAAGCGTTTCGTGATGAAATATATTTATATAAAAATATTATCACTCAGTAAAAGAAGGATATTTCTGAGTGATATTTCTAATACTTAACTGAATAAAATCAAGAAGTAGCTCAAACATAGAAAATATGGAATTCTGAGATAAAGACATATTCCCTTCTCGAGGGAGGTTTCTTCGCCGATATCCTTATTTACTGGAACGTTCAAATATTGTTTAGTGCTTTTTTGAGTCGTTCTCATAATCTATCTTTAATTTATTTTATTTAATGTTGGAACTTAAATAAACCTTTTTTCCCAATCAATAATTAAAATACTTTTCAAAATACTCTAAATTATGTAATAAAATGAAGTAGTAATTACGTAAAAATCCGGGCTTCTAGCACATTGTTATTTAAAACATAATCCCGTATGTATACAAACTGTATATTCTTATATAATTGTTAGGGACCACTCAAGTAATTAGGTTTAAATATGTGCAGAATTTTTAAAATTGACTGATTATAGGTAATATAAGTAAGGAATATCTAAGGGGGATTTTAGTTCATAGGCGTACGAAGCAGATATAATGATGATTAACTTAGTAATGATGATACTGAGCACATAATTTCACAGAATTGAAATATTTATTGAAATATTTAGCCTTAGTGGAGACAGAAAACTGCATCAAATAAGATTGTATCTATAATGATCTATAAGCTGACAGCTTGTGATACAGAAACAATAATAACTTCTTGGTCGATTATAACACTCTGATATTGGTAATTTATTTATCAGGATCTCTGGTGATTAAGGAACTCATGATTGGCTCCAGTCCTCTGAAAATCACACAAATAAGTGGACATGTATTACTAGCAATTACACTCTAATAACTATTAAAGCACTTAGGGTGCTCTCCACAGTACGATTGAAAACATTAGAAACTTTAAGAACAACTACCTTATTAAAAACGACGAAATTGCTTTATTATGGGTCCTTAACATCAATTAATATAAGAAAGAATTTATTTCTAAATAATAATATTTAAATAATATATGAAACACACGTGTTGCTCAAGCAGTTATTCCTGATAATTTATATACATGCAATTTTATATGTCAATACTACAATAGCTATGGTTTTGTTATTGTAATGAAAATTTTAACTGAAAAACATATTTGTGTTACTATTGAACAGTATTGGTCGTATATGTTGAATGGAACATTTATAAAACTCTTAAAAGACAGCAAATCTTCAAATTAATCACACTTCTACCGTGCACACGAAACTACAAATTATCACAAAAAATATTTTGATGCACTGATGACAGGAGAGCGGTGTCTTAAATCTCTAGAATAAACTGCAGACAATTGAACATAGATAATAAAAGTTTGCATTATTCTACATCACAGAGCAACTATCTTACAACGGTATCATTCTGTTTAATGGAGCTGTAGACTACAAATTTCTTACCTGTTATTTTTGGGTATACACTACATTTATAACATAAATTAAAAATTATAATTTACTAAATGTATTGAAAACCTAATAACAATACCTGTTTATAAAACATTTTATTAAAAACGTAACTATTTAAACAACCACTGCACCATGGTTTCGTATGGTCTACTCTGTTCGGAAACTTAACATCATATTCGTTAAAGACAACTATTTTAACTGCATAAAATGGTTACGTTGTTGATTTTTGGTAATAGAAATAAATGTACAGATACGGTTATCGACTCGTTTTAATTGTGAGATTCTTTTTCTAAGAGGTGGAAAAATGAAAAATGCGTAACTTCCAAGTCACTATATCCGGAAGATTATGATGAAAACTTAATGGTGTATAGCTGTGAAATGACTGACCAGATCTTTCTAAGATCTTCTGTATAAAGCTTGTCCATAGTGAAAAATCACACAAAAAATTTAGTTTGCATATAGTAGGAGATGCCTACCTACGAATATGATCACTCAGTAAAAAAAAAAAAAAAAAAAACACACACACACATACATATTTATTTATTTATTCTCTTAATCTACCTCTCTCAAAAAGTAATTAACTACAACGAAATCAAATTTATTTGAAACTGTAGCTTTTTAGAAATAGGTTTTATTATTTTATCTCGTATATTTATCGTATGTAGTGGATCATGGAACATTGACGAAATTGTTGATTTTGTTTTACCTGGGTGTACCAAACAAATTTAAGAGGTTTGAAAATATTTTGATATTTTTATTTGTTAATTAGAAGATCAATAGTTTGGACGTTTGTAATTAAAACGTATGGGTAATTTTCTTTTTTATGCTAGTTCCATATTTAAATAGAGCTGTTACTGTGACCATTAATGTTAATGTTAGGGTAGTATAACTATGTATTTCTTTATGATCGTCATTCAGCTATTCTGTCTGAAACTGAAGTCTACATCACAGAATTGATACTTCTGGACGCTAGACGAGGGAATCAAACATTGTAAGTTCCCATAACTACATTTCAGGCGAACTGACCCTTTTACATAATGTATGCAAACGGGGCCCTTATCCCTACGACAAATCCTCCATCCAGCCTTCCCGGGCACTAACAGTAGAATAGTTTTGCACGAATAGATCAAGGGATAAAAAAACTGGTATTATACGCATCATGGTACTAAACCTTAATATCGTGCTTCTAAACTAATAAGTTATCGTACACCTTAAAACTAAAACTACTTATAAAACCCATTGTGAGCGAAAACTTTTGTCACTTAAAAGCGAAACTGTGCATACGATATAACATTGCTGTTATAACAAATTCTTTGAAGCTAAAATATTTCTTAGGATTACAGTGTCTAAACGATCCATAATCCTTTTCTGTCACAGAAGTTAATATATTCTAGTGATTTATTAATGATTTTAACAGTTTAAGGATACTGAAGACCTTTTTCAAAAGCTTAGTATTGATTTTTATCGGTAAAGCTAGTGAGGGAAAAGCACAAGCTGTGTTCTAAAGAATAATTTACAGGGATAGCCTCTCACATCACGAACTTTACACTTTGTAGGCTCTACATCAGGTGCTATAAGTAATATGATTTAGATGAATGTAAGATGAATAATAAATATATAAGGATACTTACTTTATATATCTGATAATTCACAAGGAAAGTGCGTGTTTTAATAACAAACAAATGTCTACTTTAATCTATCTAGTTATACACAAATCTTTGAAAATAAACTGTCTCATTATTTTAGATGGTGTTTATGTCAAATTATAATTAAGATATTTCATTAAATAATCCATAGGCATATTGCTTTATTTACAATTATTAAGTTGCCTAAAACTATTTTAAAGCAGATGAAGTTATCCGCTTATAATTGTTTTGTGGTGAGAAAGTAAATCCAGATAATATCCAGTTTTATAGTATACCTGAAAAACCGCAGCCACTCACGTTTCATACCTCGACGTGAGATTCAAGGTTTTAGGCAAGATTGACATCAGCAGCAGTATTTCTTTTCCGGGTAGTGAATGGTTGATTGCGGTCGTAGTGTTTCATATGTTAACCACAAACATAATGAGTTGAGCTGGATACCAAGACTGTATTCTACCTTTACAATACAATCGAGAAACCGCAACCACGCACATTTCATACCTTGGTGCGAGATCTATGTTTTTATGCAAGATTTACAGCAGTGGCATTTCTTGGTGTATGGTTGTGTGTGGTCCTGTTGTTTTGTTTATTAACGCGAATAATTCACAGTTTAGGTGCTGCCTGACTAAATGCGCAGTTTTTATATTACAAGTAATAAATATTCATACATAATTGTGTTATACAAGTGTCTTATGAATTTGTGATCTATTGTAAGTAAGGTATTTGCATTGTAAATGAAGAAGCCATTACGCAAATATAACTGGAAGTGGGCAATGCTAATGTGCCATTCACTCTAGCTGTCCCTTCAAATAAAGTCAAACACATCAGTAGAAGTAACCTGTATCTATTTTCTAATTGCTATTACTTACGCCACCCAAATATCCCGAGTTTCGTAAACTTTTGAAAATGAATGTTTAATAAGTATTGGAACTTACACCTGAAATTGTTTGATATTTAATGTATAATTAAATATATTTTAGAAGTGCAGTTCTGAAAGCTGTATGTTATTGTTATGAACTAAGCAATAAGCTTTCAACTCGACTAGCAGCAAATATTTCCGATGTTTGTACGTCCGTCTGCTGAAAAACTAGCAACCTTATTTTGTGTCGTAGTGTGGTGCAACGTTTCCCTCTTTTGCATCCAACACTCAAGTTCGTTACTCAACTCAGTGTGTTAAATTAGGTGGGGAGGGAGTGTGGTGACAATAAACACGATATTTAGTGATTATCATATAGTGGGTTAGATATTGAAGATATCTTAACCACAATGATTTTATAAATTTATCTCAAGAATAGGACGTGATTTCATTCTAATAGAACCAGAAGTGGCGAAGCTCTTAAATGGAACCTATAAAGGGTTCAAGTGTCCGATCTGTATTTCTTATTATTCAACTTATTTTACCGAAATTTGACATGGATATCCCATAGTATAGGTGGTACCAGTATTAACAGAAACACGTCTGAAGCCTAGGGGGAGAATCCCTGGATGAAACCAGTTGTCAACAACAATGTTTCGGGGCCCTTATTATGGAATAGTAGTTTAAAAAACTTGACAGCGATTTTATTCGTTTATCACAAAGTCATTATTATTAACTAAAAAAGTAAAATAAAATCTCTAAGAAAATTAAATATAGGATCATTCAGAAAAGGGTTACATACATATTGGTTATATAATGTCATTGTAATACAATTACATAATGCAATAGCAGAAACTGCATTTATATTTTACTAATATGATGCTTTATCATTTATAATAAATTTAGTTTAATCTGTTACATATGAAATTAAATGTAAGGATTGTCCGTTATCCTATGTAGGCAAAACGTTTAGGGTTTTAGAAAGCGATACAATGAATATAAACTGACTTAATGAAAGTAAACAAATATCCACCGTCGCTAAATACTGCATTGATAATAGTCATTCACTGAATACCCTAGTGAATAGGGAATTCAAGATAGAATACTCTGAAAATTCCTTGAATTACTACTTTATGTGAACAAGGATGAAAACTGAGCAAATTGGAAGAATATGTCATTAAAAATGTTTTAAGAATGAAGACCAAACCAATAGACTCGATGAGAAAGTGGAGTTCAAGTTGCAATATATAGTTCATGCCATCTTGAAAGGGAAAGAAGTTACACAAACAATAGATTGCCGTCCAGCTAGCTACAACACAGTTATTGGTAGCGACAGCGGAAACGTAACTTGATCATGCAGTCTCCTACGTGCGTCCGAAATTGGCTGACGAGAAGGCAGATATGCGGATCCGTTTTA
Source organism: Homalodisca vitripennis (assembly GCF_021130785.1). Taxonomy (NCBI): domain Eukaryota; kingdom Metazoa; phylum Arthropoda; class Insecta; order Hemiptera; family Cicadellidae; genus Homalodisca; species Homalodisca vitripennis. Next base: position 113,221,301 of record NC_060208.1, read on the forward strand.
TTATAGTTGATTCCCTGTGCACTTAAATAGCTCGTCAGTCAAGCACTGACCTTGAGGGCAGATTGAGAAAAGGAGAGAAGAATAGGATGTAGTGAAGGTAAGAGGAATGCATTACAATGTTATTTCGACGATTTTTGAATAGAGGCTGTTGTGTGCAAAAGTCAACCACCACATAAACAATGGTAAGGGATATTTAAGATAAAATCAATTGGTGCGTTTTTGCTTCCCAAAAAATGAGAGATTAACTAATTGCAGAACCTCATGAAGTAAAATATAATAATATATTTAAAGTATTGCTTATCTAGGAAGCAAGTCACTTTTACACGTCACTGTTACATCTCGACATTTTGTATGAAGTCAATTCTTTTGTTGTTACATCTTGAAATTGTGTGTGTTACTGATATGCCCACTCATTCTCTCCAGTAAACTTGACTTATTAACGAAGTCTTCCAGTTACTGTTATATCTCGAAATCTTTGTTATTATGTGTTTCCAATAATTTTCACCAGTAAACTTGACTAATGAATGAAGTCATCCATTTACTCTTACATCTTGAAATTTTATATTTAGTGATTTGCTCCATCATCTCTATTTTAAATTTAACTTATAAATGAAGATCTTTAACTTTTACACTTTGAATATTTTTGTTATTATATGTGCCAAATCATTCTCTCTAATAAACTTGACGTATGAATAACTTATGCATTTACTGTTACATCTCGACATTTTTTGGCTAATAATATGCCAAATAATTCTCTCCAGTAAACTTGAATTATGTGTGAAGTTATCACTTTACTGTTACTTCTTCAAATTTATTGTGTTATTGATGTGCCCAATCATTCCTCTAGTAAACTTGACCTATAAATTAAGTCATCCATTTAGTGTTACATGTTGAAAATTCGTGGTTAGTTATATGTCCAATTATTCTCTCCAGTAAACTTGACTAATTTGTGAAATCATCCCTTTTTTGTTACATCTTTAAATTTTGTGGTTAGTGATATGCCCAATTTTTTTCTCCAGTGAACTTGACTAATTAATGAAGTCATTCAGTTACTGCTAACATCTCGATACTTAAGCTCAATTGAGTTTGAGCGCCTATCTTTAGATAACCATAGGATATTGGTGAAATTACATGTCTATTTTCTAAACAAGGAAGATTAGTTTGAAAGGTATCATCAGCCAGTTGAGCTGATAAATTAATAATTGTAGAAGACGTAGTTGTTGAACGCATCATATCAACTTTATTCATAACTATTTTATGACTTTAATACTGTTATTCCAGTACTGATCATGTTTAGAGAAAGAATATGTATAAGCTCATAGTGAAAATATGTTAGAAAACAGTCCTTTACAATACTTGATTCATGCCATGTACGAAATGTATATACTTTAATTATTTATGCATCCAGCCAGAGTTAAAAATAGCCAGCTACCAACACCCTAGTCTGTTTAGAATACGTATTGGTGTATAGATCATGATAATTTATTTTAAACAACAGTGTTCAAATTGGGGGAATTGTTTGTTTTTCGTTTAGATAAATTTTCGTTAGATAAATATGGTTATCCAAGAGCGTACACGCTTTCATACAAACAATACTCTAAAAGAATAAATTAAGAAACGTTTTAGTTATATTAATAGTAAACTATTTAAATATTTTCATCAGAATTTTAAAGTTTTAAAAGTTAAGATTTAAAATGAAGTGGAGATTTACATACTAAATCCTGTGAGACTTTTAAATGTGTATTTGAGATGGTATTTATTTTCTAGTTTAGCTCTAGCTCCACTGTGTTTCTTTACTAACTTACTGTGACTTTGTTCCATGACTTACGTTTTTAACTATTGTACGAGTCAAGTGACAATGTAGCACATGTAATACAATGTAGTATTATTCTTTCTTAATAATCTTTCAACGTCTTACATCAATATTTATTAAGCTATTATAACACTGTCTAGAAAATATCTAAATCCGTTACCGTTACCAATAATAGTTTTAAAAACATTCATATATATGGGGTAAATAATAATACTTTACAATGGTTTTACACAATATATTACACATCTTATAACGTGCAAGATAAATATTATTATTTTATATAGATTATGATAAATATAAAACTCCAATGTTTTAGTTTTTTGTCGTAAGCTCATATGAAATGAGAACAAAGGGAAAAGAATCTGAAAAGAAAAGGTGTGATAATGGCCAATTCCACTCTCGTGAGCCACAGTCGTTATTTTCGGTTTAACCTCTCCCACACTGATTTATCGCGGGCAAATGAACAAGGTACTTAATAGTCTTTATATTGTTTTATGGTGTTACTAATTGTTAGCTTACATTTATGTTTAGTTTTACAATATACTTACTAGTTGTAATAACAGTTTTTCACCTACATTTTCGTTTGCCTCGTAAAAGGTAATTAATATTAAGTTATTATCTGGGATATTTTCTTGAAACCAGCTCGAATATAAATAAAACACTTAGGAAATATTTTAAGAATTATGATAGCTGTTATTTTGTGTTTTAAAGCTTATCATTCCCAAAGAATGTATTATCCTACCAATGATATAATCTTTAAATTGCATAAGCTATTTATTGTAAACTGTTCGGAAAGATGACATAATATCCAGATCTATGTGGTGTAAGCAATAAGCTTTAATTTTGGATATACAAAACACTGATAATTGTTATTTAAACATTTAAAAAAGGCAATTTATGTGTAATTTATATTAAATAATTATAATATTTTCATGATAATTATCGTTGTTATAATCATAACAAGAATACGAAAATAATTTTATGTCATTTTGTTATCCATGATATAATTATTAAAATTCATAATAACCTGTTAAAAACCTTTAAATCTTACCAAGAGATCAGGAATGTGCGAATATTTGCATATCGAAAGTTTCCTGAAACCAGAGACTATTATGGAGCTGAGGCTCATGATACCAGAAACGGTAATTATATTTATATTTTTCCAAAAGTTTTTAATTTTCTTCTTTGGAGAAACTCTACTCACAACAGTGTTCACTGAATAAAACTTGTTATCACTATCAAGCATATTCTTTCCTTTCAAGAATATAAATGTAAAACAATTTAAAATCGTAGTTACATAACTTATAACAGTAGTAATCATAATAATAGAAATATTTCAATGTGTAAAATACCAACTTGACTTGAACCTGGAATAAAAACCACCACAAAATAATTACCAAAGTACTGATAAAAACTATTTTCATGTGTTATGATATTGAAACGAGTGTTATCATAAGACTAGTTGCCTATAGATATAAACAGTTTTACACCAGCCGAGATGGCTGAAATACCCGCATCGTGGAGCGTCATGATAGATTTCCGGATATTTTTAATGAAGTGAATCCTTAAAATTCAAGCATTCGCAAACGAAAATTATTAAGAAGAAACATAATTTATTTGTCGTAACACCTTACTTCCAATACCTACTTACGACTGGATTCACCACCTCGTTAGTTTTTAAATTAGCAGGGTTAAATCTCTGATTGATTCGTCAAGTGGTTCAAAGTCTTAAGAATTGTATCCTGAGACACAGTATTATAACAGATAAAAACTATTCTGTACAAGCTTTGCTACAGGATTCTCTAATCGAACTTTATACATTCTCACTATACTTAATAACAAAACTAATAAGTATTTATTTTTTGGTGGTGTGAGGTTCATAATAAATCTAGCAATACAAATTCTACTTTTTTTGTTGAATATTTACTACAAATCGTCTAAAGATTTTCAATTTATTTAGTTTTATGGAAACAAAGATCAAAATAATGTTACCTGTCTCAAATCAAACTTTAGACAAATTGACCAGATGTCGCTTATATATAACATATACTATATATGTACCCTTGGACTGAAGCGCGTAGATCAAAAGATGCCATTGATCTAAAACTATAGAACAAGCAAACATTTAGATCAACAAATTATGAACATTAAAGTAGGTACAACGATACAAATTTTCAACGTTAAATAATAATAGCTTGTATCGAAAAATATCAGGTTTACTTACGATATCGTGATCAAGTGTTACAATCATGTAGCCAATCATCAACCCCTTCTGTTCTACATAATTAATAATATATTGAATCTACTACACAAACATTCCTAAGGTTATCCTGATTGTTGCTCCAACATAATGCATTGTGTGTGATGAGTTCACATAATACAGTGTTCACTAAGAGAGCATATTTACTACCTATTCCAATCCCTTGGAGAGCAGTACACTGTAAATGTTTTATTTCATCTGTGATCGTGATAGTGAATTGCATTGCTTGACAACATTTATGTTACTGTTGAGTTAGTTTCAAGTAGGATTGATGTCGAGATTTTCTGCTCCAAACCAACAGATTATTGGCGTTTTATGGCTATCGGTATCGTATTTATGTGTAAAGTTATAGATTATCGGGTTGTTGATTTATGATGTTAAAAATATAACGGAAACATTGCGATATATTTTAACTGTATTTCCATTTAATTGAATAATAAGTTTATTTAACAATTTTTACCATAATATAATTGTTAATAAACATTATATTTGATATTATTTATTTTTGCTTTTGAGCTTACTATTTTAAAGTTTATAAAACATAAAATCCAAGAAATAAAGGGTTTGCTGAATAAGAGCGATTATTTTATAAGATATTCAATACAGCAATAGTAATATTAATACTGTTCAAAGTATAATAAGATATTTAATAATATAGTATCGCTGTTAGTCCTAACTTACCCTGGAATGTTCGATAGAATGTCTCAGTACTCGTGGTGGAGACTCCAGGGGTAATGGTAATATTTTCAAATCGATAGATGCCAATAGTCATAAATTAGTAACTAACAGGACTCCTGCTGAAAAACTGTATTTCTTTGCAAACTATAAGTTATTATCCATATTTAAATATCTCTAACGAAATCACGTATCTATCGTTCACTCTGAGGTATTGCAATGAATAACTTTATTTTATGTTCATAACGTAAATACCACTACGCATTCTTAGGAAATTAAAATAGTTATAAGAGCCATTATTACAAAAGTTGTACAGTTTCACATGCATATTTTCTATTTTTAGTTTGCATTTCAAATATTTTCTTAAATTATTGTCAATTACATAAAAATACAAGCACATATTTTATATATCGTATAGCAATATTGTATAAAGGAAGGAAAGGTAACATCCGTTAGACAAAGTAAAGATCCATATCACACTTCACGCTAAGATAATCAGCAATATTATTGGTATCAAATCATTTTGTATAACTTCGTAGACATTACCATTACCCTCGGAGCCATCACCATGAGTTCTGAAACAGTCAATCAAATATTACCAGGTAAAACTAAAACAAACAAAAAATTCCTACCACAATATACAATATAAAAACATGTTATTTATTGGAGTGTATTTTATTTATTTGGTTAAAATTTATAACCATAATTATTCAGTTTATTCAGAAATATTCATCTAGATAAAGGAATGGTTTTAAAAAGCTACGGATAAATATCAGTATCATCTGGATGTCGGGAAGTGAATTCCATAACAAAATCACGAACCTACACACTTGAAAAATGTATTGTGTATGGCTGTCCGAGGGGCTGTAATAAATAGTGAATGTGTGCCTAAACAACGTATTGTCATTTTATTTTATTTATTTTATTTTACATTTTCAACGGACACCTCCATTTTTACAGTTTTGAACAATAATTAAACAATGACAGTAAAACAACCCAAGTGACAAATAGAGCAATAACGATTAATAAAACTGTTTAAGTGGACGAAAACGGATATAAACTATGAATGACAATAACGTAATTAATCATTAGTGTACCGTGATTTGAACTATGGAAAACAACGAACAATAACAGCAATAAATTAGCACGAAACAATGAGAATAAACAAGAATAGACAAGAATTAAACAAGACACATTATATAAATAACAGCAATGAGAGTCGTACAGATAAAGCGTAAGAACGAGTGTCTTCCCTCATTGTGGCAACTCCTAGGCAGATAACTCATGCAGACCGGCGATCTTCCTCTTGAGCACTGGTTATACTGTCCACAAAAAAAGTCAACGATGTCGGCGACGCTATTACCAGAACTCTGAAGTCGGTACATCGTATCGTTTTGCTGCGTAGTTGGTGCGATGTTGCTGCCTAGCGAACAGGTCTCTGGAGCGAGTGGCTGAAGGGGTCCTGAAGAGGATCTGGCTCAGCATATCGGGGCAGTCGATCTTGCCGTTAAGGATCTTTTGACAGCAGTACAACGTCAGCGGAGAATCTGCGATCCGCAAGAGTCAGGAGTCCCAGATCACGAGACACTTCCCCGATGGGAACCTGACGATAGAGAAGACCACTCCTGACACCCACTATTCGAATAAATCTTCTTTGAATAGTCTCTAGTTCATCTATGAGAAACTTCTGGTGGGGGTTCCACACTGGAGAGCCATATTCAAGGATTTGGCCGTACCAAAGCACAATACAAAGTTTTTTAAAGCCGTGTCACTTAAGCCTTTTGAGAAGCGGGAGACAAATCCAAGCATTTTGTTTGCTCTGCTGCAAATGTTTCGCACATGCAACTCAGGATTCAGTGAAGGTACTAATGTAATACCAAGATCTTTTACCTGCAGTACACGAGTTAAGGGCTCACTGCGTATATTGTACTCATGGACAACGGGGGAGAGATTCCGATGGAAGGTCATCACTTGGCAATTTCTTAGTGTTGAGTTTCATTTTGTTCTCTTCGCACCAGCGGTCGATCGCACAAAGATCTTCCTGGATTCGTAGGCAGTCCTCTTCAGTGGATACGATGGAAAACAGTTTCACATCATCAGCAAAACAGAAGTGAGTCGCATTGTAGAGCTTCAGGAAGGTCATTTTATGAAGAGTGAAAAGAGATAGGGTCCCAACAGCGATCCTTGGGGAACTCCAGAGTATGAAATGAATTCTGATGAAGTGGCCGAAGCAAACTTGATGAATGAACGCCGGTTTGAGAGGTAGCTTGTCAGCCACTTAATTTCCGTGCTTCCAAATCCTTGATCAAGCAATTTTTCTCTAAATTAGTGTGTGGTCTACCGTGTCGAAAGCCTTGGAGAAATCCAGATATATGGCATCTAATGATTATTGACGGTGAAGGCCTCATGTATTTTGGACTGAAAATAACGTTAAGTTCGACACAGTAGACCTCCCACTCATGAAACCATGCTGCTGTGGGCAGATTAAGCCAGCCAGTTTATGCTTTAAACGGTCAAGAAAGAGGTCCTCAAAAAAACTTTGGCAATAGCTGGCAAAATCGAGATTGGGTCTATAATTAGCAACATCTTCAATGGCCCCTTTTTTTTGGAGGGGAACAACGTAGGCTAATTTTAAAGATTCTGGGAAGATACCAGATGACAGTGACGCATTGAAAAGATCACAAATTGGCCCCCGCCAACAGACCACTGCAATGTTTTCCAAAACCATCGGGGGAATTTCATCAGGGCCCCATCCTTTGGTCTCATCGAGCTTCCTCAGCTTGCTCAATACTTCTTGGTATGAGATTCTTGAAAAAAATGGAGTTATCATGAAAACTGATTCAAGATAAAAATATACGATGATGGAGCAAAGAACCAATATTTACAATAAATTCTAGTATGTTCTTATTTTTTTGGGACTTAAGAAGGATTAATAACTGGCCAAATAATTAAAACCATCTTATTAACACGTAACTTTATATGATATAAATGCGATGATTATATGAAGTTTTATTTAAAAGCCTAACCCTATTTAATTAATCAAAACCATCTTATAATTGAGATTAAGCAAAACGAGTGTCTTCTTACACAATAGTTTCACATCCAGGGAAATTCCCTATCAAATACCCATGGATACAGGAGAACGTTATATTATCCAATACATTCTATACATTACTGACAGCAACTCCAGTAATCACAAGTACTTATTAATAGATTTTAATATTTCGATTATTATTTTGGTACAAGAAATGTCTTTCAAGTTTTTAAACAGTATAAAAAAGCCCATAATAGTTGATTAGCATTGTTCATGCAATGTTAAAAATACTGTTAAAAATAAATCACTATCCGCTAGTTAAACAGTTTCATAGAAGATGGAAAAATACTCCCAAATTACAATCTGGCTTAAGGAAAAAATTTTGTAGAAGAATAGCATTATTGAATTTGTTCAGTGCCATTTACAGTGTAAAATATGCTGGAAAATTAGCCCAATTGATTACTCTCCAGCATTTTATCTTATTAGCCACGAGATACTACCTGATATATTACGAATGAAATGATAAACTGTGGCCTTGTTTCAAACTTACTTGAGGGGTCGAGTGCTGGTTACAAATTAGACGAGTGAGAAATCACGGCCGCCTCATAGGAAAGTTGCGTGGAAACTACATAATCTTTATATTTATCTAATGTCTGTTAAGCACTACATATGATATGCATAAATACAAAAGGTAACGTCTGATCAAGCATACAAAACCCTACCTGTGTTCCAGCAACTGTTTTAAACAAATAATAAACTCCTGGTTCCGTAATTTCACGTATACTAAGGGAATCGGATGACTTGTTGGATCAGACATATATTTTTACCCTATTTATTTCCGGGTACTTTTCTGTTAATTTAAGACCTCATTTAGTATTCATTCATCCTAAGCATACTTAATTAAATATTTTCTTTATGTTTCGATATTCTATGACCCATATAAATCGTGTAATTACCAAAAAGATATTTGGAACAATGAAACCTATGACCATAATAACCATATTCGTGTTGCTTAAGTTGTTATGCTTAAAAATTGACAGTTTTTAAAGATTTTTCCTTACTTTTGTCTAAGTATTTGCACGAGGGAACACAAAATGTGAGCGAGTTGCTCAATAGTATTATTTGAAGTAAAATGCTTAGTACTCATTTTACACAACCCTCTTGGATGGACTGCTACAATGATTATTACATAAAAAAGGGTATTTGCAAAAATATACCAGTTAAAAAGAATGAGGGCACTTCTATAATTTTATGTAAAACCTTTACTAATTTGATATATGTATGGCTTGATATACTAAACGTTATAAAACTAAGGTACCCAGTAACTCAAACGTCAAAAGTCATTGATATTTCCGCATATTAACTATTCGACACTGTTATCAAAGACATGACTGCAGAACTAAGCGAGAGACTAAAACGAACACAAGACTATTGCAGACTTTTAATTTACCATTCTATGCCTTTTTTGTCTAAGCGTATTCTAGTTACAACCTGTTTTTCATATCATATTTGGTCATAATACTACCGAAATACTTAATGCTTACCAACACCAAATAATAAAATACGGTACAACAACATTTAAATTCCAAAACCAACATGAATAAAAGCACCAATCATAGTCCATTATCACAGAATTGTTCAAATTCGTGTCAAATTCGTCGTTAATATGATGATTAAGTATTATATTAAAGTTTTCAGATATTTTTATATATTACCTATTATTACATCTTTTAACGCTCGTCTAAACTTTGGTCAGTAACAGTTTTACACATTCATTCTTCAGAGTGTGGAACAGCTTAGTAAATTAATATTAGATGTACATATATGTGAAGGAGAAGCTCATATGTAATAATAGCGACTTAAAACACATTGTATCCTGTCGACAAAGCTTGACGCTCGTTGTGTGGTCTGCTCTATCTTTGTCCCTCGATATTGTCATCACACATATACATTACACCTATTATAATATTGCCATTTTCAACCTTCCATTGTACGATTTCTGTCACACTTTTGTCTCTCAATATTGTTATGGCAGCGTAAATATCTCACACATAGCCGTATGTGTCCATTGAAAGACGAGACAGTAACGCTCTTTTTATAATGACAGCAGACTTTTAAGAGATTGTCTTTCAGTGTCATTGTCCACTGTTTGTTGCACAGTCATCCCCAGCTTCGTATCTCAATATTATTTGAAATTATGAATCATTCTTTATGGATCTGTAGATATGAGAGTTTGTCCTTATTAAGACAATATTGAACCTTCTCCTAATTGTAGGGTTATTGTCATTTTAATTAAGCTGACATATATAAACTGTTTTCAGAATAATTTCCGTAATAATAGTATGCTTTTATATTAATTGTAACTCGTTTTTGACTCTCCATATTAAACTGCTAAAAACGATATTAAAACAATAAAAACATATACATTATAAGCTTTCATTATATCTGCATTACAATAATTTATTGTTTATTTGAGCTATTGACAATTACTCATTCTTTAGCGTAACTCAGTTTTGTCACTTAATGTTGACAAGACAACATGAATCAGGTAAATTTTCTATAAGTTTTAGTGTGTAGAGATGGTTAAAAGATATATTTCCGGAAACATTATCTTGTGTGCTATTCAGTGCTATTCAGTGCAAGTCAGGTCTCAGTCTCCAAACTATTAGTTGCTAAGAGATTATTTTTATTTTAGAGAATTATTTTTATATTAACAAAATAAAACTAGTTATCCAAAGTTTTTGAGCAGCGACGAATAAGACACATCTCCTTCATGAAATATCGTAATATGAACACTATTCAGTACTTTTTTAAGTTTTGGTTACGTAATAAGTCTTAGTGAGGTGCAGTGCTTTTAGTGTCATTATTCTGCAATGCAAGACCACTATATCTACAAGACCTTATCTCAACGCAATTGGAGACAGATTTAGTTGAATTGCGCCAGTGTTTATTTGGCAACAGTTGTGCTACGATTTCACATTCTTGTGTGTTATGTTGTCATAGGTGTGATCCAAATCATTCCTTCGTTGAATTTTGTAAGGAGTTTTAAAATGTGAACAGCTGAATTATTACTAATGTTTTAATGGAATGTAACATGATATTCGAAAGTAGGAGTGTCTATGGTTGCAAACTGTGGAGAGTACTATAGTTCGATGTCACTAATTATACTTTGTCTTTTTAAGTGAAATACATACACATTAAAACTTGCCATGTACACGGAATATATGAAGAGATTCATTCTAGATCCCGTAACACTTTTCCATACGTGACCATAGCGTGTGATACTCATGAGAATACTCCAGAGGATACTACTCTGCCCTTCAAATACACTTACATTGGTAATTCACGCTTATAAATAATTTACTGCAACTTGATGGTCATTAAATTAGTACGAACAAGTTTAAAATTCACTCTATGTACAAAGCATAAAGCATAATATACATTTTTTTATTACTACTCAAGCATCGATCTGCTTTAATTTTTAAGTAAATAAGTTACAGAACTCAATGAAAAAATGAAGGTATAGCAAGTTGATAACTACTTTAAAGAAGAAATCATAATAATTTATTATACAAAATCAATTTTTAGACGCTAGATGTTCAACCTTTTTGAGTGTTGTAATGAGAGACAGGAGTATTTAAAAAAATCAAACTCAATTCAATTTAAACTATTGGACTAATCACTCAGTTAGATGAAGTAAGGCAAATTTGTAACAAATACTAAAAAAATGTTTATGTTGGGTTTGTTAGTAACTTGAAACTGCTGAATATTAAACGTTAGTACAAGGAACTGTACTAGTTGATTACTATCAAACAGATGAGCTTTTTAATAATTTACTAGTTTAAACTCTATATGTTAAAAATGATTAGAACGTAAAATATGCAGCCGTAAATTAGATAATACAGCCTCGTGGGTTGAATGCCTTTTTTAGTCATCAGAGTAAAAAATAAAATGAATCACTTGTAATTTATCTTGTAATCGGCTACAGTAGTGAAACTGAAACATTTATTTGTACTATTTTATGGTATTGTATAAGGATAGAACATTATATGCTCCAGTTTTTTACACAGTTTATTTAAACTGAATTATAGTTTCAGTTAAGTTCCAGTTACTACTCACAGTTACAGAATGCTCATAGCCTCCCTTATTAAACTAATCGGAAATAAATTAAATATTTTAATAACATTTCATGATAATTATATCTAAATCATAATTAAAAAAATAACCTGCAATGTGATAGCCAATGTACACATACAATGATTTTTGACGACTAAAATGGTAGCAATGTGTTGTTTGTAATAGTGTTTTTTAGTATTTGAAAATTGTAGCTAATTATATGGCATCTACAGGATGCATATGTAATAATCTGCCACAGCAGTGACAAAAACAGATGTGCTCAACCCTGACAACTTGTCAAGTTCCCGTTTAATTAACAGTTCCAATATCCGCTTCCCTTCTCATGACATTGCCGTGTTCTATTTGCTCTGGTCTATATAAACAGTTCTGACGAAAGTTCATGCTAAGTGAAGCACTTTTATAAATCACAGGCACACGTAACGTATGAATTATAATTCTGGTATTGCACAAAAAATTATGAATATGAGAGGAAGCAAAACAAACACAAACTAAAATATTACATATGCAATTTAATAAAAACAGTTTTAATAATACATAATATACTAATCTATTAAATAATTAGCCAGTGGTTAGTCAAATTATTTCAAGCACTATTTACAGACAAGAACCTGGGCATTTGGCAACTAGCCGAAGTTCAGATGGACACCCAGGTGCATCGATCTATCTATACTTCGGCCAGTAGTTAAATACAGCATCTCAAATGAATACAATGTTGCGTTAAAATTTTAAGTGTGGTTAAATAATTGTCCTACATTCCCCTCCTTTTAAATATATCACTTTATGCTTTTTTGTAAAACATCGAAGAAAGTCGAAATTGTTGATCACTGCTATGCTTCGACACGGCTGCCGGATTTTGCGGTTACGCTCAAGTTTGATTAAAAGCCTTCGGGTTGGTGTTTCATGGTCTGAAAGGCGTTAGGTGTTTAAGAAAAATTTCAAAGCAGTTACAATCAATTGAGGCTCAGAAAGTGTTAGTAAGTGAAAAATTTGGTCTCTCACACCCAACCTTAGGGCACAGGAAGACAAATATATACTTACTGTGGGGGAAATTCTAACATTTAAAATTTCTATGAATGGTTTTGAGTTCCTGTAGAGAAAATATGTCACCACATCATCAGGTAGTACTCATCAAACGCAGTAAACGCCAGGACAGTTTGAAGTGATCATCATTATACAAGATAATGTAGCGTGTATTCATAAAGAGAAGAAACGCCTATTTTCTGATTAAAAACAAAAATTAAACACAACGAGATATTAAATACTCATAACCGAAAAAAGAATAGCAAAGTGACAAATTTTTAAACGAAGTTTAACCCATTCAATAAGAGATAATAAACTATATTATTTTAAGATATAGAATTTCCACTCCTGAGAAAAGTAGGAGCGTGATAAGCGGTATAAAAGAATTACATTACCGAGAAGGAGAATCCTGTTTACAATGCTTATCGAAGCATTCGGAAGAAATAATCTTGTCTCTTCCAGTCCTCGCTAATGTAAACCCCATTTCTGATACTAAATTCATGACCACGTCCCCAACCGTTATCAAATAATTGTATCTCTTTCCCTGCCAAAGCAACATTTCTTTCAACTCTTTTCATTCATTGATATAGAAAACAAAATGATCCAGAACAAATATTTTTATACAGAACTTAATATTACAGAAAAATATTTAAATTGTTATGATAGAACAGTATACATCTTCAAAGTCCAATTTCAATTAGAAATTCATTATTCAAACGGACAAAAATAATCTATTAAAAAATATCTGAAAAAAATAGAAACAAGGAATTCATACTTCAATAAAAAAATACGTTCAGAATTGATGACCGCTGGCCAACAGATTTAGTTATCATGTTCATTAGTCTGTGTTCAATACATACAGTAATAATAATTATTACGTAATCACTGCAATCAGCAAACATTTATTTTAGACGTTCCAATAGATGTATTTTATTTGTGACATAAATATATAGCAGTCATCATGAAAAAGATAAGTACCTCAACTGGAATTTCCAATAATTTATATAGTTTGACATATTTATAAATTCAGTTTTAATAAATAAATTAGTAAATACTTTTCAATATTTTGTTTAAAATTTTTTAGTGACGATGTCTAATCTGAGAGGACAATAGGGGTTTCCATCTTTATATGGTGATGTATAAAATGTCCCATATAATAGTAGAAAATTTCCTAAATCCCATTATCATCATTTCAACCTCTTAAAAGTAACAGAGTAATATTTGCAGAAATCTTGATGAGGTAACGGGTGCCCAATCACATGCTATGTTTCATAACACCATCATTCTATACGAAATCTCTGTTTAGACAGAGTTGAAGTCTGCTCTAGAGAAGTAGTGAAAGTTGATGGATATTGGGAAACCACCCCAGATAAAATTCAAAACTAGTGAAGTCGATTTAACTTTCGTCGCAGTAAAATATTTATAGTGCTCAGAAGAACCTCCAAGTCAGCCTAAGTTAATGGATTTGAGGATGGTAAAATAAAAGGTACAGAAATACTGCGTCGTATATAAACTTGGGAAAATATAAATAGATGCACTTAGTTGAAAATTACTATATAGTTATATTATTAATCAAACAGACACATAACATTTTCGGAATATTAGAGCAACTTTTGTAAAACATTGAATGCCAAGAATTTATACTTTATAAACGATTATTTCCTTTAGTTAACTTTAGTTCAGTTACTAGATACTTAGCAATGTTTTTTGAGTTGGTCAAGACTACTAGATATATTTTCAGTTAATGCCACTTCTATAGATTTATTTCAAGATCGTGATGATATGGATTTTTTTGTTAAAGCCTTCATAATTGTGTGTTTATAGCTGGATAAACGTTTCTCTTATGGCTGACGTAATTGCAAAAAACACATTTTACAAAGTTACTGACTTGTTTTTCACTTTCATCAAAACCAAGTTAATAGAAACAAGATACCAATTAGAACTATTCTCAGCCAATTTAAAACAGGTTAGCCGTAAGATTGCTAGATAGTTAAATAAAAATTTTCCAGTTTTTCAAACTTGTGTGAGAAGGGTATTTTTACAAACGTATTTACGGTATAATAATTTCGTACAAACATTTCAATTAATACTTACTTAATTAATTAACATTTCACACTTTATTTAGTACTCCCTCTTAAAAATATTTATCAATGCTTTTACTAGGCTTTGGATTCAATATGCATGTTTTGTAACAATCTAACACAATGAAATGGACTCTAAGGGTCCGTTGTAGACTACGCCCTTAATAATTGCATTTGAACAGCATTTTGCATTTTATTCATACAATAAAATACGAAATAAGTTTTAATGTTCGTTAAATGTTTATGCGTATTACCTTCATAAACTTAGAGTCATAAAGTATGAAGTTTTATACTAGTGGTTCCATATTGGCAGCAGCAGGACTTTTTGAATCCACATTAGTTTATAAGCTGTAAAGATTTGGTTTTTTGACGTTTATGTATTGAAGTATTGCATTAATTTACTTACAAAATAATAGTATAAAACCGTAATTTCAGGTATAATTTTACATAAGATAACGCATAATGAATTCTTGTACTACACAACAATGAAATGTTGTAATTTCATAAATATCTTACATCAGAAATCCCCATGATTTAGTACCACGCCTTGGCGCAATTAATTGTTGTGATTTTTACTTTTAAGTCTGGGTACTATAAAATCATATTCTACATTCTTCATAAGTGAATGTTCACTAATGGCTTAAGTAGAAGAGGTTTCAAGACAATCTGTTCCCTCACGCTTCTCATCATCTCATTTTCATTTATCTTGATTTTATAGTGAAGTGTCTTAGATTAGATTTTATTAAAACTTGGTAACCTATATAATGGGAGTAATTTTATCTATCTCTATTTTACTGCCAATATATAGGTATCTAAACCACAGTGTTATGTATTGTAGTTCTGCAGCTCGAGTTCTGCAATAATGTTTTATAAAAACAATTATGTTAAAGTTTCGTCGTACACAACAGAGAAAAGAATATTAAGTATAGAAAGGAAAGTAGCCAAAAGAGCCTAGATGTACGATCTACAGGTCCGGGTTTTATCTCCAAAACGTTTACAGTATCTAATCCATTGCATTGCAATACGAGAAATGTTTAACGTAGTAAATTGGTAGTCAGGAGGGTATCTAAAGGGGTTAAAATATTTGAATAAAATAATATTTTTGTTGCCTACTGTCTGGAACCAAGATAAAAAAACAGTATGCCACCACTTTAAGGGTCAGTGTGAGGTAAGTAGATTTAATATTTTTTAAGTTTTGTTGGTTTAAAGAAATATACAAACAAAACACGATTATATTTTCAGATATTTGACCCATTGTATACCTTCTAGTTTTTCTTTCTTTTATATAAAGCAAAAATTGTTTACCACCTTCACCATATAGATATATGATATATATATATATCTATACTGTGTGAGACCAACAATAATTCTCAATTTTTCTCTAGGCCGTCAGGCATCTAGAGCAGACAACGCACTTAACTATTTTAAACTAACCGTTTAGCTTTAATACAATATGTAGTTAATAATACTTTCCCTGTATATCGATACTGACTGAGATTGACATCTCTCAATTGGTATCTGGGGCGTTGGGAATCTGCTGCATACAACGCAGTTAACTATTTGACACTAACTTCGTAATAGTTATTAAATATAATAAATATTAGAGTGCTGTACATATTCAAAATATGTTAATTAGCTGCAAAGTTTGTTTACAGTGAATTTAAAGAGTAAAATATATTATAATACAGTTAATAAAAAATTCAGTTAAACTTTAATTTCATCATTATTTAAATCATTGCTTTAATAATTGAACATAGTCCAAGGTCTGAAAGACAGTTTGAAAGACACACGTCTACTAGTGGATTGGTTAACGATTCTATTTTGTTTTGTTTTCTTGAATTTTTTTCATAATAAAATTATAATATCATATTTTACATTTTTTTAAATGCACTGCAAAAAAGATAAATAAATAGATTAACTTTCTAGTGCAAATCGTGGAGAGTTTTACCGTCTAGAATAAACAGTTCCTAATCGTGTAAACAGGATAAAAGACTTTAATGAAGTGTTTAAAGTTGATACGTTTATGTTAATCTGGTTATTTTAGTTATCTGGTTAATAATGGCAAATACATATGTATCATAAACTTTTACATTTTTTTTTAATACAAAAGGAGAGGCCGATCCCCTTTTAAGCCTTATTCTGTCCGTCCTCAAGGGCCACTGGCCTGTGCGAGGATCTTATCAAACAGAATAAAGGGGACAGTCGTTACAGTACGGGGTTGATTGTACTGATGAAACGTGCAACCGTCACAGACGGGATTTG
The DNA here is from genome assembly GCF_021130785.1 of Homalodisca vitripennis. NCBI lineage: Eukaryota > Metazoa > Arthropoda > Insecta > Hemiptera > Cicadellidae > Homalodisca > Homalodisca vitripennis. The sequence goes on from NC_060208.1 coordinate 113,238,583, forward strand.
AACCTGCGCTATCTCTAACTCAGACCCAAAGTCCAACGAGTTAGACCACTCGACCATCGGCACTCCCAAACTATATGGAAGTCTTTTGAGTAAACAAACTATCTATTTCCAAATGGTCGAATATTATTGACTACCGTTGGTTTAATTGATGGTGTTTATATGAAATATATAAATCCGAATTATTTTACAGTGTCTCTTTTTATATTTTTTAGTGAATAGGCAGTATAGTTTCATATATTTTAATTTAAAAAAATCTATTTATAACTTCTATTTTGAAGTTTTAAAATAAAAATAACTAAACAAGGAAATCCGATATGTGTATGTTATTTCTTGTAAAAATACAAATTATATGGTTACATTGAATATTAAAACGTTGGTGTGCAAAGGAAAACTTATAGCTAATTAAGACAAATTGTAATAATAGGCGTAAACATTTAAATCGAAATGCCTATAAATTTAAACATTATCCCTATTTTCTCACTACATATATCACCCTTTGTGACTGTTAAAAAGTAGTAGGATCGTCACATTTACGTTAATAATTAGATTCAAGGAGAACACAAGCAGCCCCCATTGAGAACTATACCACGTACAGGGCTGCAGGCCTTGCATTGCTGATGAGGACTGACAGCCGCACCTCTCTTTCTTCCAAGTTTTTATTGAAGGGTCCTGACGAAAACAAAGCGATAATCAACCAAACTAAGCCACAAACTCAATCAGGTTATCGAGTTTTATGGGTAACTGTGCCCATGTTAAATGTGTTGAACGTTCTTGCAGCAAGTTTAACTGACTGATACAATATTGTTCGAATCTTATTACCTGCTGGCCAAACTCAACTTATTTCAATGGACTTTGAATAATGATAAATTATGACGCAAACCAAGAAAAACTATCTTTTAAATTGTGTAAACAAATTTAAGAAATATGTCATATTTTCAAACGCTCTGATACTAATGTTTCCGGCCTTCAGTCGGCAAAGCATATACTGTAACAAGGCAAGAGTACACCACACCACAACCTGGCTTCTTGAAGTCTACAGTATCCCAATTCTGGAAGGTAATAGCCTGTCTTGTTTATTATTACTAAAAAATAATTGTTGTATAACAAGACAACAATAACACTAGATATAAAACACTACAAAACTGTGGCGCTTGTATTGTCTTTACCTCTATATCTAAAAAGCCTATTCTAGAATATCTGTATTTAGTTACACGTAACCTCTTAAATTCCGTACCTCCTAGCTTCATGTAATTGGCAATTTTAAATTTTTAAGGGTTCTCGAAATCATGTTGACTTTAATTATCTCGCATCCTATACGTCTAGGGTTATGGTAGTTTACATTCCCTTGAACCTGTAGGCCTTTATATATTTTCAACTTAAGGCACACCCGACTTGTGTTGCCTTCATCCTTTTGATGCGTATTGCTTGTAAAATTGAACGTCAAGATAACAGGTTTAATATATTTCTGAGCTTCTCAAAAATTTAGTTATATGCGAAAAATATATCAACCATATGTCCAATATATGAAAAGCATGAAATAACTGGCAAATATTTTGTTATTTATATTAATGTTTTATTTCAACGAGTTTTAAAGTTTCACACAGCTGAGCTAGCTTTAAACACGACAGAATATACAATCCCGATTGCGTGTATACAATAATCTCATGTTTATAGTTTACAAAGAGTCAGTCTAAAATGTAATCGTACGTTTTGGTTTACCATGTTAGTTTTAGCGACCAAATGTATCCATTCATTTGAGAGTGTGTTACTGTTTGACAAATGAATATTAAATTTTGATACCGATATAAAAATTCTAGCAGTAACATTTTCTTTTGATGCCAAACAATATGACAACCTTCCAAATCAATAATGTGATTTAGAGAAAATGTCTTATATATTATAAGTTTCATAGAGGTATCCAAAATAATAATAATGTTTAATATTATGACATGAACACACCCACTAGCACTGTTAGTACTACGAAGAGCCATAATAGGAAGGTATACAAAAATAATAAAAAGCGTATATAAAGACTTGTATGAAGATATATCCGTTATTCCTGAGGGTCCTGAAAGCCGTAAATGTATAGAATTTGTTAGTTTTCAAAGTAAATTTAAACTTAATTACTACAAATTACAACAAACCATAAACTTAAGAAGATACATTTTTAAGTAAATACACGATATCATCACGTATTTTTAATTTACGTTCACACTTATTCAACAGATAGTGTCATAATAGTTGTGTAATAAAACATGAAAAAACTACTAAATAAAGTATTTAATAAGGATTTTCAATTAGGTTTCCCTTTAACATGGGTTTAAATATTGTTGAAGGATAATATTTTAAGAATAATACAACTATTTTATTATCAGTATATTAATCAACAACGTAAAAACTGTACAAATTACATGTATATAATCCCCAATTACCCCATTATAGGCTGAAAATAATACCAAATCTAAAAAATTAACTGTTAGTTAAATTATAATTTCTTACAGAATACTCATATGTTGTATTTTTATGCAAGTCTTCTTTGATTTACTATTTTAGAAAAACGTCTACCAAATATTGCAATATGAAATATTTCTAATATTGGATTTCATCATAGTGTTTTTAATACCATACCTTTTGATTTTTTAAATAAATTATAAATGCAGATTACATGTACAAATATTTTTCTAGGCTCTGTTTCATCTATTTTATCTTTTAAGAAACCTATAACCAGAGGTTATTTTATTATCAAAAGAGTTCTCACCTTTTGGAACTTCTTTAATACTCTCAAAGTAGAAAAATAATTTATTTCAATCGTTAACAGAATTAATCATAATGAAACTATGAAATAATAATAATCTCTTTTCAGTTTTATATTATTTTAAATACGAATATCAGAAATGAATTCAAATTCAATACTGTGATAGATATTAAATATTTATAAATATTTTTATATAATAAAATATTTCAAATAAATAGTGAATATAATCAAAAGTGAGCACTACAAAATAATATTTAGCATACCCAAACCGAATTCTAAGTGTTCTTAAATAATAAACATTGAACGAAATAGAAGCTAGAAAAGTATGTATTGAAGGAAGGTTTAAAAAATATATTATTGTATTTATTTTTATATAATTTATTGTCACAGTCGCCTTACATCCACCATGCTTTGGCAAAGACTCGTCAATTATTACAAATTGTATACTAAACTAATTAAACTAAATTTCTAATATAACAATATATAACAAATTGTACAATTATTTTTTTTTTCTTATAGCAAGTTGGATGCCTCAAAGTCCTGACTGAGAAGCCAAGTACTCAGCTACACTGTAGAAACAGTGGGAAAGTAGATAGTCTTTTGAAAGTATTTCGAATCTTGAAAGCGATTTTTCTTTCCTTATTGAAAGTGGCATATGATTGTAAATTTTTGTACGTGTATAAAGCGGTGACGTTTCCAGAAAGCTTGTATTGTGAATAGGATACTGGAGCAATTGAGAGTTTCTTGTGAAATGAGAGTGGTGGTTATTGTTATAAAAAACTTTTCTTGGTTCGCTTTGACTTAAAGAAGGTTCTGAAGAATAAAGAGAGAAGGTAGAGGAAGTATTTGCAAGTCTCTAAAGTGATTCCTGCATGGGTCACGAAAAGGAGCCGAGTTGATCATTCTTACCATTTTCTTTTGGATAAAAAACACTTTTTCAGAGGCAGGAGGATTTCCTCGAAAATCGTTTCATAAGATAGATGAGAATGAGCATAGGCAAAGTAAACCTGTTTGAGAGTGTGTTTGTCAACAACACGTGAAAGAGTAAGAAGGGCAAAAAACGCTTTACTAAGATTTGTCAGTAGCTCTTTAATATGGTGTTGCCAAGTTAGACATGAGTCTATTTTGATTTCTAGAAATTTTGTTTCTGGAACTAAGTTAAAATCTGTTGGAAAAAAGAGGAATCACTATGGGAAGAATTTGGGTAGTTAATATGGAAATGGAAAAATTTAGTTTTCTCTGGATTAAGCTTTAACCCATTTGCTAACTACATAAAAAACAATATTTGCTTGTGGAATACTTATTAAATTAAAATGTCTTGTGTGAGTATCTATATTTAAAAGTCTGTAGGTAAAACTAGTGTATATTATTTATGCGTTTCATTGTGCAATATAAATTATATTTCATTACAACAGTATCATATAAAACAATAATTTTGTTGTAAAAGACAGTAGTCTTCTAAGTATCGATCTCTCATAAACCTTAAAGACATTTTAAAATCTGCTAATTTTCCAAGTGATCTTGACAATATTTAAGGACTTACAATAACGTACTAAAACGATTTAGTACTTTAGTCTTTTATAAGTGCAATTTACTCCGGACCCTTCGAATTTAAGTAAGGTTTTTAACAATTTTGTATTCTTTATAATAAAATATCATGGTTATTTTGACAAATAATGTAACGTCTTTAAAGTTAGGAAATTTATTTTATTTTTTAAAAGCTATATGTTACGATTATACATTTTTAAGTAAATGATACATATTGTATTGTATTATAGTACATTTACAATATACCTGTAATATTATTCAGTGAAAACTACTATAAAAAGGTTTAAGAGAATTATTAATAACCCTAAAAATATTGAAACCTACCTTTAATAATCAACATGAATTTTTAAGATAAGAATTATTTGTGCCCTAAAGTTTCCTTCAGAGTTTCCTATCTGATACAAAAGTTAGATAACCATATACTGAAAATGCTGAGATACTAATGGACACTTATTCGCTCTCTTTTTAACGAACTTGTAATGAAATATTATCCTAACGTCGGAAAATAAAGACTTCTGGACGTTTCCAAAATCATAATAGAAAATATAGTTTTTGTAGTAAAACTATACATGGGCCGATGCCGTTCATTTATATTGTTCGTTATTTGTAAACTTCTTGGTTAAATAGTCTACTCTATAAGAATTATAAATTTGAAAGTTATTTAACTACTCCTCTCTATGTAGTAAAATCACTAATGAGTTCAAGAATATAATAGCACTATATATACTGATATACTATAATATCTTATATATATATATGATATATAAGATATATATATATCTTATAGGAAATTAGTTCATATAAAGAACTTTACTTCGTCTATATTTTTTATACTTTATTTCAATATAACTCTAATCAACAATAAATTATTGTAATGCCTGTACAATTACACATTTTAGAGTACACTTGTTATATCTTTTAAAACTTTATACAAATTAAATTTGGACTCTACAAAATAAGTTACAACTAGTTTAAGAGATTGCTATTGTTGAGAAAAATTATCTCTTAAAATTTGATACACGTCAGAGAATATGACAGCAATTTGACAATGACGATAAAAATGCATTTTGTAGACTGTTCAATACTGTCTTAATAGGAACAAATGTATCATTCATATCTACAGATACACAAGTACTGGTCACATAAATCTGTTCATACCGTCATAACAATATTAAGATACGTGTCTGAGAATGACTGTACAACAAATACTGGACAATAACACAGAAAACCAATTTCTTAAAAGCCTTCCGACATTACAAAAAGAGCGTCACTGTCACGTCTATCAATGAACATTTACTCTGCGGGATATTTACACTGACACAAAATATTTAAACACGAAGTAAGACTAGTTCGAGCAACGGAAGTTTGAAAATGGCAGAGGACCAGTGACATTGTGTTCCAATTATTATGTCTGAGCATCCCGTACACATATATGTACATGTAGATATGTGATGATCAAAATGTATATAATTCATAAACCGTAAAGTGTTTTTCTTTTTGGAAACATTTCAAATTTACCCTTAGAATGATTTCAGATACCTTATTTGAGACACTTGTGTCTCTGTCTGTGCCTCTGCGACTGTGTTAAATTACTTATGGTGGGTTAAGTTTGAACACCCATGGTGATGTCGTCGTAAAGTTGAGTAAAAAATAGAATTTGGTTAAAGTACACAGTTTCAGAAGAATTTAAATACAACACACAGCCTCAGGTTAGACACCTGCATCTCTGTCTATGTGTTTGCGACAATATTATGAAATTTATGGTACGTTACGAATTTAACACCAAAATTGTGACGTCATTGTTAGGGCGAGTAAACGTTACTTGTTCATGTTATATATCAATATTCTGGCTTAAACAGAAAAACACAATTATTATAATAGCACTTTAAGTATTGAAATATTTACACTAACACAATTTGTAAGATATAAGATATTTGTAAGATATTATATATAATTCTATTATATAATATACTGAAGCAATAAAATAAATAAGTTTCACTTATTGCATAAAGGTAATCTGTTCATCTCTCTCACGTGTAACAAGTAGATATAATGGTTTCGTTTGTGTTCCATTAGTTAAAGGTCCCATTAGTTAAATTTAATATGTGACAGAAATCCCAGGTATTGTCCTAAAGCCTGGCATGGAAACTTGCGATAAGCCCAGATGCACAGTCTGGTGTGTGTGACTGAGGCCATTAATTTTTTTTTACAAACATATGGTTGTACGTTTACAACGAAAATTTACAATACGGTTCCTCTCTTATGTGTAATACAAACATTCATGATATGGAATATATTGGACTCAATCATATTACAATATTACCTTATAAAATCTTAATAGCAGTCAATAATTCATATTCATGAGGTGATTTTTTTAGGAGTTGTTAGTATTTGTTTGAATAACGATGTAAAAATATTATTATATTGCTTTTCTTTGAAAATATCATTTTATTTATTATTGACTATTGGTACAATCTGTAATACATTTTTTTATTAACTTTAATTTTAAATTGTTAATTTGCAATATTGTACTTGTTATTTATGCTTTGTCTTTGAAAATGTAACTTGTACACATTATTAAATTACAGTGCGAACACAATATAAGTGGTATACATTCGAGATCATGTAACAATCTTCCTTATGATACCATATAATTGTGGAACTGGATTATTTTCGAGATACTACTTAGAATACACTTAGTAGTTATTAGTGCTCATAATTCATTACGTGTTACTGGAATGCCATAAAAATTATTATATGTTAACTAACCTTCTGTATAAGCAGCCACTAAAGCATAAATGATTTTTTATTAATTCTCAAGGAGAGGTGTCTTATTTTTAAGTGGATGATTTATAGAAACCAATATTCCAGTCTAAGTTTAATAATATATATATATATATATATATATATATATATATATATATATATATATATATGCATCAATAATAGTATGTGCTTTGGCTAAACGCTTTTCCGTTTAGTATTCAGGTTAAGGTAATTTTTAAATATTATCAATTAAAATATATTATATTGTACGATAACTTAATATTATTTTTCAATGCAGGCCATAAATATTGATACCTATATTTTACCGTTTCCGACAAACTGTCGACAAAGGAAATACAGTAAATTTTAATTCTACAGTTGAGCGTCAATATTCCGGATCAATTGGAACCTGACCCCATCCGGATTTTTGAAATGTGCGCATTTTCGAAATGAACCAAAAAAGAGGTAATGAAAAAGTATTAATGAAACGTTATGTGCACATCGTGCATAAATAACGATGTTGTTTACGCGGAACGGGTAATTACAATTATTCATTACGTTATTAATAAAAGCTTTTAGTTTTTAACTTACAGAAGAAATGCTGTAGTAATATTTTCTGTAAAGTACACCTAGGCTACATAAAACTAAAATACTGTAAAACTGTGATTGATAAATAATTGTAATTACTAAATATTTGAAGACTCTTTAAAAATCTATACGTATATAAACGAAATATATTTCGCCAGGATTGAATCCGGATTATGAACTGTTCGGATTTTTGACGTTCGAATTTTTAACGCTCTACTGTATTTATATTGTTGTTTAACTCCCCTAGTAAAAATTTGAATATTTTAAATAGAGAAGACCTTTATTTATTATAATGTTATAAATATTGTAAGACATCAGTCTCCTATACAATGCGTTTAAAAGCATACGATTGGCCAATGGCCATTCCACAGTTGGCCAATAACTGAAAAATAGCAATTATCCTTTTACAGAGAGGATAAGGAAACATCCGCATCTATAGAAGTAAATCCATTTCATTTTCAGCAATAACACAAATTAGAAATATAAAATGTTCAAAAATTCTTACTGAAGCTGACTGTAGGGAGAGTAATAGTGTGGTCTTACTATACCTTGTAAATAAAATATACAACGATGTAATGAAAAATAAAGGAATAACGTGCAATTGTAAACTAATGAGTGTTTGTACTACGCCTTTCGAAAATTATGAGAACTCAGTTGGCAATTACTAAAAAGTGCTCAATGTTTTTGATTTCATATAAAAGGGAAAATGTATCTTCTTAAGTTCTTGGTTTGTAGTAAATTTTAGTAATTAAGTTTTGTCCATATATTTCTCAGAACCGACATAAATGCGCACAGACATTGAAATGTATGTGTATTTTACAGGAAGGGAAAAGGTTACAACCTCCTCTATATACGAATATATGTTTAACTCTGAAACTCAAGGGTTACAGATTGTTTATCGCCTCCCTTATTTAATAATTTCAGAATTATATAACATGCGTATAATTTTTTAGCACTTGATGATTTGTGTTCAAAAGTTATAATGAAAGAAACAAGTATTCATACGCTAATTCAATGAATACGTACAACAAGTGTTTATGATTACAAACTGTTTTGTTTCGTAAGAACTTTACGAAACTTTAAGAACTTTTATATATATATATATATATATATATATATAAAAGTGTGTGTGTGTGTGTGTGTGTGTGTGTGTGTGTGTGTGTGTGTGTGTGTGTGTGTGTGTGTGTGTGTGTGTGTGTGTGTGTAGGAGATATAATGTAATAATCTCCAACAGCAGCGACAAAAACAGATGTGCCCTAACCTGACAATTTGTCAAGTTTCCGTTTAATTAACTATTCCAATATGCCCTTTCCTTCTCATGCAACTTCGGTGTTCCATTCGCCCTCGTTTATATTGAAAATATATTTTTGGAAGTAGAGCTAGTAAAGGAAGAAACATGTTTATTCGACAAAGATATACATATACTTTAATTCTTAGTTAGTTAATTAATTGAACAACAATAGATAACGCACCTGTTCCTAATTGATAGATAGACCTCAAGTTTACACGGAAAGATCAATCAAGCACTGATGCAGAGAACTACGTGGAAACAACTATTAACGAAGAGTGACATTTTTAAACCTAACTGTAGTAATAATAAAACTTCTGGGTTTGTAAAAGATTGTTCCTTTAACATCTCGTTCTTGCATTTAACCTAGGTGGAACAAATAATAACTTTGAAATAACTTCGCTACGTTCTAGCATTAATTGTTTAATTCATATATTGTATCTAACAATACGATACATATGGATATAACACATTTTTTACTTTAATTTTTTATTTTACCGATTTACAATGGTAATGTATCAAATTTTTAATTTTTCGCTAACAGATAATTTACCTACCGTGGCGTGCTTATATGCTTTTACAGTCGTATACACATGTTTATGTTTTGAAAAATATCGCGAGGTTAGGTCATAAAACATTTAAGTACGGAGGAAAATTATTTATATCAGGAAATAATTACACACTTAACAAAGTCCTTATAATAACGTATTATAACGGTATTGTGAAGTTTTATTAACAGACACCTTAAAAACTATAACACAGAAAACTTTATTATAGCAAAGTATATAGTATCGGATTAATGAAACATTTTAAATAAAAAATTCACCATTCATCACTTGATATATTGTTCAGGGTATTGTTCAGTTGAATCTTCAAGCCAATCACGGCAAAGTTCCCCACGCTCCACTCACCTGCATGTGCCTTACTGGTAGTGTTTATTTTAGTTTAACATTTGTTAACAGAAGATGGCTCTTCACAGTAAGTCCGATGTATTGTATAAAATTTTAGTTCTCTTAAACATCTTCCTACTAAGTTTAAATTATTACTATTTTAAAAACATTGTAGTTAATACATACATTATACGATGGTATTGAATGTAATAACCGAAAGGAAAGTCTATTAAAATAAGCCAAACTCAAACGTTTCTTTGAACTTATTGGTATGCGTATTCCAATTGTATCTGGAATAATACATTTGTGGGTTGCAACTAAATTTAATGTAGGTTGTTAAGGTTGTGTTTTTGCTCTGCTTACGAAATAAATTGTCCATTGTTTTGTCGGTCTATACAACTGCACGTCAGGTGGCTATTTTATGAGCACTAATCACTAACAACAACAACAAAAAATTACTATATAGGAAGCGTATTGTTTTATATCTTGAACACTATACCTTATTATTTTGGAACACTAGTATGAATAAAAAAAGCTTTAGTAAAATATAACCTAATTTAACAGTTACAATTTACGTACTAGTCAATAGTGCCCATGGCGTTCCATCACAACATTCACTCTTCAGAGTACAACCTATGCGTTGTAACTGACAAAGCACGGAATTCCATTGCGTAAAGAGGAGCCTAGATGGATTCTACTACCTGCCGTTCAAATTTTGCTGCCTAGCAGATATTCATTGCTATTATAACCACCACAGAATTGTAAGTTCCAGTTATTACAACAATTTTAAAATGTTAATATGTCTAGTTTAATTGAGCCAAATAGTATATAAATAACTGAAAAATATCTTAAAGACAAATTAACCACTAAACAGATATGTACGTATTTAGTTGGACGATAATCTCGATACGGCTAAACTAATTTGGCTAATTATATTTTTAGTATTCTTTGAAGTCCGAGAAGATTTCATATGAAGAGAACGATTAGAAAACTGTCCTGGGATTCTTTAGAAATCGGAAACAGAATGACTACAGTATGTTTCGTAATCTAAATTTAACTTGTACCAAACACCTTTAGATATCTTCAGTTGAAGTTCATAGAGGTTGAACAATTTTTACATTTAATTTTGAGAAAAATGTGAGCTGCACAGTACATAATTAGTAATGTAATTCAGATTGCACAGACAACGTGTCTCTTTAGTTTTTACTACAGATTGGGGCGTTATGGATTACAATTTGTAGTGGACAGGAAATGTTATGTAAACACAATTATGATACCCACTTTAATGAAAGAAGCTGTGATTGGTTGCATATAAGGTACTCAAAACTGGTAGTAAATTGTCATTATGATCTGTAATTATTACAGAGGTTTCACGAAAACATATTAATGAACACATCATGACTAAAAGAGCCATTTCTCCTCAGATTTCAACGTCTACGCCCTTTAATATTTAAAATTGAGCGTGAAATCACGGGTCACTGCATAAATATAATTTAAAAATCGAATAATAACAACTATTCTCAATTCATGCAACAAATCATAAAATAAAAGATTATGCAAATTCAATAGAAGCTATGTTTAATAAATGCCGAGTGAAAGAATAAGTGCTTCTTTTTAAGCATTGAAAAGTATAAAAAAATGGAAGATAACAATACAAGATTATTGAAAAAATATCAAGTTAGAAATGAAATATTCGAAAACAAGTAAGATCCGTTATTTCTGTGCCTACAAAATATAAAAAATGAATAGCCACGGACACAGAAGGCATCCAAAAAGAGGCGATTAGTATTCCTTTGAACACAATTTATGTTTCCCTTGCTGAGAGTTACATATCAATGGTTACAATTATCTCACCTTGTCGTCTTTCTTTACTAACTCTTAGAATATTTAAAGCAATTAAATATTGTAATATATTATTAATTTTGATTAACCGATAAATATATATTTTAAATATATAAATTTCAAATATATATATATATATATATATATATATATATATATATATATATATATATTTCTGTGTATATAAATTTCTCTCTTGTAGGAGCAAATTCAGATTGTTTTAGTATAACTTACCCTTGTATTGATTGTTTGGGTAGGTCAAGTAAATGTAACAAAAACTGTGTAAACATTGTTGATTGTGAGTATATTAAATATTGGGGACTATACGTAGACAGAAGATTAAATTGGAGTATACAAATTAAAAATTTAAAAAATGAACTAAATAATGTTATAAGAACTATGTATATTTTGAGAGATCTCTGTCCTCCAGGTATTTTAAGATCTGTTTACTTCTCGTTAGCACAAAGTAGGTTAGAGTATGCATTGGTATGCTGGGGTGGAACTTACATCAGCAACGTTATGCCACTGATAATCCAGCAAAAATATCTAATTAGAATTATGACTAGAAAAAAAGTTTCTGACCATTCATGGCCATTGTACCTTAGCTTGAGAATTCTACCATTAAGACATCTTTTTGTTTTTAAAGTTATGGCAGCATTTTACAAGCAGAGTGGTAATTTCCTAAAAAATTTGAATATGTTTAGAAAAAATTATGAAAAATATTTATGCCCCTAGACCATTCACAACCTTTTACAAAAAAATATATGTTTATTGCACCAAATATGTACAACTTGCTACCATATGATTTAAAGAGTGTAAGAAGTTTTAACAAATTTAAGAAGGGCATTTTAAAATGGCTGTTTACCATAAGCAACATAGAAGATCTGCTGAATTAAATATAAATTCTTAGGTGATAAAAGTATTATTTATTGTTTTTTGGTCATTGTATCTGTTATATAAATTGTTTGTATTGTATTGTTATGTAAATTGTATTTATCTATTTGTGTCTAGTTTGAATTTTACAAAGACGAATTGTTATTTAAGACTGCACTGATTATATCTAAAGAGTATAATACCACTCTTTTATTCTGATGACAGCTGGTTATGCTATTAAATATAAAGGAACCTCATAACAGGCTTACCTTTGAGGCCCTATTGTTTTCCCTTTGTGTGGGTAAATTTTTGGTATAAAATGAATTATTGTAAGCTTTGTATTGTTATACCAACATTTGAGGAAATTAAATTATTCTTGATTCTTGATATGTTGTTTAATGATTGTAAATAGATTTTTGCTGTGTTTTAATGTATAAACTGTAACAAAATTTCATCTTTGGTCATCGTATTTAGTGATATTGTTAAATAAATAATAACAATTCACTATAATCCTTCACAAGAAACTTGCTTTAAAATTATGTTATAATTACCTATCCCGTAGTTGAAATCTTTAATTATAAAATATTGTATTATAGTATTTTATAATGAATTAATATTTTGAACGGCTACAGCTCACTTAATCTATGTTTTTATGGAGTGTTGTGATAGCTTCACTGTTATGATTCAGATCAACTTATGTATTATTACCTCTATTTGTAAATATTATCTTAGTATCTGCACTTGTCGACGTATTATTTTGCAACTATTTGTCATTGTAATATATCGATATATCATAATAATATACACCATGACACTTTAATTGTAAAACAGTTAAATCAGTAAGGCAATAGTAATTTCCTCTCATTCGTTGAGCTCTCAATATGCTGAATATCCTGTAGTTTCAAATCAATTTTGTGACAGGAGATTACCGTGACATCCTGTTTCTGCGAATTGACCGGTTATTGATAACAGCTGTGAACTGACTACCTCGGAATGTAAAATTAGTTATAATAATTAGCATTGACTGTTAGAATTTTAACAAAATGCAATAATCCATCTCTATTAAAATCTAAATAAAATTAAATAATCTAGAACAAAATTATATTGTTAAGTATAAAGAATAATGAAAATTTAAACATTATCTTACTTTAAGACATAACTTATATTGTGGTAATACAAGAATAAATTGATAATTATAGAAAACTTAATGAAATGTCATATGTAAAACTATTTCTTTATAATATTATAACAGTTGTACCCGACAAGCTTTTTTTTAAATTTTGGTTATAAGGATGATATTATTTCACCTTCCACTTAGTGCAAGGAAGTCACAGACTTTTCTCATGGGACGTCTGGTCCACATTCATCTGATGATATCCATAAAAGTCGGAAGTGAGGAAGCCTAAATGAACTCCTCTTTTGATTCGATTACAAAGACACATAAACTACAAAGAGAACTCTGTCTGGTTTACCCAGCTACTATCCAGTGTAATTCAGATGGAGAGATGTTCTCAATGGCTCATAATTTGCACAATTATAAACCACACCAAGAAGTATATTTTATAGGTTTGCCATTCTGTCCCTTTGGTAAAGTAAAAATTCCGTTAAACTAATTTTAGTTAAATTTTTTTATTAATACATTTATGATTAAGTAGTAAGTTTACATGTTGTACCCAAGTTCGCTTTGGTCTGTCATGAGTTAATTTATTCGAACATTAAAATATGAGTTAGCTAAAAGCAAGTGATGATGGTTATGAGGCACTGTTGACCTTTTTGACCTTTTAGTTTCCCGCTCATTTTTAACAGCTGGAGGTAATAAAACATCTGAATTTCAAGTGTAATCAGCTGTGACTATCGGTATCACCATTGGAGTCTATTTATATTATAATACGCCTATGAGTATCACCGGTCATACACTTTTCTACAACACATTTTAGTACCAATCCTAAATCATATGTACTAACATAATATTTGAAATTTTTGGTCGTGATTAATATACTCTGGGCCAAGAGGAATTACTATAGAGCCGATATCCGTTACCTTTGTGATCCAATGATATTCCCTGAACTCAAATACTAGATAATTAGGTGTCTTTAATGTCAAAAAGACCTCTTTAGACGGGCTTGGACTCCTGATACCAGGAGTGGATTCTATGGTAATGTCTGATTTTACACACTATACTAGGGAGAATAGGAAATAGAACTAATGTGCTATTCACATTGAATCAACCCATCCCGTCATAGCTATGTTGTATGTAGAAAATTTGAGTTTGCTCCCGCGTGATTTAGGTTCGTGTATAAATTAGTGGAATGAACTGTTAAATTCTTTTCATATTCAATGGCGAACTCAATTTCGCACTCACACTATGTAACAAATTTGTTTAAAAACCGCTTATAGAACGTATATTAATGCTACTAATTGATCACAGTACAAATATTGTGAAAATTGTTTTCTTTATGAGAGCATTTTCAGGGGAAAAAATTTGTTATTCTTATTTTGAATAAGTATTTTAAATTAAATACATAAATTTAGTTATCTAAAGCGGAATGCATTCAACACACCGGTACAATGCCCTGCTCCTGTAACATCTCACGAAGCCCTGTTCAATGCAGGAGTCGGTTCAATAGAGGCATGATTGCTCCCAGGCATTGTCTGATCATCCTTTGTTTGATACCTTGTTATTCATGGAGCATCTCCTCTGTCACGTAGGCGTTCTTATTGTCCAGATACACAGTAATCGCTCGAGTTCACATATACAATTGATTCAAATTGAAAACAATGGAAACAATATCAATAAGTTTTTATGTAAAATAAAAAGGGCTAATGCGTAATTGTTATATCACCATCGGTCTTTAGAGGGTTATTATAATCTTCTGTTTGTGAATATAACCTAATCATGAACGACTACTGTAAATATGTTCTAAGCACTTTAGAACAAGTACTTTAAACAACACAGCTCTTATTTTCACAAGGTTTCGAAAGAAGTTTTAAAGACTCCTGAGACACATGAACTTCCCATAGCGAGTTCATTGAATGTTAATTAGTACACATTTTTACATATTATATTCATAATACTGTAATTTGTAACACACAAATATTTTTGTAATAGATGCAGAAGTATTGTTTCATTCATCTGAATACTCTAAAAATCTATATTAATTAAATGTAACTTGAACATTACTCTATGGTCTTTATATCATTTTAATCTATATTACAGATGGATTAAGAAACATTAAATTTAGATAGTAAAATTTACATTTATATATGTGAGGAATAGCAATAGATAATCTACACTGAGATTTCAACATATTAGTTAATAGCAGTAGTTTACAAAACTATGCGACAAGCTTTTATTAGAGCCAAGGAATCAGGAAAGATATAGCTTACAAATTAAGCTACTCGCCTGGTAGATTGCGGATGGGAACACAAATGATCCTATCACGAAATTTCCCTATATGATCATGGTGATGTAAGGACCTATTTACTTAAAGCAGTAACGTTTAAACTCTTATCTTATCAGGCTTAAAAGGCACTTTCGAATCCAACCTGGGAACTAAGGGTTGAAAGATAACTTCCGAACCACCACCAACGGCTGGGTTAACGGGCTGGGTGCGAGGTCACCCATATAAGCAGCAGCCACGCTAACGTTGCTAGATTCAGTTATCTGGCGATAACCGCCGTACCCAGTACTCTACACCATTGGCAAAAAAGTCAAAACGCGTATTGGACAGATGCAAGTTTGGCAAATTAAAATATTCATAAAGAAATGTTATAAGTAAAGTTGTGGGTTGGTAGCAAATCATCGGATTTTATGAATTTGCCTATCACCTCACCCTGTCCCAACGAATTCACCAGGCTCATAGGCGTGATTTGCTCAACTTTGATCCTGTGACATGAGGAAATTCTGATCTCTTAAATATTTCATATCTGCTCCTTTTATTTTATAGAACCTTAAATTTTCTTGTATATTGTAAACCTAGGTCTATTTCTAAAAGCTGCAGACTTTAATTCTGTCCTATGTATACATTATACGTACCCATCTACAAACCTTTTAATGGCAGATTTATCTTCTATGCTGCAGGAAATGCGTGTTTAAACGGAATATATTTGAGTCAGCACTGTTACAGCAATGGTTTTTTGAGAATGATTAGTCCTTAATGATAGCTCTTCAAAAGCGCTTCACATATTGAAAAAATACTTGACAGTAATACCTAAGAGCATTTAAACTGGAAATGGTAGGTCTAACAGTTTTACAGTTTGAAGGACGTCTTTTATGATACTTATTCACTCATCGGCATTAGTTTTTTTTTTACTAACGTAGAATTTTTCATTTA
This sequence comes from Homalodisca vitripennis, assembly GCF_021130785.1. Taxonomy (NCBI): domain Eukaryota; kingdom Metazoa; phylum Arthropoda; class Insecta; order Hemiptera; family Cicadellidae; genus Homalodisca; species Homalodisca vitripennis. Next base: position 113,255,467 of record NC_060208.1, read on the forward strand.
CTTTGGTCTCAAATGCTGGTAGAAAAATGTATGCATTACAATTAAAAGGTGATATATTGACGTCCCAGGTCAAGCCGGTTGTCATGTGGCAGTGATTGCATCTCACATGATATATAAATATGATTGTCACATTAAAGTGGATAAATCTGATTTCGTTTTTGGTTTTATTAAGGTAATAAATAATCTTTAAGTTAACTGTATGAAATCAATAATAAAAGAAAAATATTTTACTATACTTTACCATTTGGTTTGACAATAGGATAATCCTACAATTTGTTTCAACCTGCAAGCAGTAACAGACAAGATTTTTTAATTTTTCCTGTGCTCAAAAATATATTTGAAAGCGCTTTGGCCTAAATGTGTACAATTTAAAATAAATACACTAGTCTATTGCACTAAATTAAGATCCATTATGCTGTGTACCACATATTAGCTGTCTATTGTGTAAAGTTAAGTGCCTAAGGCATAGCATATTGTTTGAGATTCAGGAAGGACTCTGTAAACTTGAGCAGGTATATGTATTATTATCATCAGGGTGTTTGTAAAGAATGCTACATTTACAAGCCCATTACTATTACGTGGGCAATAATTTATCTACTTGTACGTGTATTGTCGTTTATGATCTAAGTTGAAATTGCATTTCGTGATATTTTCCGAAGCAATATTTACCTTATCTTGGTGTAACACACAAGTAACTTCATGAATACACATATAAATATTCTCTATTGAATAATCAAAGTGAATAAAGAAATTCTCTCTATTTAGGATGAATTGAAAAGCGATCAGTGTTTTTCTTGCTAGTGCCTTTCCTTTATACGCTTATTTAATATCTATTTTCAAATTTTTTTCCGTTTAGATCTTTTCACTACTAACAATTTCAATTAAAGCATTGCGTGTACAGTTATTCTTCAACAACACTAAGTAAACTACATCTTAATAGTTGAAACTATATTACCTATTTGTATTCATAAAAATAAATATTCTGTAATTTATCAAAATAGTGCCAGATCAGATACTATATTACAAGTAATGATCTTCTGTATTTTAACTGTTACCAACACAATCTAGGCAAGAAATGTAACCAAGTCTGACTGGGGAAAACAAGGATAAGCTATTTGAGAACTTCCAGGACCTGACAACATGAACTGGATTAAAAGTTTGTGTTAGTTTAGTTTCAGCTTTTCGACATCGTATCGTTGTATGACTCGATAGTTGTGTTCTTAGTTACTTGACACCATGTGTTGTTATTTTGGTCGGTATGAATTATTAAAATATAGGATACCTTTGCGCCACAGCAATTTCTTTCATTTGAAGTGTTGTTATATGCATCATACCTTTAAACAAAACATGTTTATAAACCAAAACATAATTGTATTATATTCCAAAAGAGTTATAGTGCAATTCGATAACATTGTTCCTAAGACATTAAATTTTTAAGATAATATAGCGACATCCGTGTTACAATTTTATTAATAAGGGTATGTTTTTAATATTTATCAAAAAATAATATTATACAGGATATTCTATCCTTATTTTTTGGAGTTCCCACAGAAGAATTACTGATATTTCTTAAAACTAATTCAAAAAGTGTACTTGTGGCAAGAATGAATTCAAAATTCCTGATCCCTGCATCATATAAAATCACATACCGGTAATCTCTTTCTGAATTATAAAACATTACCTATCTATGTCACAGATCATGTTACTGGATCCTTTTTAGTCCCTTAACAGTTCACCTGAATTTGCTTTGGTATTTTTGCTTTCCAATGACAAATAATAAAAAACGTAGTGTAAAGGGCTCTTTGTTTGGTTAGGGAAAGAATTTTTTGGAACTAAAAGAATATAAAGATCGACATTTAAGAATGATTTGGAAGGGAAACAGTCTAAAGCGGGATCTGAAGCCAGCGGGGAAATATTTTCAGACTTTTAGTCACGATATATCGTCAATAATGATATTGGCAGATATAGAGGAATTAAAAAGTCGATTCTATCATTCCATTACTGTTTATCAGGTTGTTACGCAAGCCTGATTTTATCCTGTTAACTAGTCAAATCACACCTTGTTTAGATTATATTTGTACTATCTCCTATAAATTTGGATTAGTAGATAGCCAACTCTCTTTCTATTAAAATAAATATATTTACTCACAAATATTAATATTTTGTTGTCTTGGTAAAGTTTTGGTGAACAAGTATAACAATATTTAAATTTCGTACTATTAAATTAAATATCTTACGTCACAACAAGAAGGAAACTTTTCTTAGTCCAAATAGTTTAAAAGGGTAGAATAAAAATAAGTTATAGCATTAATTCCATCTAATCAATTACCAAACAATAATAGCCAAGTTACAGTTTTAATTAATTCACCACATCAACCGCCGTGACCGATAGATAATATTGCAACCAGGCAGCTTAGTGACCTAGTCTGCCTCCGAGATTCCTAAGATTTCTTAAGATTTCCAAATGTTGAGTGCACGTAATCATAACCATATACCTTGAAAAGGTGAAAAATTTTGATTAAAATATAAAATTATTATTATTACTATACAAGTTAATTTAGAATATGAACTCAATTATGTAAATCAATCTTATCATTTGTACAGTATAATAAAAACGACTTTGTTTCGTGTTTTCCTTCAATAGTAACGATAAAAATGGTGAGTCTTAATAATCTAAGCTGGAATCTGCTAATATAATATGAAAGTTAAGGATATACATTTTAATTAGAAATGTCAGTTCTAGAAATCCGTAAATTGGAGAGAACTACGAGATTGATGTTAATAGATTCAAGTATCATACAATGAGGGTCCATTGATATCTTGTGTAACGTCTGAATGTGGAAATATAAAATGGGTTTTACTAAGAGACAGATCTATTAGAGACTATCTAAAAGACTAATAGATTCGAGAAACCGTAAGCTGTGGGTTGAATCTTCCGAAGGCAAGTTAAATCCACAATCATAAACTTTCACAATAAACAGAGACATATTTGGGTGATACTATAGAACGAGAAATATAATTGCAGACCAGAGTTGTGGCATTTAAAGTGTTGTTAAATACATTTAGGCCTGAGATTATTAGTTTAAACTTCGCATAAGTATAGGAGGTTAGTTTCTTGTGATAACTCCAGTATTCACATGTTTAATTAACATCTCTTTACATTACTAAGAAGTAGTAAAGCCAATCATTCCGGACTGCAATCATATGTCTCGTACTATTTTTCAAAAACTTAAAAAGTTAGATTTTATTTTAACCCAAAGAAGGTGTACACTCAGAGAAAAGAGTCGTTTAGGAGTAAGCTGTTTTGGCATAATGTAGGCCGTAGTAAAACTGTATGTGTGAAAATTTCGTTAGATATATGTTTTTTTTTGTATTTTTCCCTCTAAAATAAAAGAATATAATAAACTGATTGAGTTAAAATCTTTCATGTACTTATGGGTGCAAGCAATTAAATAATATATGAGTATATAGATATTTCGAAACTACTGTAAGGCTCCACCCCACCGGTATGTAATTCTCTCATTTAAATGCATGGAGATGTAAACAATGGCAAGATTGAAATATCTGTTTGCATTACAAGTCTAGATAGTAATAATACTTCTTACTGCATTCCATTTCGTACATATTTTTGAACACAAAGTATGAAAATATGAAAATAAAAAGCATGTATTAAAATATGATGATTTAGTTGAAAGTTACATTTAAATAAAGACTTTAAGAACATTTCAAACTTTTTCAAACAACTTGAATAGCTTAATCAGTTACGAACTACAAATAGCATGAAAAGTTAATTTACATTATCATTTAACTCCACTTAGTTACCGGTGTGACTTGTTAAAATACTTTAATACTAAAGGGATGTTATTAAAACATTGTTATGAGACAAAACTTATTGAACATACGAGTATCAGAGAATGGATGCGTATTTTATACAAGCATCATATCGCGATTAAATTTCATGAGAATTAAGTGTTTTCGTCAAAAATGGGTGAAAAATTAGAGCGTCACACTGAAAATTGCCGCCGCGTCTTTCAGCCACAGGTTGACCTGAAGACTAATACTTCTTTCTCCCTCCTTGGGTATTTTTCATGTTCAGCATCTCTTAAGATTGCGCCTGATTCCAGGACCCAGGCAATTTTATCCAAGAAATGAAAGAAATTGTTTACATAAAATATTAGAATAACCTTTTCCGTAAATGAAACTATTATGTATAAGGTTGGTTAAAGTAGTTAGAATCCATCTACATCTAAGCGTAAACGTAGTTCAGAATAGTCAGTTGCATCTTTTAATACATTGTTGTACTCTTTAGTTTGCTTTATATTGTATAAAAATCTCAAAACTAACGTATTCTATTGTGGAAAAATTATTATCGACAGACATAGTTTAGTGTTTGAAGCCACAGGGGTGATCAGGTTTGTAATACTTTAAGGAGTAATGGGGGATACAATATTGTTCACATACTATGACTTAACGCAGTTCTTATGTGAAAGAATAAAACATAGGAGAACATCGAACAAGAAATGGTAAAAATATGTACACTCTATATTACAACAAAATTTTTAGAGAACTTACAATTAGTTTATGAAAGCTAATACCGAAGCTATGATCGAGCATTGACAGCCAGAATTACCCAGTAAGGCAGGCAGGAGGTTAGTGTTTCGGTATCATCATAGTTCTTCAATACTACCTGTAAAGTTTAGGTTGTGCTTCTGTCACGTTAAAACTAACATACATTTTTGTCTTGAAATTTTACACTCATAACTTGGAACATTTAGAGATATTTCAACTTAGTTCAGACGTATATTTGCTTTTCAAAATGATTATACGTTTCTACGTTACTAAAGGAAATATTTTAGTTAAAAATGCCTTCAGAGACCTACTTCTTCATTGTTTTATCTTGTTGATCTCAAACAGGTTAATAACAATAAATGAATCATAGGAGCTATTTTCAACTAAATAACATGGAATTTTTCATTGAAATACGAGTTTGCTTATTTATGTAAATTGGAATTATTCAACACTCACAAGTTCTTTTAATTAATAACACTCATCATAGATTATATGCGGAGATGAGAATATATTTCTGTGATGTTATTTTAAATCTAGATAGTTCGATATAGTATTTGCCAATGTTTACATCTTTATGCTAAATACACTCTAATTTCTTAAGTGCGTGAAATGAAACGGTTAATATTGTACGAGACACATGATTACACCTGAATGACTGGCTTTATTATTTATTAGTAATGTAAAGAAGTCTCAATTAAACATTTTAATACAGAAATTGTCGGAAGAAACTAATTTTGTATACTTATGCGAAATTTAAACAATGAATTTCAGGCTTAAATGCATTAATAATAATATGACACAACCCTGGCTTGTAATTATATTTCTAATACTATAGTATCACCCAATTATGACTCTACTTGCTGTGAGAGTTTCTGATTGTGGGCTTAACTTCCTTCAGAAGATTCTACCTACGGCTTAAGGTTTCTCGAATCTAATAGTCACTTAAATAGATATGTCTCTCAGTAAAAACCCCTCTTATATTGCCATATTTAGAGGTTACACAAGATAAAAAGGACTGTTATTGCATGATACTAGAATCTATGAACCTCTTGGAACTGTTTGGTCTCTATCGGCCAGGTAGTACTCTCTAATTTACGGGTTCGTAGAACTGCCACCTACGGAGTAATCTGGCTATTTAAAATATTAGTCAGCCTTGCATGTAACATAGTTTGACTTTTAATAACGTAGGTCTCTTGGGATAACCTGGAATGTTTCAGTTCCTGAATTAATGAGACTTCGTAAATACCCGCATGGGTCTATGACCACTATGAAAGTGGATGTCAACAGTGGTCTGGGATTTTCTAGATCATTGGAGTTTGCACCTGATCTGCAACTACTCTCTGTTTCTTAGATTATCGAGCTTACATGATGGAGCTTCTAGCAATGTGCACGGGAGAGAACGTGTACAACATTTATAAGAAACTAGTGGTTGACCGCGGCTTCGCACGCAATTTCCTGTTGAAAAACTTTACACTATAATCACGTATTCTTTTTCTATCATATTCTAAACACTCCTGATATAATTGATAGTCATTTCTTCGTGACCCTCTCGGGCGCATATGAAGGTGTGTACCGTATTTCCTACCTCTATCCTTCGTGGCTTTTGCTAGGTGTTGATAAGTTATTCAGTACAATTAATTTATATAGATGAATTTATATGAACTAATTATGTTATAAAGATTCGGTCTGGTAAAATTATTTTTTTGTCCAAGATATTTCCAGTTTTATTGTGGGGTTTATCTTGTGCTCCGATCAAAAAAATGTATCATCAAAAACCAATTTCGATCACAACGCGTCTTCTTTCGATTACAATATGTGCAAACAATAACGGCTTTGTTCTATGAGGTGGTTTTTTATGACAGCGTGTAATAGTATTTTCATTGCATTAGATAGTTTATTGATTATTGGTGCAATCTAAATTTAAAGTTAGGCAATAACTTCTTCTGTACAATCTGCATTACACTACTAATTAAGCACTTTACAATAATAATATTCTAAATTATAAATATAAGCAAATGTTTCTGCCACTTTGATGAACTTCAGCTGAAAGTATTAACAGCTGTTAATTATCGATTCACTTTGTATTACGTGTCGTAGTGCAGTCTGCCGGATCCAATGTGAAACACTAAAAAATTAAAAAAAAACCACTTACAAATGAAAAATTGATTAAACAAATTTTCCAGTGGACCAAATTGTGAATCTAAACCATTCTCGAATTCCATTGAAAACACTCAAAACATTTAATCAAAATCGGTCCAATCGTTTAGGAGTAGTTTAGTCACAAACACACGGACATAAGAAATATATATATATATATATATCTTTATATATATATATTTCTTGTGTGCGTGTGTATGGGGCTGAACTCCTCCTAAACGGGTGGACCGATTTTAATAAAACTTTTTGTGTGTCTTCAGGTGGATCCGAGAATGGTTTAGATTCACAATTCGGTCCTATTTAAATAGTTTATTTAATTAATTTTTTAATAAATGTTGTTGATGTTGGAGTGTTTTACATTGGATCCGCCAGACTGCGCTATGCCACGTAATACAAAGTGAACTGTTACTTAACAGCTGTTAATACTTTCAGCTGAAGTTCATCAAAGAGGCAGAAACATCAGTTTACATTAATTTAGACAATTTATTGTTATTGTAAAGTGCTTGATCAGTAGTGTAATGCATATTGCAAAGATCAAGTTTCACCAATTGTTCTATGTAAACATTATAATATTACAACACAGCCATAATGTTTTTCTATTTTAATTTCCAGGTTGTCCCGACAGTTTGTGCTGCTATCAAATTTGTGTGTTGTTTTGTAACATCGTGTAATTATTGTGCTAAGTGCTAATTGTAATAATACATTAATAGAGATTGAAGATGTTTGAAGTGCATAAAAAACTATAGTTATTTATTGAAGTGATTGTACTCATGTTGCAAATTTATTGAAGTGAGTATATTGGTCGCATATCCTCCAATAACCTAAGAAGCATACAAATCGAAAGGTTGTGTATCTATGTGTCTATAGGTATATTGTTAACAGTTTAGATAATCAAGTATTAAACTAATTGGATTAAAAAAAATTAATAATAAATTAAAAATAATTTAAAACCAATTCCTACACTATTAGCAATAGTTATTCACACATGTGATTTGTATGCTACTTAATTTGAACTTATGTGACCAATTTTCAATGCAGATTAAAAATGTAAATTACAACAAATTATTTTAAATCCAATTAGTTGAAAGCTTGATTTGTATGCTACTTAGGTTATTTGAGGTTATGCGACCAATATACTCACTTCAAAAAATTTGCAAAATGAGTTCAATAACTTCAATAAGTAACTATAGTTTTTTATGTACTTCAAACATCTTCAATCTCTATTAATGTAATATTACAATTAGCACTCACACAATAATTACACGATGTTACAAAACAACACACAAATTTGATAGCAGCACAAACTGTCGGGCCAACCTGGAATTAAAATAGAAAAACATTTGAAACTGTGATCGTAGCGCATTCTGCTGGATCCAATGTAAAACATTCCAAGATGGTCCACCCGTTTAGGAGTTCAGCTCTATACACACGCACACAAGAAATATAAATATAAAGATAATGAAATTCGGTAGTTTAAATAGTCTAATTAGAAATATCAATAATTCGATTGTGATGGTGGCCACTTATTATACTTCAGCCCTTTAGGGAATACTTATTTAGTATTTTAGTTAAATTAAATTCTGTTGGCCAGTTCCGATACTATACTGTAATTTTAAATAACTATAATGGAATTCGGTAGTTTAGATAGACTAATCAGAAATATCAATAATTCAATTGTGATGGTGGCCGATTATTATACTTCAGCCTTTACATAACTATAATCTAATTCGGATAGTAGTTTAGATAGGCCATTCAGAAATATCAATAATTCGATTGTGATGGAGGCCACTTATTATACTTCAACCCTATCGGAAAACCATCTAAGTTGTTTGTGTATACTCCTGAAGTATTAACAAAAAAAATTGTACATTCAATGGCATTACGATAAATTAAGTTGTAAATTGAAAAAATTATACCTGTTATAAAATAGTTTGTTTCAACTTTTTTTTACCTTCAGATTAAGTAAGTTTAAGTTTTTATTTAAAACATCTTCTACATTTCACATCACTCATGTTATACTCACACACTATCGGTTGGTCGAAGTGTAATTAAATGTACATGTAATGAAGTTAGATATTGTAATAACTTTTTAATATACATTTTTATCCAAACATCCCAGGTTGTTACAGATGAATCAAAGTTTAAAATTTTCGAATTAAAGACGTGTGTACAGGACAACGTCTGTCGGGTCTGCTAGTATATATATATATATATATATATATATATATATATATATATATATACTACAACCAAAAGGAATTGATTATAAAAGTAATCTGTATAAACCTAACCGCATTAAGAGCATTATGTCATAATCCCAGGCGCTATCCCTCCAGCGTATGTGTACTGATATTGTGCCACAGTTTTACTGGCTGCCCGTAATAGAAGGGCTGATCCGCTTAAGGTAAATCCTTGACTATTGCGGATTATTGATGATAACTTTATTAAGTCTATTCAATTCTGCTTGCTTTTAAGACTTATATCTATTAAAATTAACTTTCCTAATGTTTACTTATTTTAAACTTAATTTCTTTACTATTTTCCTTACATTATTATCAATAATATGATCATGGATTGTATTGAGATTTGTTTACAACAAGCTTTAAATGATTATATTTATTTTTTATGTGAAATCGAATCTTATCCAGTGTAGACCTCTGTGCGTTTATAAAGTATCGGAAAAACTATACAAATAACGCTACTTTATATTCTGTTTTAAGTTAGGTTGTTTCAATTGATAACATAATTTACTCTATAATTGCTTTATAATAAATTATTAAAGAAAGATTTATTAGAAGAGTAAGTTAGTTTTTTTAGAATTTCTATAAAATTACCGCCCTAAATGTAATATACATCATGTTATATTGTACATTTACAGCCATATTATTTCATCGCTTTAAACTCTTACTGTAGAATACCTTTGTTACATTTCACATTGTTTTATAGTTTTTTAGTTTGAAATGTGATTTATGTTTTAAGACATTAAAATGTATAGAATAGTAAATAAATAATACGAAGTATACCTAATAACCGGTAGGAACAACTCGTTTTTTTTTTTTATAAAAATTGTATTTTTATTTTTAACCGGAAGTGATAGAAATTAAAATAAGAACAACACATTACCAAGAAGTTATTGTAGTTTAATCGGTCATGGTTGTTTTAATATACAATTTATATAAGTTATGTCAATATCACTTCCAAATATTTAGGCATATTCCAGCCCTGGAGGCTGCCTGAGGTAATTTTTTGTCTACAATCTCCTGCAACAAACTATACGAAAATTCAAAACTTGTTCATGGCAGTACAAGTGTTTACCAAACAAAGTAATCGTTTAAGATGTTTAAAGTTATCTAAATTTGCAAAACTTTAAAATTATCTCGTCATACACTGTTAGAATAATATAGTTTATTTTAAAATAGACTATCTCGGGGTTTGGAGGGAAAATATACCTCTATAACTCGTGTAATTATATAAAAAAGATAATTACTGTATGATAAACTGTATGAACTTGTAAGAGATTTTTTATAATTTTTTAGTGATGATTGATAAGTTAAAAAAATAACATTGCTCTGGATATTATATATCGGTATGTGCAATAATAACTCAAATAAGGCGTTTGGAAAAAGTGACTACCCCTTTTTTCTGGTTTTAAATGCCACCTTATAATGCTATACAACTAAAACTTACAGCATTCCAATAACATAGTGATAATCAAAAAACTTTTGAAATTAATAGGAACACTGTTATTTTAAATAAAATTCATACGATCCAGAAACAAACTAAGAAAAAACAAGAATAATACACATGTTTTTTATAGGTAAAGTAGTTTAGGTGTAATCATGGCGAATTCCATTTATAAATTACTTTCTTTATATTAATCTTCATGTTCCAGGATTTCAACCTAGAAAAAGAGCAGACACCAATTCTAGAAATGTTTCGCTTTAAAACATACAAAAATCGATAGTATAAATTGTCAATAATTGTTAAACTAAAATCACCACCTATCATGTAACAGGCTTTGGAGGTTGCATTTAAAACGTCTAATCTATATCTCATTTGATTCTCAAGATATAAACAGCCAAAATGGAAAATAAATTAAAGCAAATAAATGTTATGTATAACCAAATTTCATGGTTAAGTATTCACCATCGTAGAACACATTATTGTCTACCTAGGAATGAAGTTTTATGCCAAATTTAAAGTCCACGGATAAAATCTGTTTCGAAATATCTTGCCAAATGATACATTCAAACTTTTGGTCATAAAGTTAAAGTTCAAGGCTGATGCGATATAATAAAACTTCCAGTGAGGTAGGGAGATTACTAAAATGCAAAATTGCGCTGAAATAAAACATGTATTGACTTTCAAAGTTTACTTTGTACTATATAGTGTTTTCATTTTACTCTATGGATAAAAATGTTATATTCTCAGATTGCATATGTTTGAAGCTTGTATAGAAATTTATTTTTCAGCAATTTAGTTGTTTTCATAAGACCAATAAAACAATATTTACTGAAACAATTTTTAGTCGGTTTAGTAGTTTGGATCAGTTCGTTTTCGAGAAGTTTTACGGACAGACTGGCTGTAGAGAAACAGACAGTTTACTTTCAAGTCTTCCATCGCCAATAAAACACTTTGAGCTAGGGAAATGTGTTTTTGTTGTATGTACCTCTTCATTCAGCACCAGAAAAGATTAAAATCGAGCATTTTTCTTTTTACTTAGTACTTTATACAGTTTTCAGCGAGATTAAGTTCAACGTGCAGTAGTCCTTGGTTACAATCAATGGCCTATTGGTGGACTCAGCTCGCTAATTTGACGGTAGCGCCACGCACGGACATGAAGTTGTCTGGTAGTACCCTTAAAGCAGCTTCTAGTAATAGACCACAGTCCAGGAACTGCAAGCACGAATACAAATGTTATAAAATCTGATTGTCACCATCCCTATGACACTAATCAAGAATCAGATTATCTAATGCTATCGTGCATGCTTATACCTACTGTAGGATCCGTGCGAACTTAAATGAGTTGTCACCAATAAAGTTATGAGGTTTCACTGCTATACAGGAGCTACATTAGGCGTCATAAAAAACAATTCATATCGTTATTACTAGCAGTTTTTATAAAATGGAACGATAGTTTTTTTAGTTTTATAAAATACTCATTGTTACCATGATAATAGCTTTACTAATTTCCCTTTACATAATCTTCTCATTTACTCGTATGAGCATCTATTAATAAAAATACAAATAATTCTATACAGCTTTTCAAGTATTTTACGTAATTTCAAAAATGTTATAATGCTTAAAATTTTATTTCATACCAGGTTTCACTCATTGATTTTTTTCTAAATTGTCATAATTTAGTTAATCTCAATGAATAATTTATTTTGAGCACAACTAACATTTTCAGCCAAAGTAGGAAAAAAATTTAAAAGTGACAAAATACGACGTATGGGAGATTCTTAAAACAACTAAGTTGAACTTCTGACTTAATTGAAATAAAAATATAAAAATGAAAATATATGTCCCGATATTACAGAAATAATGTATACTACCTAAATGCTAAAATTGAAGTTTACAAGATATTATTTGTACACATAATTACAGTTTCTTAAGAACAAAACAAACGTTAATTAAAAAATTATTGAGTATGATCAAATTTATAGCGCATTAAAATAATTCGGTAAGTAGTTACATAATTTATATATTATCATTATTATTAGTTATAAGACATTTTTATGAAATCAATTAAAGTAAAATACTGTGCATCTATTATAATAGGCTACTAATAAACTAAATTTATAGTAATTTTTTAATAAATACAGTGTTATAATACTGTACAAAGACAATGTAGAAAGCTATACAATAGTGACCCAGTTGTTAAAGCTCCAGTAATTGTGTCAAGATATTCTTGTTAATTGTACTCATTCAGTATAGCAATTAAGACCTGGCATTATGTATTCATTAAAGTTTTGCATCTCAAACATAATTTATGTAATGGTTGACTGAATGTAATATAATTATCCATTTATATAAAGAAAGAGAGTTAGACTAGCATGTCTCTACAATACGTTTTGATACTTGTAAATTGAATTTCTTTATTAAGTCGGTAAAGATTAATTTTATATTCGGTTGCTTTTGAAAATGCTTTCACGTTTTTATATTATTAGTTTTAATACAGAAGCATTACACTCTAAAACTGTTTTACACTCTTACTCTATTACACAATCATGAAGATTAATATAATTGTTTATACATCTTTTATACAATAAAACATATATGGCTTTCTAAACGCCAATATCGTAAAAGCCTGGATCAATTCGACTATTTTTATTCTTTTTGAAGTCTGGCAGAGGTTAAAAAAGGATTAGAAAAGTTTCCCGGAACATTTAAGTATTCTGGATAAAACATTAACGTTTGCATGAAACACCATCCCAATTAAACTGACTTTTGAGATTTTCAGCTGAAGTTTTAAACCCTATTATAAAACCCAACGTAATGGACAAATTTATGAATACTTGCACGGTAGGTTCTCAAAATTAGTTGGCTTCCTTGATATTGAGATGTTTCCTTATTATTACAGTAGCTGAAGGTAAAAACAATAAAATAAATACTACTATGCCCTAACGAGCCATTATTTTCCAGACTGCAATCCATAAACAGAATTTATACCACGTAAACCTTAACATAAACGATTATTTTTAATATTGCATGTTTATAATAAGGATTAATCACTCTTTCCCTTATATCGCAAGTAGATTAAAACTCGGGAAGTAGATGCTTCTTGACCAAAAAATACTTCTAAAGCTCACACGTGGATATATTTATTGATCAGTGAAACAAAATCAAATGTAATCCGTGAACTCTCTTAGGCCAGAATTAGATTACAAAACACAAAGGTAGATGCTTTTTGATCGAAGTTGGTTTACGAGTCCTGTGTATATTTTCATTGGGCAACAAGCTGAACTCAACTGTCGTTAGTACAATGGACTAGAAGTTAATTAAAACGAATGGAAAAGAAACGTTTGCCGTAATAGGTTTTCTCAACATTACGTAAGAATATATTTTCTTCATTGGGAAAACAAGTCAATCCCAACTATTGCACTGCATATTTCGTAGACCGGAGATAGATGTTTTCTTTGAAGTTGGTTTCCTAGATTTAAGTAAAAGTATTTATTATACTTTCATTAATTAAACATGTCAAACGAAACTGTTGAACTTGAATTACCTTATAAGTACATTATAATAGCCCGACTTAGAAATGTATGTTCAAATTTCGTATTGAGGACCTATGTGTAAATTTTCTCGATATGAGTAGCATGGCAATCTTAACTGTGGCGTCAAAGATATAATTCATTCAAACCCATAAATTATCCTAACTTTGTAAAACATAATTTATGAAGAATTCATTGATATTTATGGCTTTGAAAAATAATCATGTTGTTTAAAATAGTTTTTTATTCAAATAAATCTTTCTGTGTTTCTAATTTCTTTATTCTACATTTTTTGTTTCATTAAGAAGGCCGTATAAGAACAATGTAAACATTTAAATTCTTAACATGTCTTAAAAGTTTTAGTAATTGTAGATTAAAACATCATTCCAATCAATTTCCAAGACCAAACAGCCATTACTTTAATACTCCAAAGAAAATCTTTTGTGCGTGAATCATGAGTTTTGTGTCAAGAGATGTCGTTTGCTCTTCATGACGTAACATCTCAGAGATTTATAACGGTGAATTTCATATATATCTTTACGTGTTTGAAGTACAACTATCTATAGTCAATCTTTACTTTGAAGAGCGTATCTCAATTTGTTTACTGTTTGGCATACTGTGCCGTACGTCAAAAGATGTAACATCTAGAAGAAGATGTCATAACGTTCTTGAAACGTCGTGTATATTTGATTCAAGTGTAAAACGTTCTTATTCAAATACTTATCCCATACCGGTGTGAAGAGCAGTACTAATCTGCCCCAATTTTTATAGAAAACAGACGTTTTTTAGTTTCAAATAATAATGTCTTTACTGCTCCAAAAAACTTGATAACTATCTGGGGATTCAAATAGAAGATAAAAAAATAAGCTGTATATAAGGTATGTGACGTACAAAATATTTCATTAAAACTTAAGGCTGTACAAACTCTGAAACACTGTAGCTGTGAAACTTAGCTCTTAACGAAGCCTACTTCATTTTGAGAGCTTCTCGCACCGTTGGGTTTTAATTAAATCTCTTCTTTGGTCTCATAAACACTCCTTTAGTGCGATATTCACAAACATAAACATCTTGTGATTAGGTACAATAGTTCTCGCTACATCCCTCTCTTGTTATTTGTTGAAGATGTGCTTATTAACTAATATAATATGTTAATAATTTATTTTTAATGCTTTTTTAGTTAAAAATGTTCAATTAATGATATATGTTTATTGTTATTACAATGAAACGGAATATTAGATTTTAATCACTTAATAAATGTGGCAAAGATGTGAACTGTTTTGAAAATGGGTGTGTGGTATTGTGTTGTTGTTATATAAAAAATTTATAACTTTTTTGTGCAAAATGTAAAGCCAAATATATGGAGGAAACATAATGAAGAAATTAATTGCCGCTGTTGTTATACAAACTAATATCAATTATTCAGTTGATCAGTTATTATGAGTTGTGATTTCAATTTTTTAACATATATTATTGCAATATAGTTATCACAAAATGGCCGGAAGTGGTGGTGGCGTAATTATGAAATGCAGTGGTATACGTAAGGCTGAGGTAAGAAGTTGTGGAGATATCAGTAAAAATATCATTAAATAGGAAAGTTGTTTACTATTCCCAACTATTTTAGAATGATCCCAATCGGTGATTCGTTATAATAATATACTTAAAAAAATTATGGTTGCCTGTAAAGTCGGTTTTACGGGCGAAGATTTTACGTGACAACGTCTTTTTCTCGGTAGAATATTTATTGATATGAATATTATTAAATTGCACAATAGGAACAAGGAATTGAATGAAAATAAGAATTGTACAAATTTTTAAACTATTTTTAACTATAGAAATATATTTTGTTTACTAAAACATTGTACATAATTTGAAATTAATTAAAATTTGTTATTGTAAATGGTAAAGTTGAATAAAGCATTTACTAAAATTGGAATTTGAAATTCTTGCTAAACACAGTTTAAATTCTAACTCCGCGCGCGTGGTGATTGGTCGGTTTAGTTCGTTTATTTGGTCGCACTGTTATGACAGGTTAGAGGTTATAATTTGTTATTTTAAATGTTTGACTAGCAATACGCGCTGTTTCTTCTCAATCGACTGAATTACGATTGATTGCAGAGTGATTTAAACTAATAATTTACTTAACACTATCAACATTTGTCAATAGTATGACATAACCTATAAACTCAGTTTCTCAACTTTTGTGTCAATCTAACAATTAATCAATCAATCATAGTTTACGATAATGAAATATCAGTGTACAATTATTTACCTTTATTGTTGTAGTTGTTGTAAATGACGAATCTAAGCACTCCACATTTTCAAGAATAAACATAGTTATCTGCTTTATCCCGTGCGGCGGACCCACAGTTATCTGCTTTATCCCGTCCGGATCCCGTGCGGCGGACCCACTGGACGGGCATCGTAACGTTACCGGGCGTTACACTTTTTCATGAGTGACTCCGAGCCGCAACCTAATTTAAGACGTTGTCACGTCAAAAGGAATAAGGTATTTTCGATATATTTAATATTAAAAATAAATGATTGAAAATGTATATTACATTACACTTAAAACTATGACACTATATTAATGAATTAATAACGTATTTTTTTTAATATTGTCACGTTTTATTAATAAAATATTTTATAGTATTAAAAAAACAAAGTTTTATTGCTTGTCTCAAAGAGGTTGTGATTGAAAGAAAGAAACATTTAAATCTGTTGAGGAAGAAAATACTATTATTACACAACCGTTAATTGTACCATTAATTAATAAAAATCTCTAGAGTGATAAGTTCAATAAACCTACCATTATCAAAGACAACTTCTGTGTAAACTCAATCTGATTATAGGAGCTATCGATATATACATCTAAATAATCTGGCTAGGTATATCAGTGTCTGTTTTCATGAAACAATCAACCATTGATAATCCTTTTAATTTTAAATGACATGACTACGCAGTCCATCTGGACTTCTTGGACATCTGAGCCGATGGCCCAGCGGTCTAACACGTCGGCTTTTAGATGTGAGCAATGAGCGTTCAGATTCAAAGTCGGTCCGTTACCGTAATAAATGTAATTAGTACCAACCACCTTGTACAGTTTCGATCTTCTCCTTATTCTGTTTGATAAGATCCATAGACTAGTGGTCACAAAAGCAGACAAAAGGTTAAAGGCGATCGAACACTACTTAAAAAAATAACAGAAAGAAAGTAAGTTCTAATTAAAAATAAGATTATTATTTTCATATTTAAAACAACTAATTAAAAATCATGAAAAAAATGTTCCAATATTTTTCTGTTACCGTTAAAATCTATGAAAATAATTTTACTTAGTCACGCAAAATATAAAAATATCGCATTCCATCGAAAATTGAATGCCGTTTATTAATTAAATGACTTTATGATTAAATAATACTTATGATTGAAAAGAAAATAAATTTATATCCCATTATCTGGCATCAATATAACGTGTTGTTTCAACAGGGTAATGTAGTTATCTTTCTGTCAATAAATATCACTTGCATCTTTCTTCACAAGCAAATAAGGGCATAATTTTGCTGGCTGGAATTTTAAACTTGTTTTAACACTAGACTGTCAATTTTAATTGCTTTTTCAAGCAAGGAATTATGTATAAATTGTCCAGGAAATAAGATACAAAGTTTTTTATCATGAGGTATCTTTAATTTAAAAACTACACGATGTAACAAAAGCACTCTTCAATTTAGTAGAAATGATTTACTATTATTTTCGACGGAAAAATCTCTATTATAACTTTTTTGTCACAGTAAAATGCTTGTACGTGAGCAGATACCCACTCAACAGATTTTAATGTTTCTTAATTTTATTACAATCTCGTTATCTCACTTGAAAAAAAAAGACTTTAATATGTACAGTATATTTCAGTATATATTAATTCTTTCGTATTCCTCTCTTTAACTAAAATACAAAATACTTGTAACATCAAAGAACATTTTCTTAAGCCGTTAGTAATTTTGAACTGTATAATATAATTTTAATTTTTAACTGAAATTACGAAATCCGTTTAATAGTACAAATATATTTGACTCCATCAAATTAAACCAAAATTAATTGAGTTTTTCCAATTGGAAATCGTTGTTCGCCTTCATTTAATTACAAATCATAATATTGATGAAAAATGAGGCTTTATTGTTTCCCTTTATATGTTTAAAAATTCAAAATAGCAACTTGAAACAATATTAACATTTAGATTTTAAAGTGTACTTTTATTTAAAATATTTTACCTTATATCACACAATTAACCTTGTGTCACGAAACTAATAAATTCTTCCTCGTGTTATTCCTATAACCCTAAATTTTGATAGAAAAGTAATAATTTTTTATGGGTTATCATTATTTGATTACATGATAATATTCTTTAAAACTGTGAAATAAGCGGTGTGCAAAATCCTAAAATTACGTAAGAGTTGTAAAATAGTTTTTTTTTTCATTATAAAATAAAATACTTGTTATAAAGTTAATTCTCTTAGTGTGTCTTAAACTCAAATACGATTAAAATGGACATTTTTTGAAAACTACATTAGGTCACACGACAGACCATTGCGACAAAGCAAAAACACTCATTTCCTGTATAATGGCTTAACGGAAGTATTCTTCAGACACCGTATTTCCTTTTCCGTGATACAATTGATGCAATAATTTCAAGAAAGTATTTCCAGCTGTAACATTTATGTATTGTTACTAAAAAAATCCATGAAAATATGATTTAAAATCAAAAGAAGTTACATTAGTTTAGACTTAGAGTTGTATGGATAGGGCTTTTTAGTTTCTTTCTATAAAATTTTGATCGAAAGAGAACGTTGATGTCTTTGGATTCTTCAATAAAATATTTCTTTCTACTTAATTTTTTTTATTAATTCAATCATATTCTTCTTATTGTATTTTTGAAGTTTCAGACATTCTGCTATCGTTATTAATAGACAGTGAAGAGCTGGTTTTGTTGAAAATTCATTTTACTAGAAAACCAGAAATCGATTAGCTTCAGGGAAAATCACTTTCTGTATAAAAATTGAAAACAAAATTCATCATGTCTGCATTTATTCTCTATTTGACACAATAAACCATTTTTTAAATTGTAAAATTATATATGCCAGAATAGTGTATAATGAAACGCGTGTGTGAATGAAAGTTTTTACCCCAGGAAGTTCACTTTTACTTGTTTTAAATCTGCCAGTAGAGGCTACTCTTAATGCACGGTATTATAAAAAAACAAATTTAGGCAACGCAATTAAAAATTATAAATCCATGACACACATAGAAAGTTAATTTACGTATAAAAAACCCACCTATTATAACCTTGTTTATCAAGACTATAATGTTACTAGATATTTTCATTGTTATTAACATTAACTAACATGATGGTAATTTAGTGTTTATATAATATTAAAACGCACATTTTAATTCGTGTTGTAAGGTAAATACAAATTATGTAGCTCCAATCATTATGCGATATCCTATATTTACTTACTATACGCTACGTTACGTTACGTAACAAATAAAGTATGTACCAGATTATTATACAAAATATAATGGTGTCTATCTATGTTTTTGAGTATGTGTTACTCAATCACGTAAAAACTGCTAGTCCAATTGTACTGAAATTTGCCATGAACATCCTTAGGATCTCACAGGATTAGGATTAACACATAGGCCTATTCTTATTAAGCAAATTCCTTCAGGCTTATGCTGTATTACAAACATATACAGTTAAAAAATCCCACCATCGTCTCTACATTACAGCAAACAAATATTATATGTAGAAAAATGTGTTTTAAGACTGTACTGATTGAGTATAAGAGGCTGAACATAACGTAAAGTTAAAAAATTATGTGGAATTGATAGAAGAAAAGGTAATTTTTAAAGAGAAATTAATTTTTTTTAATAGGCTTGCACGACTCTCTTGACGAATTCCTTTAATAAATCACTGCGTTTTTTTTCGTAATATAAAAATACTGTACATTTGTAATTAAGTCTTCCTGATCGTCAGATTGCCAGCGTAAAATTAGTAAGGGAAAATTAGAGCATAGTATGTTGTAAGAATATTAGACGTGTTTGTAAAGTGTTCCTACACGATAGAAAAATTCAAGGAAAGATATCTTCCGTGTTACATTGTTTGTATGCAAAGGAAAATTCCAACTCCAGTCAATAGACAAATCTTTGTGAAGAGACATTGATTTGAAATAAATATTTCAGAAGTCAGAAAACAACCTACGAGGACAGAGATTGTGTTCAGAAACTAGCCTCACATCATCGACCCTTTCATACAATTGATTTCCTATGAAATCTGGTATTTTTACCTTACCAGTGTTTATAGTAATTTAAACTATTTTCTCTAAAACATTAGACAATCACATTAAATCCCAACTTAAATTTTAATCTCCAAAGCCTCGCGATATTGACTATTTAAAAGTCAGGAACATCTAGGAGATCTGTTTTGTAGAACATTTTACCCAACTTAGAGTCATATAAACTGATTGTTGAACAAAACGTTGCTTTTTGTAGTCAATGACCACAACCTAACAAGAATTGTGTTTTCAAAGAAGATTAATTTTAGTCCATTTATAGTCTGGAAAGCATAGAGTAACAACACTTGATAGTAAGAACAAGTCTAATATTAAACTTTCTTTAACAAATATCCAGATTAAATAATGTAAATGGTTTGTAAAAATATAATTTTAAATGGACATTTTAGCAAACAATACGTTTTCAGTTTTGGTCAGTACTATAAGCTTATATGAAAGCAAATCTTTATCTAATTTTAACTTTAAATTAAAATACTGTGAGAAAACCCATCTTCGGTTCTCTTTTGACACAAGTAGGCTTCTCAGACCTGTGCATCTGTATATATTTTATTGATCGGAAAAACATGGCTAAATAAACTATGCTACAAATTTTCAAGGCCTGAGTAAATTAAAAAGCCTATATACTTACACATTTTGACATATTTTTAACATAACTATATTTTGGAAACATAATTCACTCGAAACAGAAGTTTTCGTACACGTGCAACCCGTGTGAAATTGCGTGTGATGCCGCGTGTATCTGATGGTAGTAAATACAAATTCAGTATTCCTATTCTGTAATTACATTTTCTGATTTCCTATTTCTCGTTGTTACTTAAAAACGTTAAATAACACGAGAAAATCAATACTAGCAATGATCTCTGTTTGGAGGGACGAATGATCTGAATAGCAAGTAAGGACGAGCGGAAATGATTTGAAAGCGTTTCCAAGTGACCGCGCTTTGCAAACTTACAAACGACACAATCTCTACGCGAGTTGACTTTGATGTAGTCAGTGATTTACAATTTACTTAACTTATACTTATAGTAATTAAATATATTTATTCCAAATCCTTTATACACAGAAATGTAATAAATATATTCTTATATTTCATGACTAATACAAATGTAACCCGTATTACCACAAATATTGTAATTGAGTATTGATCACATTTTATTCGCTAAAATAATAATTAAACCAATTTACTCTTTTCGCAGCAGTGTGATAAGGCGGAAGTATGGCCGTATAACTGCCGGCTAAAACCTATTAAACATGCGAATACTTTAGCTAATGGGCATGTTTCGGTCGGTTTCAGTTCACGCAACTTCAGAGCCATCTATAAATAAAACGCTGAAACTGGAACTCATTTAAATAAATGCGATATTCGAAAAACCTATGTATGACTCAGAAATAAAACGTATTTCGGCTGTACGCTGAATGCGTTCCAGTAAGCTCATCTTTATTTCCTGTGCTTTTAAACCCAGGGAGCACTGCGTGTCATGATAGGCTTCTATTTAATTTTGAATAATAAAACTATCAACAGTCTTTCAAAGAGCAGCATCAATATGTATAATACAATATAAATAAACCTTTTAACACTTTTTTGTAAACTTTTATTTTTGTTACTATGTACATTTCGAAATCTGTGATTTCATCTTCAGGTACTAAGGTTAAGTTATGAAAATAAATAATTAAAACCAATTTGTCATGTGTTTTTTCACTACCTTGGTGGCTAAATTTGTTGTATTTAATTTTATGTGTGATCAATGTATATTGTTTAAAAGTCTATCGAATAATACATTTTTTGTTAGAAAATCTTTGTCATTTAATAATATATTATTATGATTAATTTTGGCACTTTTGTAGATTTCAAAATGTTCTAAAGTAGATAATAAGCGACTTCTTCGTTAATATATCAATCATGCTTGGTTTATATCCATTATTTTGGGCTATGTATTTAATAATGTGTAATTCTTTATAAAAATCTTCAGTGTTCATAGGCATTTTGTGTAATCTGTCGATCATTGATTTGAATGCAGCCATTTTTTTTGTGATGTGGGTGATTCGATGAGGAAGGAATAACTAAATCTTTGTATGTCGGTTTTCTGTAAATTTTGAAATTGTGCTTTCTGTTAATCTTGGTTATAGTCAATTGAAAGACTACTGAAAGAAAGAAAATAAGAAGAAAGAAGAAAGAGATATCAAATACATTCAATCAGACTACCTTGGTAAACATTGTCACAAAATTAACAAATCATTTTATAAACAAGGATATCAATTGGCTTTCAAAACCTCGAACAACCTTGGAATTCTAATCAAAAACAAAAGCAATTCAAAAAACCAAAATCAAAATTCAAAATTCAACAATAGTAGAGTATACAAATTAAATTGCAATGATTGTCAATCCCATTATATTGGACAAACCGGCCGATCCTTTAAAATTAGATTTAATGAACACATAAAAGCATTGAAAACATCGTCAAATTCAAAATATGCAGACCATTTAAATAACACCGGCCATACATACACTAACATCGAAAACAATCTTGAAATTTTACACACAAGCAAAAAAAGTCGCTTATTATCTACTTTAGAACATTTTGAAATCTACAAAAGTGCCAAAATTAATCATAATATATTATTAAATGACAAAGATTTTCTAACAAAAAATGTATTATTCGATAGACTTTTAAACAATATACATTGATCACACATAAAATTATATACAACAAATTTAGCCACCAAGGTAGTGAAAAAACACATGACAAATTGGTTTTAATTATTTATTTTCATAACTTAACCTTAGTACCTGAAGATGAAATCACAGATTTCGAAATGTACATAGTAACAAAAATAAAAGTTTAAAAAAAAGTGTTTAAAAGGTTTATTTATATTGTATTATACATATTTATAAAACACTTTTCAAGGCTACATCTCTAACAAGTAGCATCAATGTTTGACAGAAGAAAGAGCTTATGCTTAGGCAAAGATGGATTCAAAGAAGAAATAAAAAAGAAACGCTGAATCGAATCATTTAAAAATGGGATACCCTTAGTCTATCAAATAAGAAGCAGTTGATTGCTCGTGCTCGTGACTTCTGCTGGGAACTTGCATTCTGTTCAGTGACAACGGCTGGACTGGAATCAAAACAGCTTTCGGGTATCTTTTTTCCCGGTCTTTCGCCTTTTCCTTCTCTTCTTTTCTTGCAGATATTTTATTTGTTTATGTATTTATTACCTCCTCAACTGAATAAGACGGTAGATGTCAATCCTCGTTGAGTTATTTGTTTTGTAACATATAACGGTCGTATTACCCTTTCAAATCTTTCAACGTCATAGCTCATCTCGTGGACGTTATAGCTATATATTTTTTAACAATTTTATAGAATAGCTAAAGATCCTAAATGCAATAATTTTGCGCATATAATGCCTTTTTACTTATATACTTTAATATATATTACTGCATTCCCGTTTAGATAATAGCGCCCTTGTAAAGGAGACTGATTTTCAACTATCTATGGTTATAAAAACGATGAATAGTTCTTTGAAGCCAAGTCCACTATTATTGCCTCCACTAATGTGAAATATTGGTACTTCCGACACATTGTTTTGTAAATGTACAGGTTTTTTTGTTTTGTTATTTGACTTTATAAATGATTCAACAGACGCCATTATGTTAGTATAAAAGAATATAACACAATATTTTTTATTTTTTACTTACCTATTCGAATCTACGTACCAAATTTGGTTTCTTTAACTTAATTAGTTTTAGAGATAACAATTTGTTAATAAAAAATTGCGGCCAGCGGTTAAACGAAGTGGAAATTGGAAAAAAATCATACTTAATTTTTAGCTTATCGTCACACACAGAATTTGAACATACATAGCTGTCCTAGCCTTTTTGTTACACCCTGTATACGTGCATTTATATTAGGGTTTACAATTTAAATAAACGTATCCTTAGATTGTTGCCTTAAACAATGAGTTCTGAAATGGACATATTAATTTTGAATAATTGTGTAAAGTACATCGTTGAAACTCCGCCAAAATTTCACTGTGAGTGGTTAAACTACAACAATACAATATTTATGATTGTGGTTGCTTTGTTTTACAGTCCATTACCTATTCATTGAGTGTTGAAGCGAGCGCTATACCACATGAGCACTGAACAGAATATGTTCCACTCTCACCAAGTAAACGTACCACATATTCATACTGGATTGTTTTAAAAGCTTGAAGATACTTTTTAAGTTAACAATGTTATTTTCACCTTTGTGATTGTATTACACCTGACTTGATTAATTATTCGTCTACGTATTTGTTTATAATATACAAAAATATTTGATATTTATATTATAAAACACTTTCATAAGTAAATAACAATAAAAATAATTATACGTTTAACAATAGTTTTAGAAACTTCAAAATTAAATGATAAGTTTTTGACTAAATGTTGGATACGTAAATGTTTACTAGAATTTAAAAAGTAAACATATGCATCAACTATATTATTCCACTTTATGTTTATAGCTATTAGAAAACCAGTTGGTATAAAAGTTTTAATGAACAGTATTAAATTTTTCCTCTCATTATATATGTATAGCAATTATAAAAACGTGCTCACATTGTAGCCCAAGAAGGTTTTAAGGGGAGTCGGATGGGCCTATCCCTGCAATGTTAATTTGATGAATTTTAGGTACCATTATCTTAAAAACTATAAATGGTAGCCAGTTAATTCTTTTTTTATTCTGCTCCTTGTACTTTTCTTAACATTTTGAATACAGGGTTATAAAAAATCTTTTCAGATAAACGTGTGACATTTTTTTTCTTTTTATGCAAAAAATATAATAAAAAATTACAATTTACTCTCGGGTATAAAATTAAGTACTGAACATAAGGCAATAATATGTATTCAAAATGTAGATTATTACTTAGGGAAAAAATTAAAAAAAGAATCAACAGGCTACCTATAATAGGTCTTGAAAAAAGTGTACCTATCGAACAAAAAACATAATTTTACAGAAAACGCATTTGAAGTTCATTGTAAACAACTCTATAAAAATACAAAAATAAACTACAGTTAATAGTGTCCAGGAGCATATGCTGGGTTATTTGGATCCTCTTCTTCCTCAAGCAACTCTTCCAGTCTTAATTTGGTTAATTTTGCCCTCTGCCGGCACTTCTTTTCTAATTCCTCGATAGCATTTTCTGCTTGTCGGATTCGGATCTCATCTTTCTGTTTCATTTGTCTGACCAAATTTTGCCAGGCTTGTAGCCTAATTGTTAAAGCTAAACATCTCACAATATTACCTTGATTGAAGCAAGCAACAGCCTCATATACACCTAGTTCAAGGGTTGACCTTAGCATAAATGTATTTTTAGGAAGTCGAGACCAAATTATGTTGTTGACGGATTCATTGGGGTTTTGTGTACCTCCGTGTAAACATGTCCTTAGAAGGTCTGGTGAAGCCAAGTCCCTAAACATTGGTTTTATTTTGTCCATTACCACTTTAGGCAGGTGGAAGTGATCTTTATGATCATAAGCCTCCTTATTGGCCATCGCTCTCTGGTGCTTGCACGTCAAAATCTCTTTGCAATTCTTTAGAAAAACAGCTATAAAAAAATAACTAACCATCAGAAAATCTTAAGTGAAGTATTTTCTGAAAAAGAATGAAACAGGGAATACAAAATCACAAAAAAAAACAATTTTCGGTAAAAAAAACATTTTTGCCCATCCGAGTCCCCTTAAGGGGGTCAAAATTGATACTGTTGTTTGTTACTATAGCACCAACAAGTTTACTAGAAGTTTTAAGATATAAAAAGTTCAACCTAAATTAAAAAAACCAAAGACGAAACAGTTTTACCTATATATTTTTAAACTAGTACATTCTTCCTGTCATATATTCACTAACATACGTTGACAATTTCAGGACAATAGGACAGGTAATTTAAAAGCTACAAGTACTTAACTATCTGGTTAGTTCCTTTTTTAAAAATATCGAGCTGCAAAAGTGCATCTACCTCCTTAAGAGATAAATGAAGTGAAACCACCTTGGAATTTACCCTAAAGAACATGTTAAAAAATTGAGGTAGTAATAGTAGTTGAGGTTGTAGTAATATGGTTGTGTGATTCTCATTTTAAAGATGTGCCTAGTACACTTACAAACACCTTTGTTATGTACATTGCATGACTATTTGGCATTTTAATAATTAAGAAATACAAAATATTATTTCTAATAATAAATAAACTGTTTCAATTCAAAAATTATTGCATGCACATTTATTGTAAGAACAAATTAGACTACTGTTATACTTATATGGCCGAACATATGGTTGTAAGAGTAAAAATGTGAGATGTACCTTTGTTCAAAATTCATTAAAATCAAAAGAATAACCAACTAGCTAGTATGAAACACCATCTCGCACGAAAATGACTGTTGATGTCTTGGAGTACATAGCTGGAGGTACTTTCTCTCTCTCTTACCTTTCTGTCGGTGCCATTATTTTATAAGCCTTCGTCTAAGCAAATAGGGAAACTGTCCTAGGACAAAATCTGAGCTGGAGTAATAGTGTACACAAAATCTCCAGACATATTTTGGGAATATTTTTCATGTCCGGACATCCAAAAAATGCAATATAAACATAGGACAGAAATGTTTAGTATACCGTCTGTGTATATGGAGGCATACTTTATATTTAATAAAACGTAAAGTTAAGAGTTAATATGTTTCTAAAACTTTTAATATACTTATCTTGAATAACTCTGTGCCTAATAGCAATTACAGAAATACTTTTAATAACAGTCTTTGCTACCACGAAGCTTACGGTTTTCTTTAAAGACTATAACTATAAACTAATAAATAATAATAATAGTTAAATTACTTGTATGTGATGAAAAGTATGGTTCAGTTATCATAAAAGAACAATTTTTTTACAGAATGTGGGTTTTCCCCCGAGATTTTCTAAATAGAAGTAGGCCTCTATTTTAACAAGGGAATCAAACCAGGAGGGCTCAATTCTAGCAGATTTACACCTTCCAGCCCCAAAACCACATTGGGCACAGCAAAAACCAATGTGTCACTTAAATCTGGGCAACCTTATGGATGTAAAAGAGAAACTCATCGCTGAAAGTAAATTTCAAGATTCTGAGGTGCAAAGGTAGTTCGATATTTCTAGTCCACTGCAGGAGATGGCTGTTGGTATTGGTTGGGTTCCCTAAGAGTCAATGATTCTTACCAGCCTAGAAAAAAGGCGTGCCACCCCTTGCCTGCTTTGACTGAAAAGGCAAGTTCAGTGCTCACTCCCTTTCTTCCGAGAGGACATGACTGAGATTAATGCCCTAAATTCATTCTCATGGATCTCTATAGTCCATGCGAAAATTCAGTAAAATCAGTCCGTTAGTTGTTTTACGTAATTGGTTAGTACACTAATTGTCATTAAATTTGCATACATAATGATATGTACAGAATAAATATTTAATTAGGATATTTAACTATACGTATAAGATTATGTTTTAATAATTGTTACATATACCTAACAGATATGACTATTCAGTTATTTTAACCCATATTAACTTGTTTTATAGTTTATGTTCAAACTAAATTTTTTCTACATATAATAAATTGAAATTTAGACAAGTCTTAATAATAAAGAAAAGTTGTCCAAGAAAATTAAATATTAAATGAATTTTCTAAATATAAGCTAAGTGGTCGAGTTTGTTTTTAAGGTTGGTCAGATGTACTAAGACACAATGACAGTGGTGATAGTGAAAGGCTGCGGAGTGACAGAGAGCTCACTAATGACTACCATTACTCTCGCTCGCTCTTCCTCTTTTTATAATGTAATGTTTGTGACAGGAAAAAGTTCTGAAAGTAAAATAAACTGGATGGTAAACAAAAGAGGGCTCTCTGTAAAAAGATTACCTGGATATTTTTCAACTGTTTATACCAGTTGTACATTAACTAATTATGATTCTCCATCGCTCTTGTTGTGTTTAATTTCTGAATACATAAACAACGTATTATATGCAAAAACTTTTACATTTTCTTATTTCTGATTGTAATTGGTATTTCCGTATTAGTAGTATCCTTTTCAGCCCTACCTACAATGTATTTAGTATCCTATATACATAATAACATATGAAATATCAACACACATATATGGGTATATGCCATCAATAGATCTTTAATTTTATTTGTTTTAGGGTTAATTAAATTCCATTTGATGTAGAAGGGCCTCCGATTTTCCAATGAGATAATCGATATCCAATCGATATAAAGGTCAAGATTTATAGAGCATGTACCCTTCCCATATAAATATATAACTCTTTACAGCAATTGAAACTCAACAATATTAAAAAAAATGTTACGAAAAAAAGAATCCGAGCTACATTTGTTCAATTACAATATTTTTTCCCATTAATATTAGTGCTTATTTGCTAAAGAATGATTAAAAAAAAAACCCTACATTTAAAAACACGTTACCAGGGTTGTTTGAAGATATTATGTTCCAGTTATTAAGCAACTGTCAACAAAACAAGTGCGTCCTGGTTTTATTGCAGCAGAACAATACAAACGAGGTGTCAGTTCGTTTTTGTTCCGTCGGTCATGCATGTACACGTTTGCTAAAAATCCACAAAAATCCCACTCAGTGGCATTTTGCACATTAGCCAAAGCTTTAAAAAAACATTATATCATGCGGTTATGTTGTCTTGCATTCCTCTTTTACAAACATTATTAAATGCACTTCGAATTCCAATGTTCGTATGCATGATGTGATATAGTTATACTATGTCAGGGTTACTTCTTAAGGTTTGAATTGTTTTGATTTCCTTTTGTTATGTCCCTATCTAATTTTCTGTATCTACGATATATAATCAATAAGATTAAGCCTTTACTATAAGAGTTCTTTAACCAACCAAAATAAGGAAATTACAGTTTATGGGGTTACCAATTTAACTAGAATCCTACGATACTTCCTTGCATTCACAGTAAACTTCAGTTTTACCTTACAAAATATGAATTTGTATTTTACTAAACTACTGTATATTTATTATATTAAGTGTTCTTATAGCGTTTTGTGTTTGCAGCGTTGTTTTGTGGATATAGTTTTTAATTAATCTTTCATACTTTTATAACTTTCGTTATTGTTAATTTTTACCACATATGTAAAGGAAAATACATGTAAATTTTAAGTATTTTCCGCAATGTTAATAATATAACATATTGTATTATATTGGTTAATCTGTTGAAATTAAAATTTGAAAACTACTAGTTACAAATGTTTAATTATCCCAATTTGCAGTGGGTTAGGGTTCTTTATAAAATTCGTCGTATAAGAATTGGAGGTTATAGCATATGGTTCAAAGTTTCAAATGAAAAATGATTGTGCATAACTATCCATGTAATTAATCTTAACCTATATTAGTTTAAAATATGATTTTAACTAAGAAGGTATTGAAAATAACGTCTATTGGAGCAAAGGAAAAGAAGTAGTTATCTGTAAACACAGTAACTGCAGAGGTCATATCTTCAAAGTCAGTTTCTGCAGAGAACGTAATATGTAATCGCACTTACTTACTGCAGAGCACGCTATCTGTCAACGTAGCTACTGCAGAGGACATTTTATCAAAATTATACTACATGCGAAATAGTGAAATTGAGTCCAAAATTTTCTGATGGGTATTATTAGTTGTAGCCGTAGGAGAGGGAGAAATAAGTGTAGAGCAATATAGTGTATGCTCTATGTACTGAATGTTACCCCCAAATAGTACCCTTTGGGCAGTTTTGCTGGTTGCAAATAATATAACTGAATTTTTTCTGTAATAAATGAGTGTATAAATTGAAAAAAAAATGTTTCCGCTTTGTTTTTTGGCTGCTATAGTTTCTGCACTGGTGATTTGAAACGGAGTGTTAGTACTACTGTATGTGGCATTACCTAAATTTGTATCCTATGTGTGTCTTTTAGTTTGTGTTTTCATTTTGAATGCGCTCTTATATCGTAACTGCTCTTAATATTAAAATGGATGTGAACTAAATCATCGGCATCTGCATCTGGTAAACTTACATCTCGTCTTTGTGAAGTAACATGCGCGTTTATTTAAAGTTAATGTTAATTATCGAACATAAACAGTTTTGATGCTAAAATGATTTTGATACGATTCAATACCTAGTAATAAATTAGTAGGGAATACAAAAAAATTCTTCAACAATAACTACCAGTTGGAATATATTATAATAAGTTGTATACACTGAAAAATATGACATATTCTCTCAAATTTACTAAAAAATGTGTTCTTGCAACACGATGCAAATCGTGCTAATTGAAAAAAAATAAAAGTTAATAGTTTCCATATTAATATACAAATTGTTACAATTCTTTTGTTGACATTGTATAAGCACCTTTCATCTAACATGAGTAGTGTTCAACCGGTATAACGAGTTCTATAGATAAAGGGCATATAACTGCCGAAACCTTCATAGCAGTAATGAATGCCACGATATCAAAGCGCTTTGGAATAAATTTTTATGGAATAAATAAAATAACAGTTGTACGGTAAAATACCTGTGCAGCAATTAATTACAATTTACAGAAATATGTTTGATGTCGTTGTGAATGTGATTGCACATGAGGTTACGGATATTGATGTAAGCGTACGGAATACCTTTAGACCTACTGCATCTTAAAGGAAAAAGCGGTGTGTAGATGTAACTACAAAGGGAACATTCGAGAATGGTTGGTTGGTGGAGTTGTGATTCAAATGTTTGGAATTACAAGCTGTACGCAAACTGAGTATATATTCTTGTGTGTTAGTTTCTGGGTTGTGTACATTATAAGATATTATCTATAACGTTTCTTACATATGTTCCTCTCATTCCCCCCCTTCACCTACTTTTATTTTCACTTATTTTATGCTGTTTTAGATGTCGAAACATTATTTTATGTCACGTTGTAAAAAGATGTAAATGTTTATTTTCTCTGCGGAGTCGTTAGTGATATTAAACTAGTATATAACGTATAAATCTATATCTAAAGTAAGTTTGCCAACTATAACCTAATCCAACTTCTTTCAGCACTGACTAAAGATATGTCTGTGCACACAATGGGACATAAGTTTCAGTGAGCTCGGTATTTGGCGCTGGTGTACTCTTTGTGAGATTTTTGTTCCCCACCAATTAATTGTTTTGTCTCAATGTAAACAATTTAACGGCATGACGCGGCTCAGATCCCCTCCACCTATGTCAACCAGACGTCTGCCCCATTGCCTGCACCACGTTTTAATGCTATATCACCCATATAGCGTATCTTGTCTGATTGTACAAGATTCATTTAGTAAATCGGTGAGGTTTGACCCTAGTACTGGCGAATCAACACGCCATCTTTGACTGCGTATAATACTTGTATCATTTTCCTTAATTATTGTGTCAATAATATACAGTGTCATATAAGATCCAGCATTTTTTAATATATTTATATTTAGAAGTCAGACAACATAAACATGCAAATTCATATTATTTTTGGGAATTTACATTAACATTTTTAATACTAGGAACTTTAATGCTACTATTTAATAGTATATTTCATGCTAGCCTATATTTTACAGTAATAACATACATTAGAAATAAGTCTAATTCATTAAACAAAACTCTTTTTGTTGCCAAATTATTAATAAAAATACCAGTATCTGGGAAATTGTGCTTTTAACTGTTTGTATAAATTAGAATAAAATAAATAATACAAATTATTTTGGTTGTTTTCATACAGAATATTTTATAAGTTACATTTAAATAACTGGAAGGGGTTGTTGTAGTTTTTGTAGTGATGATGAAAGCTTTTCATTGTACCATTTATATTAATTAGCAGAACTTGTCACAAACTAATCACTTAATCTTTTACCTTATTAAAATGTGGTCTTTTATACATCTTAAAGTTGTTCTGCTAAATGTTTATGTTTGATTCATTTTATATATATATATATATATATATATATATATATATATATATATACTATATACACATGTTATACATATACATGTATATATATATATATATATATATATCTACATAGCCTTAAAATTGGCATGTTTTATATATATATATATATATAAAACATGCCAATTTTCGTCTAAATCTCTTAACTACATTTATTTATACTTTTTTAGGGGTTAACCAATATGATTTGATGATTTTGATTATACTGAATTGTACAAGCAGATACTGGTATCTTAGAATTTTCGAGAATTATATAAAAACCAATGATCAGTTAATATTACTCTTAAAAGAGTCATTGGCCTTACATAATTTTTGGGCTAAGTGTATAAGTATATAGTATATATATATATATATATATATATATATATATATTGTATATATATTGCATATACGGTACTTTGAAATGAGAATACCATTACACTTAAACAGTGTCTACTTCTGCGCTTGTATTCCATTTTGGGTACACTGTTGGAGCGAAAATTCCTCATTTGCCGCTTTGCCTTATTCTTAATAGCTACACATTGTTTCTAAAATCTCTTCAGATTTACTAACAATGTACAATTGATAATAATTACAATATTGTTAGAACATATGTTCTATAATTTTGTCAACTATATTTTGTAATCTATACTTAAAAAAATAAAAGCATAAAAGATGGGTCGTGAAGTTGGTATTTTAAAAAATTTATATTATGCTCTTTGTGATACTACCAGCACTAGTGGGCATATTGATGTCAAAATATGAAAAATATTATTTTGAAAGTTTTAGAACATTTAAAATATACAGGACATTTTTTCCTTAATCATACAATTGACTTAGTAATTTATGACTATGTGTAGCATTTAAACAAAATTTTACTGTTACTATTTTGTTATAAGTATCTAACTTCAATTCTCGTTAGGCTAAATAGTAACACACTCACAAAGTTATAGGTTTTTTGTCACTAACAATGTAGACAAAAAAAGTTGTTTGTGCTTTATACTGGCGCTCTGGGTGTAAACTGTAAACAAGAGATTACTGTAAACACTCTCTCAGAATTACATATTCACGTGTGCTAAAAGCACTGGCTCAAATATTGAAAACTTTAAAAAACAAAGGTAAACAAAATATTGTAATAAATTACCGAAATGTTTAAATAATTTTTTACTAGAAGCAATTTGAAATTGAGTTTCTAGTATTTCTCATAAAGGGAATTTGTATAACAACGGTAAAACAATAGTGTTTTTTTTAAGTAAGTATTTCTTTTTCCAATTTTTAACATATTGCTGATATGTGTTACACTGTATATTTCATTGTTGAGTGGTAACAAAATATTAAAACGACAACAGGTTTATTTCATTATACATTAAATTCCAAACAAACTCAGTTTCATATGAACATATTGTTTATCTCGCACCGTTTTCCGAATGTAGGTATGTGATTTAACAAAAACCTTAATGTATCAGAAGTTACTTTAGATAAAATTATGAAACTTGGTATAGAACTAGGTCTTCCTAGTTTATATATTCATTTAAATTTAGATTTTTAACACAATTCCTTTTTAAAGTAGCGGTTGTTTTAAATAATTGGTTGTAACTTATTTTTTACCAATCAAACCTTTTGATAATCAACTCAACCACATTTAACTTATTCACTCTAGGAAAACCGATTAAATTCTGGACTCCTCTTTTGCTTATTTTAATACCGTAGATAAACGAAATAAAAATTGATGATCCGTATTTTTATTACTAGACAGTTTCAATAATATTATCATTGAACGTCTTACTCACTGAAATATGAACAGATATGTTTAAGACATGGTGATATGCATTTTATATAAAACGTTATATTAAAATAACGTTACCGTTTATGTTTGAACATTTTAAAATATAATGTCAATTTATTCAAAAAAACCTTTTCATAGTTTAGGACTCTGATGTTTGAAATTGTTAACCAGACGTTAACATAGATGTCTTGGTTATATATATATATATATATATATATATATATATATATATATATATATATATATATATATATATATATATATATATTCCACTAAAGCCTTTATGCCTTTTATTCACGGGTGATATAGAGGAGCACAATTATTTAGTTGTGTTTATTGATACCAAATTATTACTAGTCACATAAGAACTTACTTCATATAGTGGAACACTCCAAGCTCCGCTCCGTGGAGTTCGTTTTCTTATTTATAATGCATCAGATCCAAAAAGAATAATAAAACTAAGACTTGTGTATGTAGATAAGGGGAAATAAATGTTAAGATTTGACTGATCTGCTAGAAGATAGATGTATTCGCTTAATCCTTGGATTATTAGAAGAAACTATTAGGTATGTATTGAGTGAAAGTTGCCTCTCAGCTCCTATACTATTTCAATGGATACAACGGATTTTAGAAAATGTATTGTTAAAAACATAAGAAAGGTCGAGCACAAAGCAGAATAATCATAATTCATTGCGATTTAATACTAAAAGAATTTCAATTATTTAAAAAAAGCATGAAGCATGAACTTTAACATGAAAAATTACACCTAGGTCCCTCACTTCCAATGTACGCTTAAGGATAGCCTCTCCGATGGTATATTAACACTGACAAGGGGTAATATTGAGGTGGCAGGTAATTTCTAGGCATTTATCTGAATTCAGGGACATCATGTAAGTACCACACTATACCACAATACAATCCAGCTCGTCATGAAAAAGGTCACAGACACTAGCCGAAGAATTTTTTGATACAGTTTTATGTCATCAGAAAAAAGTAAGTACTTACAATTCAGCTGGTTTGTGACATTATTAATAATTATGTTGAACAGGTGAGGACCTTATATGGATCCTTGTGGAACCCCAGATGTAGTTTCGAATGACCGAGAGTGAGAGCAACATTAAAGCGAACATGTAGTGCCCTACCATGCAAGTAACTTAAGATCCACTCGAGAAGTCTACCGGCAAATCCAAATGTTTCGAGCTATCTTTACAACATCGAAAGCCTTAGCAAAATAAAGTTTCCATCGACTTGGGAGCACTCAGCGAAGGCATAAAATATGTCAGACTGCAAGGGCGACAAGTTTGTGGCTGAATAACTTCCCCGCATAAATACATGTAGACGATAAGTAATGTTATGGGAAAAGAAGAAATTCAGGAAGACCTTTTGGAATAGTTTGGCAATAGCTGCAATTATAACAATGAAGCGGTAATTTTTAAAATTATTAAATAGACCCTTTCCGGGATTAGGAATAATGGATCTTCTTTTAGGGAATTAGAAAATATGGCATATGATAAAGACTGATTGAAAATCCTAAAGAAAGGATATTCTATCAGTTGACGGCAGTATTTCACAGTCGTTGGATTCGTATGTGGTAGATGTAATTTCTGTAGTACTCCTTGGTAAGGACCTTTCAACGCACTCTGATTATTGAGAAATGATAATAGTGAGCATCATGTAGCGAAGTAGGCTTTGTGGAAGATCTGCTTTTGAATTTCAGTTAACAAAAATGTACGGTTTAGTTTAAAAATTCCTAATATAATAAGTAAACATAACGTTATAGCTCATTAAGTAACGAGATACTTAGTATACTATAAATAAATGTGAACGAATTATTAAATATAATGTAATTCTAGATTCTTTCCTGTATGTACTTATTTTAAAACATACCTCAAAACTTTGAGAAGTTCACAGGAATGAATTATATTTTTGAACTGCTTTGGAACTTGATACGTACAAAAGTTAAACACATAAACCACAGCACAAAGTCACAGTATTTATGTACGTTACCGAAGAAACACAGTGAACCTAGACCTATACTGGAACATAAATAACATCTGGAATAAACAAGACTTACAGGGTTGTAGATTTAGTAAATACCAACCAGTTTACATACTGTATACACATACACGTTTGTACGGCTTTGTCTAAATTTTTGACAAACTCCGCCTGTAACTAGAGTGCATGTGTTTTATTTATCGATTCATATTACATGTTTGCTGAAAGTTTTATACAAGCTACACATACTCCTCAATGTCACAGCTTATTTTTTTATTTTATATATCCATATTTATTAATTTTCCTTTTAGTTATTTAGATATTGGTAATAAGTTAGCTATATATTTTTTATTTTATACAACTTTCCTGCATATTATTACTTGTATTAATAGTTGTGTGCTTTAGAAATCATATAATAAGGTGAACGAAGAGCGAAGAATTCCCCAATATTAATTACTGTTATATCAATAACTATATTATAATCATTTAGCAAACACCATTATCCTTAGACCAATACCTTAGGTATTATAAACAAGTTAGTGAGATTTTTGGGTTAACTTATTTCAAGTTAAATTAATACTTGTTACCTTTTTATAACTATTGCATACATTCATGCACAATGCAAGAAAACTATTACGTGTATCATAAAGTTTATTTATACAGTATTTAGCGAAAATAATGATTTTAATATATGTTACAGCAAAGTGAAAATTCGTGAAACACTACTCTATACTACCATAAATATTAATTCTTTATCTTTTTTATTATATCTTTAGATTTTAAGTATTTGTTTTCTTTAACATAAGGTCAAACATTACATATTTTTAACAAGTTTTCATTAATTGCCTCTTATATTCATAAAATAATAAATTAAATAGTTTTGTTAATACTATTTAAGATTATTACATTAATTACACTTATTTTAGAGTAAAAAATACTAAAATATATGTAAATGAAATCTTGATTGGTGAGGACATTTATCAAACTAAATCTACTATTTCCCTTCTAACTTATTACGCCTTTAAAACAGTAATTAAACGTGATTTTGAATAAAAATCAAGTTATTCTTTCTTAAAACATTGTATAGTAGTGTGATCCTAGCCAAGAAACGCCAATAAATTGGAATTAAACATTTTATATTTATTAAATGATAGGGATTTAATTTATCACAATGGAAGCTCGTTGTAACTTGAGGATTTACCCTTCTGGAAGGTCGTTGCTTCTCGGAGACGTTAGCGTAAGGAAATTATTGGAATTTGGAGAATTCCCAACTATTGAATTTCTGTTTCTCTATAAAATGCAATTTAACCATTTTCGTTCTCTATAACAGTTTGAACTTAGGGATTTACACCTTTAAATGTACCCGGATACTAGGATGATGCCATAATGACATTCCCGGACTTCAGCAGTCTCGGCAAATATGAGTTCCGTACACTAGAAATTTTCCCACGCCTAGATGTTTTAGGCCTTGAGATATCTACTGTATTTCAGCCTCTAGAACCGCATGCTAATTTTAGCCTTCAACCTGAACAGAAAAGTATTCCCTTAGGTCTAAGAGACTTTAAAGAAACTGTCAACCTATAAAGTTTTGAAGACTGCTATAATAAATTCTTAAATATATTAAAATCTTTAAATTTAATAGTGATTATATTTTAAATAACTTTAGCTTTTTAGAGCCTTTATAGACTTTAAGTATTACCTAAGAAGTTTATAAAAGAACGCATAATATTAATAAAGTTCATCAGCCCTACTTACATAAATACGAACTAACGCAAAACTCCTTTTGGAATTTTCTGTTATTTCACACTCTTCACTACCGAATGAATATTTTCATTTTAATTGTGTTATTTGAATGTCCATATGTAGATTATTTTCCCATATTTGGATGTTATTGTATTGAAAGTTCGTCACATTTCTAAAAGAGAGTGGAAAAGTTTTCATAAGCAATCTCAGCAGTTGCAGTATTTGTTTCTCTAACATTTACAATGCATACTAAATTCTAAAGAATACTAAGTAAGTATTTTAGAACTTATTTTATTCTTATCTATATTTTATTATCTAAGTAACTTATTTTACTCGATAAGCCTTATCGAGCAAAATTGAGTTACTTAGACCAAAAATGTATTAAGTTATTAAATTGAGGTTCTCAATTTTACATACATTACTAATTTTTATAGAAAATATTTTTTATCGTAACTGTAACTAATTAACGTTTTGTTAAGGAGTGGTATATTGTAATATAAACTGTATTATTTACTTTAAAATTTAAAATCATACAATATTCGGTATACATATTATTTTTTTTAATTCTCAATGTTCAAAATCATTACTTTATTCGAAAAATTAACTATGTTGTAATCTTATAAAAGATAAAAAATTCTTTTTATTCTATCTTCGAAGAGTCTAGTATAGATTGCACTGCTAGATGACTAAAGTAACGAAAACGCCTTACAAAATAATTGTAGTACCATGTGGACAAAATCATTTTAGTCCGTAGATATTGGTAGGATTAGTAGACCAATCCGACCAAAGATTTTAAATGGTCACTAAGGTCTAGGACAGAACATTACTCTGTAATTTACAATATTAATATTGTACTATCCAGTACTGTTATAATACTTACTCTACTTAGGATAGTGCTAGGTTATCATTATTATACAGTATATTTATCTACAATATTTCAGCTTACATACAAATTGAATACATTTTTAATAAATATTTATTTGTAATAACAACTGACCTTTAGTGCTGAAAAGTTTCACCTTAAGATTTTATCTCAAACTTAATTTTTTATGAACTTTCTCAAAATGATACTCAATTTCACAACAGCTTGTTGTGTATCAACTATGTTTTCTATTTAAGAGTTAAATCTTTAAGGTATTTATTTTAATTAAACAAATTCTCATTATGGTTCTTTGAGATATTACAAACACTAGTGAGCATTTTAATGTCAAGATATTACCAATATTATTTTGGAAGCCCTAAATCACATGATTGACTTAATAAGATTTTACCTTATGTACCGGCAAACACAGTTTTACTGCTACTATTTTATTTAAATATATAACTTGTAATATATATATATATATATATATATATATATATATATATATATATTAGTGTGGTAAAACAGTAACACTCATAAATGTACAGCTTTTTGTCACTAAGAATGTAGACCAGAGTATGTTTTTTTTAGACTGGCGCTCTGGGTGTAAACTGTAAACAAGGGATTACTGTAAACACTCTGCCTGGATTACATATTCTGGTATGGTAAAAACACTGGCTCAGTTATTGTAAACTTTTTGAAACAAAAGAAACTAAATATTTTTTAATACATGACCTAACATTTTTATAATTCCTCCCTACAAAGAGTTTTCAAATGAGTTTTTAATGTTTGTCATAAAATATATTTGTACAGCATATTTATATTTAAGTAAGTATATCCAGGCTTTATACATATTGGACTTCGTCGATATATATATATATATATATATATATATATATATATATATATTGTTGGGAAGCTCAGAATATATTAAAACCTGATATCAAGACATATAATTATACAAACAACTACCCAACAATTATTTTAGAAACCTATATGCATATGAGTCAATAGTAGTACTTTACCATAGTTATTCATAAAACCCGTACTTTTCGCTAGTCATAAAGTTCTGAAAATAAGTTTAAAATATTGATATTTTAAGAAATTATATAATAAACTTAGAACATCAATGTTTTAGTTGTGTAATGTAGTAGGATCATATAAAATGTTTAAAGAGGGAAAAATTAGTAAGCAAAAGTATGATACTGTCCAATTCTACTCTCGTGAGCCACAATCGTTACTTTGGGTTTTACTTCTTTCATACTGTTTTAGGCAAACAAATGAACAAATGAAGTTACTTAATTGTCTTTCCGGAAGTTTAACACTAAACCAATTACAATAAATTATAACACATAATTTGTGATTTATATTTTTGTTTTTTACTTGGTAATGTAATTAATTTAGTGCTATTTTCTGAGGTGTTATATTTTATTTAGTCTAAAGAATAAAATGTTCCTTTCTGTAAGTAGCTCTAACATTAATAAGACACTCATGCAATGATGAAAGGTAATTAATAACTTCAGTTTGATGGATATTTGATGGATTTTAAAATTGGTCCTCCCAAAAGAGGATATTTTCTCAACCAATCACGTAATCTTTAAATTGAAACTATCCCTTTGTTATACATTGTTGCAAGGAAGAGAAAATATTGAGTTATATTATGTCTATGTTTTGTCCCACTTCAAAATTAAATTTTGACATATAAAATGAATAAATAAGTACTATTTAAACATTGAAATAACGCAACTTATGTTCCATATTAAATAATACGATAATTTTTACGATAATAATCATGATTTAACCATAATAGAAATAAAAAAATCGAGAACATATTATTATTATTATTCAAGGGAATTTCGTGTCGTAGCTGCGACGGCCAATTTTTTTGACGGTAATCACCAAACTTATACCGGAAGTGGATGTCTAACCCAGCCATATACAAAAGTGTTCAGCATGATGAATGTTACTATCCTACATTGTAGGCCAACTATAACCGATATCAGTCATTATATATATATATATATATATATATATATATATATATATATATATAATATATATATATTTAACTGTTAAGAATCTAAAAGTGTATAAGTTACGATAATAATCATGCTTTAACCATAACAGAAATACAAAATCGGGAACATAATACAAATATTATTAGCATGTAAATGTAAAAAGGTAAAATGTTAATGGTAATGGTTTTTGACTGAGTGTAACTTACCTCAGAATGTGTAGTGGTATTTACGGTAAACATGCTAAATAAGTATTTTCATTGTAATACCACCTAGAGAACCTTAGATTTATTTTTATATTTGCTTTACTTATCCAACAAATAAGGACCTGGTAAAAGGACAGAGTTGCTAATGACGTACTTATTGAATATTGAGACTGTACGGTGCGAATAAATTAAATGAGAAGATTCTTAATTTCGTGGGTTCCCACAGCAAGGAATCCTATAGCGAGGAATCTATCAAGAATCCCACAACGAAGAATCCCATAGGTAGGAATCTCACAGCGAGGAGTCCAACAGCAAGGAATCCCATAATGAAGAATTTCATAACTTGGAGTCCCACAGCAAGGCGCCTAGTTGTAGGATTCTTTCCTGTGAGTTGCATGACTTCTTTTTATCAGACTGTTTTTATGGAAACAATGGCACCGTATGATACATCAAAAAAGGGTAAAAAAACAGCTTCAAAGTGATAACTTCAGACCGATTACAACAACCTTAAAATATATCAGAGCATAATAAATGTTTCTTTCATTCCAAAATGTTAGGCTTTCGAAACAAATAAAAAAAACATCAAAAACACTGATCGACACTACTTTATGCAAAATAATATTAATCTAACCTAGCCAAAAGCTTTTAAATATGCATGCACTAGTGACGCCATTTAATCCCGGTGCGAAAGAGAGAATTTCTCTCTTCAACGCCAAAGTTCTCTACGCGACTCAGACCTTCCCCTCCAACGAAAACACTCTTCATTAAAACATTCCTCGCTATGGGATTCCTTGTTAAAAGATTCCTTACTGTGATACAATTCAATATTCGACGTTATGGGACTGTTTACTGCTCTGTGTTACAGCAAGGAATCCCTAAACAAAGAATTAAATGGCAAATATTCCCACAACAAGGCGCATTGCTGTGTCACGCTGTACTATTATACGCCTTGCCGTGGAATTCTTCGTGGTAGGATTCCTCGCTATGAGACCAAGCCGATATATTCTGAGTATATCTGTGATGAAATTCCCTCATGAGCTTTATATAGCTATCGTATTCAGTGATTTCCGAGACAGTATCCATATTCGTCTGTGTAATAAAATGTATCCTTCGGTTTTGGGGTTTCCTGGAATATATATAATTGTAAAATGCCGCATTTTGTTCAACCAGCCCACTGCCGACTTATCAATATCAAAGGTATTTAAAAAAACTACAATATCTTGCTTTAGAAGGATTTACCAAGCAATTGTGTGAGAAGTTGTTTTGTGTTAGAGCTCCTCCTAGTTTTATACCATTCCCTAGTGTGCTGTACAATTAATCAATGGAATAATCATTTGACATGGAACTTATAAACGCCAATTATTAACTACGTTACAAATCTCAAAATCCCAGTATAATCTCTATAATGATACCTTTAGGTAGGTTCATGAGTTTATGAATGTGGAAATTATATCTTTGGAGGAACTGGACTAGATCAGGCAGTCACTGCACTGATCCTATATGTACAGCTTTAGTGAATTAAAGATATATGTATTGAATAGATTATCGTTATTTCTATCTTTATTTTCCTCCCAAACAAGTATTTATTTATTTCAATTTGTTTCTCCTTTTCGATACTAGGAATGTTACAAACATCCGACGATTGTGCCTTTTTGAGGGCATCATTAGTCTACAGTAACGACTGCTTGATGATGCTCCTCACCGATGCCAAATTGCTGTTCATTGGCTAATAAACTTTTCCACCAAAAGGCCGTAATATAGATTACAACTTACTGTCATCAGTTACCATGTTGTAGTCATTACCATTATTACTGGTGCCACTGATGTAAGTTGTGAGATAACATTACAGGGTCATGTTAGAACTAACAAAACATTTTTTCAACTGAGCCGGGGCTCAGTTTGGACAATTTATTTTTGTCTATTATTTTTTCCCACCTCGGCCACTCTTGTCAGTCGGTGGGGGAGTCACTCCGTCAGAGTATTGATTTTCTGCCTGGTTGGACTGATTGGTTGAGGTCAGCTGGTTGACCTTGACTAGTTTACCCACCAGCTGTTCACCGGCACCGGCACCGGCTACTGTTCGGGAGCGGTCAGACACGTTCGGAGAGGCTTACTGCGTTGCTGTCTGTTCACTGCTCGTCCCGTTCCACATGGCTGGCTAATTCTACTACTTTCGGCAGGGTCCCCGTGAGTGCCGTTTAGCGGGACTGGTGCGGTGAGTCTGCCCGAACAACTGAAAAAATTGAATGCCCTCGCCCTGCCAGCGCTTCTGTACCGGCATCCAACCGGAGTGTATGTGCTCCTATTCATTTCATCTGGAGCAAGGTTGGATCAAAAATGTGTTTTTTTTTTTCTTATACCAATTGAGAGGATTGGCTTGTATGGAGCGCTGCCAGATGTTAGATCTGGAGAGGGCCAGTATAATTAGCTAGTATTATTTAGTTTAGTTACATGAACTGAAGGGGGAGGATTTCATCTTTAATTCGGATTCGTGGAGGCAACTAAACCCCCGCCTCCTTCGAAAATTGGCTTTAAATATTTTTTTTTTTAATTTTCGGCTACAAACTTGAAACCAAATTACTTTTTAAAAATTAGTGGGCTTAGAAATTCTACAACCTTTTCCCTCCCCTCAGTATTCATAAAAAAATTACCTGTTAAAATTTTTAGATTTACTACTGCCGTACCTGAAAATTGTTATTTATATATCAAATTTCTATATTATATTATATTTATTTATTTATTATGTTATTTATTTCTATTTATTATGTTATTGTCTATATTGGAATTTTAACTGTTGTTATTTAGTTCTTAAGTTACACGGTGCACCGTGGTGCTGAAGTAATTGTATTTTTGCATGGAAATGTTTGCCACCTACTAATTATATCTTGTGCTCGAAATCTTGTCTCTCTTGTCTCTCTTCCCACTAGTGGCATGTGATTTGATTGTTTTTTTTATGATTTGCTCCGAGTTTGGGAGGGGCGCGCTTCCGAGGCCTCCTGTCTTTTTCGCCAGCTCGGAACAAAATGGTAGCAGAGCGTGGTTTCGTGTTTTTACCCTCTGCGGGCCCGGGGTTTTGTTTTGGCCACTGGTGGCGAAGGAATGAGTTGGAGTGGGTAGATTGTGACTTTCCTGCGCCTGTGCCGTCTCGCTGAGCTATTTATCGCCGATCTACAGGAAGTGTGTAAAACTTGTTTATTATTTTCGGATTATTGTTACTTGTGCGTTTTTGTTTATATCTTGTCTTCGTTGTTTTTTTTCTGGTTTTGTTCTGGTACGGCGTAGTGTTTTGCTGTGGTATTTTTGGTTTCGCTACCGTGTTTCGTGGACGGCAGGAATTCTGGGGACCCTGCTGAGAGTGTTGTCTCACTAAGTTATTCTCTTGTCGCCTTACTAATTTTGTTTTTGTTAGTTGTTGACTTCGAGTCAGTGTGTTGCTTGTTAGTCTGTGTCTTCTATTTATTTATTATGCCTGTCTCTCTGGTGCCTGAATACTTGTTGAAGGAGGATCTCCATTTTGAGTTGTTGGCTCGTGGGCTTACTCCGGGTTCCGACTGCGAGTCCATGCGGAAGCAACTGCGGGATAATATGGACCTGGACACTACCTGGCCTAGGGATTTGGCGTTCCAGAAGCAGAGGCCTATTTTGGAGGCTAGTTGGAGACTTTTGAAATAGTCAGGAGGACTGGTTGGAGTCGCCGCCTACTGGCCGAGAGAGGACTAGGTATTTGTCCCGGCTTACCCATCTTCATATGAGGCTGTCGCTACTTAGATCCAAGCTTACCAGTTCTGGTGATAGGGAGTGGTTGGAGGAACGCATCACCTTGGTGGACAGCCTGCTGACTGTACTCGAGAGGGACGAGGGAGCAAAGGCTCCTGAAAAAACCTTGTCTGCGGTTGACTCTGCTGCGGCTGTTAAGGGTGAATGCCGGATCCCTGGGTCAGTTGTTGCAGACTTTCATGTGGGCGTGGCGTCGGGGTG
The DNA here is from genome assembly GCF_021130785.1 of Homalodisca vitripennis. Lineage (NCBI taxonomy): Eukaryota > Metazoa > Arthropoda > Insecta > Hemiptera > Cicadellidae > Homalodisca > Homalodisca vitripennis. The sequence continues at coordinate 113,300,281 of NC_060208.1, forward strand.
TCTGGTGTGGACGGGACCTGCCTGCTGGATCTGGAGGACTGGGAACTGTGGTGACGGGATCCTTTGTTCAGTATCACAAGCTCACAAACCCACTTACCCCGTTGCTGCAGCGACTACCAACGGTGGATGGTCTAGATACTGAAGCCATTGCTGCCGTTTCTTTCTGAGATCCTGCGACTGCATGACTTGCCTGGTCTTCAGGGAGCGAGCTTCCTGCATGTCATCTCTCCGTTTTGTAGGCCACCTTTGGGTGACTGTCTGGTTCGAGTTTCTCCAGAGGGGTGGTACCCTGGATGATTTTCATAGGGAGGCATTGGATTTCTTTGTTCCTGGTCAGTTGAGGGAACGTCTCCGTGTGGAGAAATTCTTTAGGCCCTCAGGGCAACGGAGAGAGTTTGGCAAAGTTTGTGGCCGAGTGAGGGACACTGATAGGGTGTTAAGGCTCAATATCCCCGAAAGTACTTTGGTCACCACCATCCTTGAGGGTCTCAATCCTGAAGAGAGGCCCCGTCTAGTTTTTGCTGGTCGCCCTTCCACCTTTTCTGAATGGACCGTCTGTGCATTGCTTCACGCAGCGTGCAGTGTTTGCTGACCGGCAGAGGGCGGAGAGGAACAATCTTCGTTCCATCCAGCCCTCCAGGGCTGTCACGGCCGTACAGAATCCCGTGGATGGGCCACACCACTCAGGTGGGCTTCGTCTACCCATCTGCTATGCCTGTGGTGAACGAGGTCATACTCGTCGGGAGTGTTCCTAGGAGATATCGCACTGGTCCAAAAAACTAGATCGAAGGGGGGGTTTTATCTGAAGTTCCCCCGAGGTCTAAGAAAAAATTTCAAAAAAATAGTACCTGTGCGAAAAATTTGATTAATAGTTTGGACACTACGAGCCTAGCAGAAAAGGGAAACCTACGGCTTAGGACAGCATCTTCGGTGTGCCCTTATATCAATATCTTAGTGAGAGACTCAGTGCATAAGGCCCTAGTTGATTCCGGGTCAGCCTGTAGCCTCATCTCTTCCCGTTTTTTTGAAGCCATTTCAAGGTTAGGTTTGGTGAAAGCACACCGAGGAGTCTTCTTTAACTTGCTGGACTGCTTCTAATTCCCCTCTTTCCAATTTCGAGGAAGGCTTCAATCAAGTTTAAGGTTGAAATGTTTTTCATGGGTGTGGAGCTTCCTTGTGGCCCCAGGACCTGAGTATGGATTGTATTTTGGGGGCGGATTTTATTCAAAATACTGGTTTGGTGCTGGATCTTCAGGCGGGCCAGTCTTATTTCAAATTCAATTGGCGAGTGTCAGTCCCCTTTTCCGATAATTTCAAATCGACACCGCAGGTTTGGTGAGGTGGAGTGTGAGGAAGGTTCTGCCCCTGGGGACCCGTTCGGTCACTTGGATGAGGAGCAAGCTGGGGTTCTTCCGTGAGCTTTGCTCAAGATTTCCGGATGTCCTCACACCCAAGCTCGGTTCTACCCATCTTATTGAATATGAAATTCGTCTGACTGACTCTCAGCCAGTACGCTCCCACCCATACAAATTGGCTCCCTCCAAGGATGGAGGTTATGCGTGGTATCATCAAGGATCTCTTGGATCAAGGAGTTATTGAGCCCTCAAACTCATCGTATGCCAGTCCAGCGTTCTTGGTTCCAAAGCCTAATGGAAAAACATCGTATGGTGGTTGACCTATGAAAACTTTAATGCCAAAATTGAAATAGACTCAGTGCCTCTCCCCGATCTCCATTCTGCTTTTGATTTGTTCGGTAAGGCCAAAATGTTTCACTATATTTGATTTGAACCAAGCATATCATCAGATTCCGTTGAAGAAGGAATCACGTCCTCTCACGGCCTTCTGTGTTCCGTGGAATTTGTATCAGTACCGATCTGTGCCTATGGGGCTAGCTGTGGGGGCCCCAAACGTTAACTAGGTTGCTTGACTCCATCTTCCACGATGTGAAGTTCAGGTATGTCTTTAATTATCTTGTTGACCTTCTGGTCTACAGTGAGTCTTTCACGGAACACGTTAAACATCTTGAGGAGGTCTTGGTTAGGTTGGGTAGGGCTGGCCTTACAGTCAATCCAAAGAAGGTGTCTTACGCCAAGTCTGAAATATCGTTTCTCGGTCACCTCGTGTCGTCTAGGGGTGTATCTATAGATCCTGCCAGGACCCAAGGCGTTCGGGATTTTCCTCCTCCGAAGGATGCCAAGGGTGTTGCCAGATTCATCGGCATGGTTAATTTCTACCGTAGGTTTATTCCTGACTTTGCCGAGGTGGCCGCCCCTCTGAACGCCTTAAGAAGGAAAGACGCAAAGTTCGTTTGGGGTGAAGATCAAGAACGTGCTTTTCAATTGCTTAGGGAGGCCATTATCCAACCTCTGTGCTGCGTATAACCGGACTTTAGTAGGCCCTTCATCTTGCAGACTGACTCCTCATCCTGTGCTGTAGGAGCTGTGCTTTCTCAAGAATTCGACGGCGCTCGGCAACCTATAGCTTTTGCGTCTAGGACTTTGACCCTTCAGGAAAAGAAATCTTCTATTTATGAGCTGGAGTGTCTGGCGGTCGTTTTTTCGGCATGGATAAGTTTCGGAGGTTCCTAGAGCATTCCGAATTTCTGCTGGAAACTGACAATCAGGCTCTTTCCTGGCTATTGGCCCATCCCTCGACAACTCGGGAAGATTGGTCGCTGGGTTGTCAAAATTGCGGCCTTTAAATTCAGGGTGCAGCACGTTCGCGGCACCCAAAACGTCGTCGCCGATGCTCTTTCTAGAATGTATCATCTACCCAGCGATCCTTTTGATTCTCAAGCACCGTTGTGTGGGACTGTGATGTTGGATTTCCCTGCTGCCTTTGAGAGTTTTGGCTCTCACCAACTTCAAGACCCCGAGTTGTCAAACATCATTGGTGAGCTTCAGGAGGGAGAAGCCACTCTCCTTACTTCTTGTCCAAGGGTGTCCTCTGCTGTCGTGCCCGACGCGGAGGTGGTCCCCAAGATTGTTCTGCCGAGTGCCCTCATACCGATGTCTTTTCCTATTTTCATGTTTCACCCGTGGGCGGTCATTTAGGGATTCACAAGACCATCGCTAAAATCAGAGATAAGTTTATCTGGAAGAGTATGGACAGAAGAGACATTGCTGGTAGAGTACGAGCTTGTCATCTTTGCTCGGTCAGTAAACCTGCACAAAATACCAAATTAGGACTTCTTTCCTCCGAGGTGGCGGAGCGGGCCTCTTGAAAAGGTGTTCATTGACTATGTGGGACCCTTTTCCCCGTAGCAAGTCAGGGAACACCTCCCTGCTTGTAGCTGTGGATGCTTTTCTCTAAAGTTTTGCTGGTTGATTCCTCTTAGGAGTGCCACGGCGTCGCTCACCGTCAAGGCACTCAAGTCCCGCCTTCTACAGAATTTTGGAGTGCCCGCCACCTTCGTCTCAGACAACGGCACACAAATTCGTGTCGAGGGAGTTCATCGCTTCTGTTTTGGGCATGGACTCAAACATGTTACGACATCTCCTTACTACCCCCAGCCTTCTGATGCTGAGCGGTTCAACCGCAATCTCAGAGCCGCCCTCATCGCTTATCACGCTGAGAAACAAACTACCTGGGATGAAAACCTGAGCTGGCTTCAGTTAGCCTTCAATTCCGCTCTTCACGAAAGTCATGATTCCACGCCTTTTCAGGTCATGTTTAGTCGTCCTCCTTCTGATCCCTTGTCTAATCTCTGGAGTCTGGATAGTCTTTCTACCAGTACCTGGTACTCCCAATGTTGAGTGGACACTTGGGAAATAGTCAGGGTTAAGCTCCTACAGTCTAGGGAAAGGGTGAGGAGAAAATTCAATAAGGGACGTATATGCTAACCCCTTCCAGGTGGGGGATCTTGTCTTTTTATAAGGCCCATCCGGTCAGTTCGGCCGTGGATAAACGGGCAGCCAAACTTTGCTATCGGTGGAACAGGTCCCCACCGGATTCTTCGTTTTCTCTCCCCAGTTACTGCTGAGTTGGTTGATCCCGTATCGGGGAGGTTGTGGCGGAAGGCCCACATTTCTCATCTGAAGGCCTTCCGTGGTGATACCTCTGGTCATGCTCTGGATACTGGTGCGGCTGCGGGGGTGTCCGGGGAACTGATCACCCCTGGTTTTTCTCTGTAGTGTCGTTTTTCCTCTCTTTCTGTTTTCTTCTTTTTCCAAGAGAGGCGCCTCTCAAAACTTCAGGAGGATCGTGTTTTGTCTGCCTCCTGCTCAGGACTTCGTTTCCTGTTAGGGTTTTTCGACTTCCCGTATCCTGTTACCAGAGCTTGTTGGTTCTTCTTTCAGTGGGGGAGAGGTTTTGTTTGGGGTTGCACCCTTTTTAGTGGAGGAGGTTGAGCCGGGGCTCAGTTTGGACAATTTATTTTTGTCTATTATTTTTCCCACCTCGGCCACTCTTGTCAGTCGGTGGGGGGAGTCACTCCGTCAGAAGTATTGATTTTCTGCCTGGTTGGACTGATTGGGTTGAGGTCAGCTGGTTGACCTTGACTAGTTTACCCACCAGCTGTTCACCGGCACCGGCACCGGCTACTGTTCGGAGCGGTCAGACACGTTCGGAGAGGCTTACTGCGTTGCTGTCTGTTCACTGCTCGTCCCGTTCCACATGGCTGGCTAATTCTACTACTTTCGGCAGGGTCCCCGTGAGTGCCGTTAGCGGGACTGGTGCGGCGAGTCCTGCCCGAACAACTGAAAAATTGAATGCCCTCGCCCTGCCAGCGCTTCTGTACCGGCATCCAAACCGGAGTGTATGTGCTCCTATTCATTTCATCTGGAACAAGGTTGGATCAAAAATGTGTTTTTTTTTTTCTTATACCAATTGAGAGGATTGGCTTGTATGGAGCGCTGCCAGATGTTAGATCTGGAGGAAGGGCCAGTATATTAGCCAGTATTATTTAGTTTAGTTACATGAACTGAAGGGGGAGGATTTCATCTTAATTCGGATTCGTGGAGGCAACTAAACCCCCGCCTCCTTCAAAAATTGGCTTTAAATATTTTTTTTTTTTAATTTCGGCTACAAACTTGAAACCAAATTACTTTTTAAAATTAGTGGGATTAGAAATTCTACAACCTTTTCCCTCCCCTCAGTTCATAAAAAACATTACCTGTTTAAAATTTTTAGATTTACTACTGCCGTACCTGAAATTGTTATTTATATATCAAATTTCTATATTATATTATATTATATTATTTATTTATTATGTTATTTATTTCTATTTATTATGTTATTGTCTATATTGGAATTTTAACTTTTGTTATTTAGTTCTTAAGTTACACGGTGCACCGTGGTGCTGAAGTAATTGTATTTTGCATGGAAATGTTTGCCACCTACTAATTATATCTTGTACTCGAAATCTTGTCTCTCTTTGTCTCTCTTCCCACTAGTGGCATGTGATTGTTTTTTTTATGATTTGCTCCGAGTTTGGGAGGGGCGCGCTTCCGAGGCCTCCTGTCTTTTTCGCCAGCTCGGAACACAACCACGACCTGTTACAAAATCTTATTATTTTAAATAATCTTTATTTCCTTCATTGAGGCTTATGTAGAATTAATTATAAATTAATAAACTCAAACCCCAAAATATATAATGCCAAATATATAAACAATACTTATTAAGAAATATATTTACATAAGAGGCGTTAAAACTATATAGCCGGCGAATAAAATATAAGTGTAACGTAATAGTTTTATTACATTTATGAGATCACTCACTAATCAATCAATACAAATATCTCTACACAAGATACGCCCCCGAGAGTTGTAGAATCCCCACGATTCAGTTGATCTGCTACAGCAAGTTTTGACCTCAATCCTACACGAACCACATTTTACAGTAACATAGATGTTGTCAGGAATTGTAATTCTATAACCCGATCACGGATACAATAAAACATTTATTGTTTACTGCTGTCCAAGATATTGGGGTAGGTAGTATGTGTTCCCCTAGTGAACACAGTAATACGTGCGCTGATGCCGTAAATAATGCATGAAGTTAGAGCAAACCAGGATAATCCTATGAATAATTAATTACTATTGTTTTATCAAAAACAGAGGAGATTAGTTTTGAATATATATAACCCTTTTAGGATAAGGCAAATATTTTTTGTATGAAAAGTCTTTATTATTATTATATTTAAGTTTTGATCCATGCTCTAAAAGAATCTCTATAATGTGTCCATGGAAAAGTACGATTTAAGTTTCATTCGGGAAAGCAATCATATCTATGCTATTAATTATTTATTAAAAAGCTCTGGTTTTATGCTATTATTGTATATGTTATTTATTAAAAAGCTATTCTTTCCCGGTAATATATATACGGAAGACATTAAAAATGTTGTAAATAAATAAATACTTGTGTGTGTGTGTGTGTGTGTGTGTTTATATTTATTTCTACGTAAAGAAATGTTTTATACCTGTAAATTTAGGTTTAATTAAGAAAGACCATTACATTTTAAAATATTTTACGCATAGGAAATTTTACATTTTGATTTGTCGTGTAACTGTATAAATTTATAAAATTTTAAAGCTGCAGTAATTCAAATGAATAATCTGTCATTAAAAGAATCCAATTACGTTTCATTGCTAAAACGATGCTTTTATCTTATTTCATGCAAAGCTTTATAGTCTATACAGAAAACATACCATGAATATGAGACTACCTTTTAGCTTAAATTATTGCATTTTTATTCATTTTAAAACTTGAAATTATGTAATCTATTTAAAAAATGTCCGAATTTCTTTTCAATAGGCATATTAATTTACATCTGTGTTTATCACACAAATGGAATGTTAAGTCTCTTTGCAGTTTGTGTAGATAGTTCTAGACTTCTGCGATTGAGCATTTGAAACCTAAGTTATTTCTCTTTTTAGGAAATTAAATCATTACAGTAAAATTACGATATAGTATCGTGCTGTTTACAAGATTTTTACACTTTTATCAGCCCTTAATCACAGATCGTATATAGTACAGCGTGAAATACTTTCTAGGTAAATTGTTAGAAAGTTATAAAAAGTAAATAACTTCCATTAATGTTATAAAGAGAATACGTCACCGAAGTTAGTGGTTCGAAAAGTATAAAAAGCCACCCTAACAGTAATGCGGTTGTTATAAATCTTTTCAAGTACCAGCAACTCTTACAGCAACATTCCATTGTTTGATTAGTTGCTTAAACTCGTCGACTACCATTATTTACACCAATAAAAGCCTCCACTTTTATATTTATACTTACGTTCTAATATGTAAATACTTGTACTTGCTTTGGATAAAACTTAATTCTAGTTCAAATAAGACTTTAACTTTTTCAATTATTGCATACGTTCTTGTATAATGCAAATAAAATTATTACGTGCTTCCAAAAAAATTTATATTTAGAAAAAGTTTTTATATTCATATATGATACGTCCAAATAAAGATTTTGAAAACATCAGTCTAAAGCAAATTTTAACTTAAAATACAATATATGAAACATGTGAAAATAATAGTATATTTTGTTTGTTGATAGTGTATTTTTTGTTTTAAAGGAAACTTTTCTTCAGATCAATCCACTTTTTTCTTAAAACATATCTATTTTTAAGAAAGTTAATTATGATTTAACTACAAATTCAGTACCGTTTATCTTAATAACGTTACGAAAAACGAAGTTAAATGAAGGTTTTAAAATGTGACAGTGATATAGGAGTAGGATGTCTATGGAAGATTGGCGCAGTTTTTGGGTTTCGGATTCTAGAAGCTCATTGCTTCTAAGAGACATCAGCCTCATAAAATTCATAGAATTTGGAGCATTCCTGCCTTTAGAAATTCTTGAAACTTGGAAAGTGTATTATCACCTTTAAAAGTACGGAAATTAGGATTATACCATCACGACGCTCCCGGATTTCAGCGGTCTCAGCCAACGTAATTTCCGTTTTATTTAAAACCTTAATTTAAATTATTAAAATCTGTGCACAATAATTCATCAATAACGATTTAAACTTTAATTTAAAGTAGTTTATAGATTTGTCATTTATACTATTAATACTGTGTTTAGGATTGTATATTTAACTAAGTTATATAAAAGTAAATTAGTATAGTACATTAATACCTGCTGTTGTCATAAATACTATTCTATATTCTTTCATAATTGTGTAGGAAAAAGATTGATAATATAGTATTTGTTTTGTTATTTTAAAACCTAATTAATATGACACATTTTCTACGTAATAATTCATAAATACCAAACTAAAGTTAAATTAATTTAATTTATAGATTTATCATTTATAAATTTAAAACTTTGATTAAATTAAATGGTTTATATTATTAGCTGCTTTTCCCATAATCTTATTTACGTTTCTTAGAAAAAATGTTAATACTATATTAATTCTGTAATAATTTAAACATCTAAATTAAACTGTTCATATTTGTGCCTAACGATTCATTATCAATTTAAAACTTTGAAATCTCTTATATTATCACCTAATTTTGACACAATTACCATTCAAACTTAGTTGTTTTAATAAGATTATTGAATTAATAAGAAACCTAATTTAACTATTCATATTTGTACATAATAATTTATTGTTGTTTATTTCATTTTTAATAATTAAATAAAATATTCTTCTTTTATTTTTTACTACAGGTTAATTCATTTTAATTTATTTAACAAAATATATACATTTCTTTCTGAAACTTATGACTATTAATTTAGGTTTTATTAAATTTGAGCCTCCGTTTGTGGTTAGAAAATTAATCCAGAGTGATATTGTATGTTTAGTGTGAATTTAATTTTTGTATGTAATATGCATTTAATTGAACTTCTGGAATAAATTAATGCAAAATTTGTTTTTAAACTAGGAATAGATATCTTATCATATTAAATTTAAATTAATTTCATAAATACCATTAGTTAAGTTTAATAAACTTAACGAATTTGGCGGTACGTTAATTCTACTAGAAAACCTATTTGTAATTGATAAACTTCAATTATATTTACTAACATTAATTATTTATAAGTCTATAATTTAGAAAAAATAGTATTTTTTGAACTAATTTTATCTTATATTTCATAATAAACTTATATTACTTTTAGGTTTTATATAAGTATACATTGGTTACAATAATTAAAAAACTTTAGAACTATGTGTATTGCATTATTTCGAATAAGTATTTATAATATATAATTTTGTTGATGTTTATTCTAATTTATGTACACATCGCTGGTCAATTCCAAGAACATGGGAAGGGTTGTAAGGAATTAGTTTCCGCTCAAACATTATTTTTACCTTTAGGATGTCTATCTTTCTTTGATATTTCAAACTCTACATCCCGCAGGCTGTTTTAGCCCTCAGCCCGACCATACATATGAAATAATATGTTCAAATATAATATAAAACTGAGACAGTTACCAACTATTAGCCTTAGATTAGATTGATGGAGAGATTAAATATTATGGTAAATGCTTTTATGACTTACTCGAGATTGTAAATACAATGGACACACAAAAATATCAATATCCAAAACCAACGGAGTAGTGTCCAAAATTTCTCATGTAAATAAAAACCCATATTTCACTAAAGGTATACAAAACCAACATAACATATTTACCTTTTAATTTATAAGTTCATAGCAAATAAATAATAAGCTTTCAATTAGCATTTAACAACAAATCTTCTTATATTCATTGCAACTACATACATTTTGTTCGCGCAAAATATTTAATCAATACTGGGCTTTTATTTTTATTGATTTTATTAACGTGGATAAAGTGCTAAGTAAACTTCGCAATGAAAACGTATGAATGGAAAGTTTTATTATTTTCTAAAAATAAGCTTTCCCTGAGCATCCTATGCAGTGAAATATAACACGAAACAGGTAAAATAAATATGGATGATATACACTTTACATAAGACCTTCATTAAGTAACAGATTACTCATAATATTTGAGCATTTCTAAATATAAAAATAGTTTACTCAAAAGACACACCTATAGTTTAGGTTACGGTTGTTTGGAATTGTTAATTGCATTTTAACATACACATGTCAGTTTTATAAATTACACTAAACCTTTAAAGTTATATCATAGAGGTCGATAGAGAAGAGCATATGAATTTGTGTATCAAACTAAAACGGGGCAATCAAATTTAAAGCTGTACCTGATCCGTAAAACGATTTATTAATTTATCATTTGGATTATAAGTAATTATTAAAGGTAACAATTAAAATTATTTAGTACATCAGAATTTAACTAATACTATCAGTATAATATTATAATATTGATTATGTTTTAAAAATCAATTGGTAAGTTTTTATACAGACATGTTAAAAATGAACTACATTCTTAAATATTATGCCTGCGTCAGGTCCCGTACGGCACAGACCGTACCTACCTACATTACCTACATGAGACTTGTCAGTCTCAATAGGTATAGACCAGCAGTGAAAAACTCTATAAACATAAGTAACTGGTTTTAATTGTATCGTTATTTGCATTTATTTAAAAATAATGTATATTGAAATAAATTTTTCTTAGCTTTGACACACTTCAAATCAACCGTCAGACGTTTAATCACCGTAAAGACCGTAAATAAACGTTTAATCAGCGTCAGCTAACTAAGTACCGAATTTTTGGTCCTTTTATGAAGATTTCTGACGGCAGTGTAATAGATTATTATGTATCTGATGGTAGGTTTTAAGTCTAACAAGCTACAAAAAGTATAATTTTACTTAATTTTTAAAAATTAATGATAATTTTACAATTAAGACACCCTCCCATTTCAACCTCCAACATAGTTACTGAAAATAATTTCTTATCGATTTCAAGAAAAACTAGGTTGTGTGCTTATGCAGTTAAAATTACTTTTCGGCTCCTAGATTATTACCGATACCTCGTGTTTTATAATATATATTGTTAAATATCTCAGAAACTTCAAAATAAATGAGAATAATCATACTTTTGTTCGCTATATTAATAAAATATTTAAAATATTATTATAAATATGTATGTACTGAAAAATAGAAAAGATAAATGATACTAAATTGTTTTTTCCAAATTTTTTTAATTAGCTATCTAAAAATATAAGTGGTTAAATATTTTGCGGTGACTATTTTATATTTGTTGGTTTATGTTAATAATAAAATTCTAATTGGATTCCATTTAAACATTATTGTCCTTTACGTAGATTCAAATGTTATATAGCAATATAGTTTTAGAGCGTGCTGTTCTAAGCCCCTTTGCTATGTTTAGAGAATATAAAAATTGTTTTTTATAAATTTTAAATTCTGGGATTTAAGAAGTTGCGTGTTTACTAAATTAATTATTCAATTAATTACGTTTTTAATATAACTCTACAAAACAAAGCGAAGTATCAATTAAAAATAATTTGGAATTTTTTTACTTTTTACAAGTTTTTCTCACTGAAATTTTGTTTTATTACTAGTTACTGATCTATTTTAAATACAGTAACAGAAAAATGAGTACTGTGTCATGTAATTATTACTTAATTATATTTTTAAATATTAATAGTGCCTAATGAAAAATTGCCTGTTTGTTATCTTTTTCAATACAACATCACTTTGAACAATATAGTTTTAAGGAAAACATATTAACTGCTGAATAATAATGAAGTGATTGATTACATAAGATGAAATAATCTATGAAAGCTTAATGGACCTATGATAAATAAACTGAAAATATTTAAAACATATGATGGTGTCATGGAACCTTTCTTTTATATAACGCAGTCTAAAACATACCTCAAAACCTTACGCAATTTACACGAAAGAATAATATTTTTCTAATCCATAGTAACTTTACACGTACAAAAGTTAAACAACAACCCACTGCACAAAGTCATAATATTTATGTACGTCAGTGGAGAAACACAGCGAAGCTAGAACTATACCGGAACATAAATAACATCTGGAATAAACATGTCTTAGAGGGTTGTAAAGTTAGTAAATACTGACATACAGGTACGTGTTTGTATGGCTTTGGCTCAATGTTGTTAAACCCCATTGCTAGTCCACTCATTTGTACCATTTATCGATTAATTTTAATGTTCAATTGAAGTTTTGCGCAAACCTTACATAATCCTTTAATATCACAACTTACTTTTTAAAGATGTAAAATTACTTTATGTAAATATATATAAATATATAATATATTTATATGAAAGTTAAAATATTATATTAGTATCGTTATTACGCTAACTATATATTTTTATTTTATACTATATTAATACGTATTATTTTTTGTAAATGGGTTAAGTTATGGGAATCACACACTAAGCTTAAATAAGGAAAAAGTATATCCAAATTTAGTTAAAAAACCATATTATAATCATTTAAGAAATCATCGCTATCCATATACTTAATTTAAACTCACCAGTGAGTTTATAGCTACATAGTGTGAGTTCTGGGCTAAGGCTTGAATAATTAATCCTTTCAAACATAGACTACGTCAAGTGATGTAAAGGGCCCTTTAAAAATTGTTTTCTTATTCATGAGTATGAATTCTTATACATATTCTAAGGTTATAAATACCCTTTCTGTAAAATTGTTCTTTATTACTACAAGGATAACCGCCATATAAAATATAAACAGATATTAACACAATTTTTATAATTATAATCCATCCCTTAATTAATATCTTGGACCTAGCTGCACGTTGGATATACTTGTAAAAGTAAGATGCTCTGTCTACGCAGAGATATATTTTCAGTAATACGACCTGAACAGTATAATTAATGTTCAAAAGTAGCACATATTTATAAACAATAAGTGGAAATATTCGAGTAGAGGGATAACATCATTCATAATTCTAGTATACTTCAAATAATAGTTGTATATAAACCTAAAGTAATTGGAATTAGAGTATAAAAACCTAAAGTTTACAAGCGACTAGAACGTTGGTTTGGTTACAATGTCGAAAAACCAAGCATGAGGAAATATTAAGGTTTTAAAGTCTCTTTATTCCGTCCTGTGTTCAGCACTTTGGAATTATTATGGTATTTTATTTAAAAAATCATTTTTTTAAGTTACATAATTCATTAAGTTTTAATTCTCTGTATTGACAAATCCATCATTTGATGATCCCTCTATTATGATGATCCCCATATCGCTGTTTAGCTTGCTTCTATTAACAGTTACTTCACCGGATTGAAATGTGCAACACACGTATACAATCAATCAGTCCTTCTTCAACAATCATCAAAACAACATAGCTATACATTCCTCTTCGCTTGACTGAAACACTCCTTGATTTATCCCCTCCTATGTTTCTGCCACTCCCTCGAGGGAGTGTTGTGACAGACGTGCTATTGAAGTGCACTGGAACAAGAACTGTGATCAAAATGACTTATAGTGTATGTCCCTACTCACCTGGACACCAAGGATATCTCCCAGGGACTTTGAGATGAGCTGCTGACTCACAGACAATTCTCTTTAAGGCCTGTGTAGTACACATGGAACTGTAGTAATATTCTATAGCATAGCCCAACCCTAATAATTTAAACCAATAATTTAAATTCTTGGATATCCCGAACTAAAAATTAAAGCGTAGGCTAAATCATATCTTGTCAAAAAGTAATTTTATATGGGCAAATTGTTAAAACCACTTAGGCGTTTCCGCATAAAGATACAAGATATGACATCAAACCTTAAAAACAGCACACAGGAACACGCACACAAACGATCAAAAGCCGGTATGCCTACCCGGTTCACACATTCCAGACGCTCGTAATAACTACAAGATAAAATAACACCTCCACTGGCGCTATCGCTACCGCGTTATCAGTTCATTGGTAATATACAACTTACATAACATTTTTCCCTTTATGTATGTGTTAATAATATGTTGTAACTTGAATTGCAGTTTATCGTTGAGTACACAGGTTTGGTTTTCGTTGTGAAGAACTTGTAAACATCCTATTCCTACTATGTGTTTAGTTTTCGTCCTATTTAGCGTAAACAAAGCGCGTTCAGAACATTCTCAGCAGTACTGATGTTATCAACACTGCATTAATGCTTTGTCGGTAGACGGTTGATATTATTTTACTTTTCATCATGTCTGGCATATGTTTATAGTATCTTTTCTTAAGGAGCCTACTAGTTTAGCCTATTCAAGAACAGAGATAACCTGTACACTGAATTTTGTACACACCAGATTTATAAAATTTATCTACAGCTACAGCCTCATACAGGTATTAAAATAGGGTATTTTTTAGAATTCCGTTAGATTTTTCCTCATTTATTTTCTAAATTTGTATTCTAATGAACTAGTAAAATTAATAAATATGTATTAGAATTTTGAATGGTCCTTAATTTCATGGCTATAGCCTATTTACCTTTTTTCTTCAGTAAATACACTTTTCTGGTCTAAACAATAAATTTAGTAATTATATATAATATATATATATATATTACTTAATACAGTATATCTTTTTCCGTAATGCATATTCTTATACTGGTATGCTTATACCGAAACGCGTAAGGGGTTTTTAAATGTGGCCTGTATGGCGTAGTACTCGTATATTTTAGTGTGTAACTGCATTAAAGCAATAATCTTTTACTATAGGGTCATCCATTCCTATCATTACACTAACCGGCATATTATAAAGTGCATTCCAAACCCTTCCACTGGATCATTGCCCCTATTTGTCATATTTGGTGTAAATGGGGATCAACGAATAAAATCACTAATATCATCTTACTTTATTACATGTTATTTAAAAGCCCTAACACTACGTCCTTGCTCCCCTTGGTTATATTTTATACAACTGTGTATAAAAAATTAAATCACTATTTAAAGTTCTCTAAATTAATCTTCGCTTAAAAAGCCCCTGTGAACTATGATGCATCGTTTCACCTTCGGTTTCTTTTTTATAGAATTGAAACGTTGTACCTACCAATCCTGTTGGAAAATGATTTATAGATTTTTCATGCCAAATTTGGATAAAACGCGTCCTATAATAAGAGATCCACATTAGTCACTTGCTTTATTGCTTCCACCCAAGGCCATAGCTCAATCTGATCATACTTATAGGAGTTATTTTTAAAATCTATATGCTTAAGATCGCTACAATATACGATCCACAATAAGATGATTACTAAATATCGTATTTACCGTGCCTCCTAACCGTCGATACGATGATTTGAATAACGAACGTAAGTTTAATATGTACTAAAGGAAACTTTGTGTCGAGAGAATCAAACACAAAATACAGTTCCTTAAACTTTTACAGACATGCTGACGAATGTTACAACTGTTCGCTGCTAGTCGACAATTAACAGCTTGACTGAATTAGTATATGTGATTTATGGCGCTAGAATCTATCTTTCAGAACTGAACTTATGAACTATATAAAAATAAAAATATGCAACTTCAAATGGTATTCCCATTGTGTGTGATTATTTGCTTTGAACACAAAACACTAGATAATTTATACTTCTTATAATAACGTATGATATATATTTAACTGGAATGGCATCACTGATAAAGAAAACATGCTCTGTTGTACATTGAATTTAACACTACCAATCGTGTAATGTTTTCCAAAACAGATCACCGACGTAAGATACAATAACAACCAAACTGCTTCCCCAGCTAAAATCGTTGTTTTTAAATTACTAATCACTGGTTGAGTCATAATATAATGGTTTAGCAGCGTTAAATCTTATTGAAGACGCCTGACGTAATCGAATCAAGAAAAAATCACAATATAGTTTATATTGTGTATATATTTATGTTTTTACCTATGAAAAATTTTAATTTCCTACAAAAATTATAAAGTAATTCTGTAAAATATTAAATGTTCTTTAAATATTCTAACTATTTGAAATTATTCACTTTTAAAAGTTTCAAACTCAGGATATTTCACTTTTTCAACTTAGCTGAGGTTGACTTTAGTTGAAGGGATGGATAGAGTGAATCGCACATTACCATTGCCCCACTTCCAGTTACATTTGCGTAATAGCATCGTCATTTACAATTGTCATACCTTATTTATAAAGTTTGATATTTGATACTTGCTTAATATCATTATGTATAAATTTTGCTTGCTGATTTATCAAATTAATGACTTAAAAGTAAATATCTCTATGGATTAGTTAAATTATCTATTATTAAATTATATTTTTATTGTTTAGTACAAACATTGTGAATCCATTAAAATATGTATCTAACGTTTGATTTACAATTAATAGAAGATAAAACACCTACTTATTATAACGTTTAATATATGATGTAGGGTCTAGAAAGTTTAAAGAGACCGCATACCAGTGGCCGAGGGCACTTAGACTGTGATCTAAGAGGCTATCTGTGTAAAGTATTCCTTTGAACACAACTTGTGCTTTCCCCTCACTTGCTTTACCGATAAAAATCAATACTCAGTCTCTAAAAAATTCAAAGTTATTTTGACATGTGAGTAAATTTTGTTTCGTACAATTACATAACAATAGAATATATTTACGTTTGTGACAGTAACATTAATTACTGATTGTCTTCTCACTATAATACTCCAATAAAATTTTCTTTCAACTCTAAAATTTAAATACAGTATATTAATTATAATTTATAGGTATATCAGTGAGATTATATTGTATGTTTATTACGCACTTTCTCAAAAAATGAATACATTTTATATCATTTCCTCCTAAATATAAAATAATCATCTAAAACTAACAGAAAGTTTATTGGTTGTTGTCTTAAAAATCAGTCATAATTTACTAATGGAAAGTAAGGCTAAAGTCATCTGTTTTTAGAATTTTTATTTTAAACTTTTATGAGAAATTACCTAAAAGGAACTGATATGTTATGATTACTATAGATTTTACTTGTTTACTACAAATCACTATTGTAATTTATTCAGCTTAAAAACCAGCAGTGACATCACGGGTGTTAGTTTATAACAAAACTAATATTATTTCCCACTGATTAATTTTATTGATTTATTCAAACCAGCAAAAGCAATCGTTTTATTTTACAACTGACGTGGCATATTTATCTATCACTTTGACTTCATAAATATTCAATGTCGAATGTACAATTTCAATTGTCGTTATTTTTTTATTGTTGTTCAATAACATTATACCTTAGTGATAAAAAGTTACAACAGGTTGAGGAAAGGTCTATAAAAATAATATTATTGGATTTATTTATTTGATTAACGATCTGAAATCTTCTATATACGGGTATGAGGAAAACCTTGTAAACTAATCAGGATTTCAAGTGCTATTTATATTTATTAAACGAATCAAACCTTTACAATATAAATAAAGGTAAAGAAATTCACCATTTGGAGACCATTCATATTTCTTTGTTTTTATGAGGTTTATACACATATATCGTATGCTACTATTCATTATATATGCTTTTATAACATAGCTGTAATACTTATTGATACACTATATCTCTAACTATATTGCGCATGTTAACTAGTCAGGGGAGTCATGTAAACCAGGTATCTGATTGGTCGAGAGCAACACGTAATCCAACAATAGTGTACGATCCCCGTCACGTGATCTAAGATCGAGGCTCCCTGGTGGCCACGTGGGGCGGTGCAGCAACGCAAAACATTATAGCTTCCGACGGGATTAAAACCCGGATCGTATTGCTTGCAGGTCCGACACTATCCTGAAGAACGCAGAGACCAGTTGTAATGTTGTTTTACTGTGATCAGATGGCAGACGCACGACGCATGACGGAAATAACACACTGTGACGGCAATTTATTTTCTGTGATCAGCTGGTGAACATATTAAAATATATAGATCTATGCCGGCGGCTTTTACGTCATCAGCTAGTGGTGGATGCTGTATGATTGAGACATCTCATAGTTTTTGTGGCTGGTGGGTGCCTATCTGATGTCTAGAACTACCGGATGCAAATGTGAATTACGTGGCGGTGACGCTTATATAAGAGAACGTAGTTGCTCAGAATCCGTTATTAACAATGTATTTTGTAACATCAGTGATCAGTCCATCAATTTAAAATTGAAGTTGTACTTTCTGGCATATCCAATCCTCATGCTCAAGTTTCAAACATTTCACTGCAGGGGACTTCATCTATGGAGATTCCTAAATTCAGAATTTACAGGTATTTATGCAAGGAAAACATTAATGTATATGAAAAGTTTCTACAAAAAGAAAAATGAATGGTCGTTTTCTTGGCTGATGGTGTCAGTAATAAGTTTGGATGTTTTCTTTCTACAACTAAATACTATTTTTAAATAGCCTTTCAATATAGTACATTAAAAAATAATTAAAAACAAATACTTCACCCAGTTAAATTTTGATCATTTCTCTTCCAAGCTTTATGAGGATCTAATTAATGTGTAATTTGCTACAACAAATCATGCTCCTCAAATCCTGTGAGACTATTTTATCTTCATCTAAAAAGGTAGATCAGGAAATCAGTAAGAGCGGTCAAGGCCAGGAATATTCCCTCTCATATTGGACTCGAATAATAATCAACAAGCTCTTTAGGGTGTAATTAAAACAATTACTATTATAAGCTCACAGCAGATAAAAAACTCGACATTGACAGTAGATTACGGTTTTGCAGTTACCTGAAATATAGGATGTTGTTAATTTGTAGTGTCTTCCTTCTCACATATGGTGTCTTCCTTCTTTCGAGCAGGCTGGGTTTCCCAAATCTCTTAATGACCATTGTAAAACTTTTCAATAACAAAGGCAGTACTCTCGATAAAAATAATTACTATCCTGTTTTCTAAAGCTTTTTCTTGATCGCTTTCGTACATTATTACGTAAAATAATGCTCTTTTTTGAAACAATTTGGTTTCCGTCAAGGCACTTCAGCCAAGGATACTACGTGTAATTTTAATTTTCATGTTTGAAAACCTGTGATGTTTTTGGTATATTGTTAGATTTAATTAAGGAGATTGATATATTCAGCCATGTGCTGCGCTTAAAAAAGCTTGACCATTTCGAAATTAGAGATAACGCCTTTGATTAGACTTCCACTTTTCTTATAGGTAGAGTACAGAGTTCAAATTTCGAATATAGATGACAGGACCTGCATTCCTCGTCAAGAATCCAAGGAAATTTTTAGAAACTCTAGAAAACCCCAAGGATCGATGCTTTGACCGATTATTGAATTGGTGTATTTTAATTATGTTTTTTATGTTTGACTTGTGCTGTTTTACGCTTGTTTGCTGACAACGCTTCGTTAGGAATTAGCTATAATTCTAGTGATGATCTTGAGATTTATGTGTTCCTACAAACTGAATTCTTATTACGATGGCGGACTGTAATTTTTTATTGAACACAAATAAAATTGTGTTCATTTACTTTTCGGTTGAGGAAATTTTATGAAAATGCTTGCAGATTACTTGTAGGCGAGGACGAAAATTGATTTAGGCCATTGCACTAATTCCCTTGGACTTTATATTGATTCTTACCTTGATTTTTCAAGACATATCTTTAACGTATCTGGTAAGTTACACAATGGTATCTTTGTTATTAACAGGCTTACACATTTTAGCGACAAGACAGTATGTCCTCCACACAGCATACTTTAATTATATGTATCTGCATTTGTCCTATTCAGTTGTTATTTGGGGTGCTGAAACCACAAAAAGAAACGAATTTTTCTCTTGCAAGGAAGTCAATTAGGCTGGCTTTTGGAATGTAAAATCTGCTTCTTGTAGAATGTTTTTTGCTAATAATAATCTTTAAAAATTTTTGGTATCCACATTCTTAACACCTTAAATCATTACATAAAACATAAGAACATATTTTAACCTCCTAATACTGACATTGTTTAACGCCCTTCCTCCACAGCTTAGGTCAGAGTCAGATGTGGTTTTGTTTCAGAGGAGGCTTATAGCAACTTTGGTCAGTTTGGAATCTTAGAGTGTCCGAAATTATTATGCCCAATTGTTCAATCTGACAATGTTGATAGTATAAAAACACATCCATAACATAATTATCATATATAACATTTAATATAGTTTAAAATGTAAGTAGGTGCTTTAAAATCCAATTCTTATGTAAAATATTTTTGTACAGAAATAATATTGAATTGAACTTTGTAAATGCCATGTATGTAGTTGGATGACAATAACACATTTTGACTTTGACTGCTTTGTGTCGGGAGGGAATTCACGTGTGCATTCCGAACGGGCTGGCCTCTGTGACATAAAAACGTAACTTTCCTCCATTTCAAAGTCTGAGTAGTCACCTCATTCTTACCTGTATCCATTTGTCATTAATCAAGACAAATACAAGTTTTACATGTATCTTAAGTAATTATTCCCACTGTCCTAATTGTTTTAAAATTGTTTTTTATTCGTATTTATTATTATATTGTTAGTGACTTGTTGTTAATAGAAATCATTGAAATGGATCCGGTAAACGTGCTCGGAACAGAATAAAACCTATGTCAGAGGGTTTCAGGGCCTGCCTGCTTTAGACAATTTTCAAATTCAAACCTGACCAAAAATATATGTTTGAATTAGACTAGATCTAGACCGGCCTTTGCAACTTGCGGATCAAGTGAAAGCCGAATATTCCGAATCCGATCATCTTGATATCAATACGGCGAGTCCAAATTTTTAAATAATGAGGTGGAGACGGGGTAGGCTACGTAGCCCACTGATCAAGTAGACGGAGAGATACTGTGGGCAATTGTTGAGGGTGATGATTCAAAGCAACTAAGATTTAGTCACATACTCGGATAAGTTTAAAGTCGAGTGCATTAGACTATATCCTCATTGGTACTGGTAGATTTGGATAGTACGATAATATCAATAAGTAATTTAAGACCAGTAAACGGGTATTAGTATTAAGAAATATAGATAATTTGGGTCTAACCCATTCACTGGTCGTCGGTAACGTTAAAGCAAAAAGTGATCGTCAGTACAAACTCTGCAATAAGAAAAGGCTGGCGCAGGAGGTGATGAAACTTTTAGCAAAATCCTGGGCTGTATTATTCAAAGAGAGTGGCATTTTCTGAAATTTCGGAATTCCAAGACTACCTAACAAATTATATGACGATAGTGGACAGTCACTGTAGAAAAGTTCGAGATGTTTATTTTAACGGAAAAATAAAAGAACTCTCTACAAAATCAATCGTTTGTCATTCGATAAACAGTATAATGTAATAACTCGTTTACCTGCTGTACTCGCTTGTGTATACTTTTGTAAGGTTTCCCGTGTGCTCTACGACCCCACAGATCAAAACGGATGCTAGAAACATCTGCATAACGTGTCAGACTATGTCTCTACTGCGCATAGACTGTAACATATATTTAATAAATAATTTCTGCTTGACGGCTCACAAGAGTGAACGCTGTAAAGTTGTAACAACATGTGTTGACTGTTACAGAATTGAGTCTCGTAAAAGACGTAAATCGCAGTAAACAGAAATTTGAGTTTGGGACGGAACGAGATACAATTATGTGATATCGGAGGGAGACGTGGTCATGAATTTAGTATAAGAAATGGGGTTTACATTAACGGCGAATGGAAGAGACAAGATAATTTCTGTAGAATGCTTTGATAAGCTCTGTAAACAGGACTTTCCTTTTCAGTAATTTTATTCTTTTGTCTCATTGATCACACACCTATTTCTCCAAGGAGAAATATTAGAAATAGTAGAGGAAAATATTAGAATAATATAAAGTTTCTTTTCTCGTTTTTTTTTTGTTGAAATTCGTTGAACGATTCTTCACGTGAGTATTACTTGAGTTTTTTTCCATATTTCGTAATAGGTTTTAAGATTTATAGATTTAAAAATAACATTTTAAATTCATCCTGGAAAGATGAATGTAATTTTTTAATTTTGTCTGAAATAAGACCTTAGGCCTAATTAGGAATACGTCTGGTTACTTTTACGTCCCCATTAACTTGGGTAAGACTCGCAGTGTCGTCACGTCATGTGCCGTTAATGCAAACGTGGAGGCTGTAAAAAACAAACTGGTTAATGTTAATGCAATAATTGAAACCAGGCACGTTACTCTGACCATATTAATTTCTGAAAATGGGACCAGGAACTTGGATAAGCAGTGATATTAATAGAGAAAAGACAGCATATTTCAAAGAAAAATTATTAAACTCAGCGGGATACACGAAAATGTTTTGGAGCACTGATAACTAGTTGATTTCTGTCACGAAAAACAGAGAGGAGTTTCCTATTTGCCATTTTCCTCGTAACAGTGACAATCCTGGCTAAGTAAATAAATAGAGAAGTATGTAAAATGTCAAATATAAAAATAAAGCGAAGATAATAATGTTTTGTCAGTTTCAATACGGGTTTCGCAAAAACAAAAATACTTCACACTCTCTGTTCGAAATTTATAAACGTATGATCGATGCTTTAAATATTAATAATAATAATAATATGCTATTTCTTTTCATTAATCTAGCAAAATCATTCGGAACCATAAACAGAAATCTACCATTTCGCAAACTAGAATGCGATGGAGTTCGCAGGGTGAAAGTCTCAATTAACATCATTTAAGTGACGCAATGAGTGTTGATTACGGTGTAGTTCAAGGCATCTCTCTTGGACCACTTCTGTTCTTAACTATATAACATTAAAAACTCGAAATTGCTATTAGGATATTTCTGTGTGCAGATGCCCGCAATATTGATTGAGCGGGAATCGTGGGAGGAGTTGCGGCAGGAGAACTGGCGTGAGTAAAAAAGCGTTTAAATTAAAATATTTTAACTATCGATTTTTCAAAAACGAAATTCATAGCGATTTCATTACGCAGCGCGGGCGAGCTGCCTGTAGACATGAAATTGTTACTCCACTCTTGCGGTGTGGCGGACAGTGGCTCCTAAGATTGTCGAGTGTTACAGAGGGTAAACTAGTATAAGTACTTTGGAGTCATTATGGATACACAATTTAAAATGGCGACCACACAATCTCATGTTAAAATCTAAACTAAGGAAAGAAATCTAAGTATTTTAAAGTTAACTGAAATATTATTCACATTGATTAATAAATTTTAACTATTTATTACGTTTATGCACAATCGATTTTACAATGCGATTCTATAGTACGAAGAGGGGCTTTCAGTTATGTTTTAGATACGTCAATGATGGCTAAAAAATTAGTAATTAACGTTCGTTCAAAAAACACAACAGGTACCCGGCTGTCTTGCTTTATACATAAACTGTTATCAATTCGACAGTTATATATCGAAAACTTACTTGGTTTTCGCAAACAGTTAAAGGCAGGAGATTATCACCCCTATCACACATAGATACTTAACAAACAATGCTATTAGCGTAGGCCTGCATGCCATTAGAATTGTAAATCGTATAATTACACCAATCAATATTATATTTCAAATTTCTCACTCAGACATATTCCGCATATAAGGGACGTGCAGGTCCTGCTGTCCGCGTAAAAACATCGTATCTCTCTGCCCGGGCGTGAGGTTACTGTATAGATGAGTTGCTGTAATCATCTATATACTACATTAATATATATATATATATATATATTAGTGTAGTATAGTATATATATATATATATATATATATATATATATATTATATATATATATAGAGAGAGAGAGAGAGAAAAATATCATACTAGATTAATAAATCGTTACAATACATATTGTTCGAATTACAATAACAAAATACAAATCTAGAGAGTTTATTAATAACTCTTTTTCCTTTTTCTTGGACGTTCATTATATATCGGTATTTCTGAATTGATAATACAATTTTATTTTAGATTTGTGTGTGTGGTAAGCAAGCTTACAAGCATTATTTTACACAATTTTATTATTATTTTTTCCTTTAAATGAGTAAATGTACTAAAAAATCAGTTAAGTGAATGTTCATTACTTAAATATGTAGTATATTATAGAATTATTAGTTCATATATAAGTAACTTATAGCTGCTTATTGTATTTCTAAAACTGTCTTATTACCATTGAGTAAATTATACAATAATACACTTATGAAAATTAATTAAAGGCATTTGATTAAAACAAGTTGAAACTGCATTATGTCTTTTAAGGGATAACATATTTAATGCTAGATTTCGTTAATCATATTGTTTTATTTATTATTTTATAACAAAATATTTTAAACATAATATTGCTAAAAAGTACTGAAAACAATCATTGCATCTTATTTCAGGATTTTAACTTGAACAATTATATTGAGTTTAATTTGTAAATGCTTAACCAAAACGCATACCGTTATTGGTCCATAACCATATTATTTCACTCAGCTTAGATTATACACTTTAAAATTGAAACAGGCATATCTTGGAGAAATAATAAAAAAATTCATGATTTGAAAGTTGCAGTGTATACAGAGGGCAAACGCACTATTTATTGATGTTAATGACAGTAACTGAAATATTACAAGCGTTAATAGCTAATGTAAAACTAGAGTAGTACGACAAGAATACTTCATTTCTAATCTATACGTGCGGAATAGTGTTACGTCATCTGGATTATTATACTTCATATATTTTGTTCCCACTACAAAGTATTAGTAATATATACGTATTCCATTTACAAAGATAAAACAAAAATAACAACTACAGTATTAAGAATACATTATATATTAATGTAAGATTTTAAATTATATGTTTAATATAAATAACAGATTTTACTCATAACAAGAGTTAAAAATACTAAATTTTCATGCCAAAAAATCAGTTATATGTTTCTCTTATTACTTTTAATACTAAGTACTTGTTAGAAGTTTAATATTTTCCAACGTATATTTTTGGTTATAGTTAAAATCTTTTATAGTAATATTACAATACGTTTTAATTACGACAAGACACTAAATGTTGAACTACGAAGTAGAGAGGAGTGGTGTTGACCAGTGTCGTAATAAACTTACTGTCATAAGTTTGTATAAAAAACAATATTAATGGCCTCAGTCACACGCACCAGACTGTACACGTGGGCTTATCGCAAGATTCCATGCCGGGATTTAGGACAATAGCTGGGATTTCTGTCACACAGATAATGTCTATACATTTATCAACATTGAATTAAACTAATGGCACCTCTGTTGGTCTGATAGATACTTTATCTAACAACGATATTTTTTACATTTACTTATATACAAGGCTAGAGTTTTGCATTTTAGTATGACAAGCATAACATATCCATTATAAATTATGTACTTATGTACTATGTATGTGTGTATTAAGTAATTTATGTACTTTCCTATTTCTAAATAAAATGTATTATTTAACTAAACTAAATGAATATGACAAGTCAGATGAAAAATTTTGAGTAGACATTAGATTCAAACTATCTTGAAGGTCATACTTTATCTCCTTTATCCTGGATATAACCTATATGTTTCCAATTCGATAAATTTTAAATTCGTTAACATTTTAAAATTTGTTCATTTTAGTTTTTTTTTTTAGTTTTGAAAATAATAGCAAGACCTGCTGTATCACCAATCGCAAGAAATATTTCCGTAAAAGGGTATGGATCATTTTATGTATTGCACAGCATTGCCACCAACCCAAATAAAACATCCGCCATTTATACAAGACGTGGGATAGATGGAGAGAGCATCTTCTCCTCTACAGCCCTAGGAATTCTAATGCTAATTTATTCCATCTACTAGGGTATGTTACTAGAAGTAACGTCCAAACTCACCAATAACTCCTTGCCATAACATGAATAAGCCTCGTGGCAAGTGATCGTCCACTACGGGAGACTTATATTATTCACCTCTAAACTGCACTTGCGAGACAGAGCCAGAATAAGGGAAACATCCGTAGCTTGTGAAATATTTAACATAGGAACTCCAGATACCATCGGAGTGCAGAGAATTTAGCATTTTTGCTGTCAACCAATTTATTCTTTGTTACAATAACTTTTTAAATCATAAAAATATTCTTGCAGTTTGTTATTGTAAAAAACGTTAAATAGATAATAAAACACAGTTCTCTAGAAAAGTCAGAAATTTCTATTAGCTGTAGCGTTAATTACGCGTAATTCTATAAAGCTACTTTTAATATTAGCGTCTTCTTATTTCCCTCTTGTTCTAAGAATTGAAGCCAGTGTTAATGGTCGTACAAGCAGCACATATTTTAGCTGATATATATATATATATATATATATATATATATATATATATATATATATATATGTTACAGTTAAATCGTCACGTTCCCTACAAAGTGACACGTTCCGCACATTTTCCTTAACCGCATAACCGCATTCTCTTTAATGTAAAACTTTTCCTCAATTCTCTTACAAAAACGTACGAGTTATACATTTGTATTAAATGGAATACTTAAATTAAACAAAACAATGTTTAAATCAGCTTTTGTTAACACAAGTTGGATTTTATACAGATTAATAACAAAAACTTTAATTCTACTACGTTTTAGAAGTTTACTTTACCATGTGACTAAATAATAAATAGTATCAGAGTTTAACTTAATTATTATATCATGTTTGCCACGTGTAGGAGCATTTCTGGTTCTAATTTAATTATATAACTAACGTCACAGCTGAATCTGCCTTGTAATCCCGTTTAAGAAAACACAGATCTAGGATCACACAGGTCTCTGAAACTTACTTTGGTCAAAAAGCGTATAATTCCTGTCCTTGTCATATATTTCAGGTCTAAGATATTTTCAGTACCATAGTAGAGTTTGCCTTGTTGTTCTGAAGAAGAAGAAATATATGTACTTAAATAGGACCGAGATGCCTACTTCGGTTAAAAAGTGCCTACATAAGACCGTTTAAATTCACATACCTACTATGACACAGGTTAGCTTGCTTGCTATATTGCCTCGATTAAAATACTATATACTGTACGTTCGATTATATAGTTCTCGGAAATCTATTTTGGTCAAAATCGTGTTGGCGTAGTTGAGTTTTCTAGGACTGAAAAGCCTATTACGACCTAGGGGGAAGTCCTACTTACTTCTTATGTACTTCCGGTATAAGGGGGAAATCCTTATTAAGGTTATGCAACATTCCAAAATAATCGTTATTAAAGTTTTGTGTTACACTTGTTTTTTTGGACTGTAGCCAGGGAAAGAATGAATCGTTAAGGTATGTTAGTATTTATTTCTCTGTTTTTCCGTAAGCCATTGTTGAAATCTAATATCATAATGTCAAGGAAGCCCACTAGTTTAAAGTAACTTATGTGAAAACATTCATAAATTTTGTTCATTATGGTTAGTTTTATAACAGTATTTAATGCATTAGATGATTTTAATTCATCACTGGCGCAATCTGGAGTAAAATTTATATATTAATGTTTTATTTACTATCTGCATTACACTACCGATCAAGCAATGTTTACTTATTATTGATAAAATTAAAATGTAAAAAGGTGTTTCAGAAAGTTTCTCGAACTATAGCTGTCAATAGCTGTCAAAATACGTTTCGTTCTTATCATAACATTCGAATGTAAACAAACAAATCTTTCAATTTGAATTTGACTTTATTTGGTGAAATGAATGTTTTACGGGTGGTAAAAAGCATTCTAAATGTTAATTCAGGCCAAAAGCTATACCTGTTCCAAATTTGAGCACAATCTGTATAGCATTTTCAGCGTGATTCGCGGACAAACCTACAAACATCCAAACAATATCCAAACATTCAAACTTTCGATTTATAATATTAGTGGGATTATATTATAATAAAGTTATTACAGCTATTCTATATAACTCCATTATTGGAGTTACCTAGATTAGCTTTCAAGCTTTCTGATTAATACGAATTTATTCAATTTGTAATATATCAAAGACGGACTCAATACTGATTATTCACCTTTATAATATAATTATTTTTCAGTTTAAATACGTTTGTATATTTCTTAGTAAATATTGAATTTGTACTGAAGGTCGGCAGGGGGTGTGCAAAAGTAAATAAATCTTTGAATTGAGAGGTGAAATTATTTATCGTAACACTCTGCGATAATATGAACTGACACTTGTCTGGTATGAAATGCCTGACTTAATGGCCAGTACACGGCCTTTAAAAACAATACATAACACTAGTGGATCAGATTTAAAACTAGGTATAAAACCCACCTTAGTTCACTTTAACAGAAGTAGTCTTCTCTGTTCTATGAATATATATATATATATATATATAGTGTATATATATATATATATATATATATATATATATATATAGTGTATATATATATATATATATATATATATATATATATATATATATAGTGTATATATATATGACAAAAAGTACGAGAATGACTCGAAATTTACTGTGTAAGACATTGTAAGACTAATAAATTGTAAGGTAGATTCTTTCAAGAAGAATTATATTCAAATAAAAATAGATGTTCTCACCGATTAAGATAAATTGCTTTTTTCAGATCTTTTAGTTATTGTATTTCGTACTAACAATTTACTTAACTATTGTATTATTACTAAATAAAACACAAAAATAGATGTAATTAATTTTTATGAGTACAAGATGCTTTTACTATATATAAGTATGTAAAGATTACATACTTTACTTCAACGCAAAGTTCCCATATAAATTTCCTAGTAAGATAATACCCTTCAACTCTTCAATTTACTGCATGGTGACAATCATTGCGCATGTTGTCCGCGGAAATTTAAACACGTAGCGTTGCTCCCACGATCCGTTTAACACTACGCCAAACTATGTAGGTTTATAATAAGATACTAAATTAGAAAATGAAAATTGGTTCTCCCGAAGGGTCAAGCACCTGCAAATTCATTACAGGCTATAATCATAAACATGAATAATTTACTTTAAAATTAGATAAAATTACAAGAAATACTCAGCTTAATAACTGTTACTATACCGCAAAATTAATACATAGAAACACAGCAGAAAAAAGCCAAATTTGTCTAACGGATAACACCATTCTGGAAGTGGTTGTCTAACTCAGCTACGTAAAAAAACATTGTTCATCGTAATAAGTATTTTATCATTCTATTCTTTAGCATAATATAGCCAGTAGATATCTTTTTAGGAACTTTCCTGTTGAAGTGATTTCACACAAATGTAAAAGATTATTAATGGTACTATCCTAATTTGAAAAAAATATCTAGTTACATAATTTTTTCACAAAAAAATTAAACCAGTTTACTACAAGATGAGGGTGGTGGCAATGACATTGCTGATTCTCGTAGCGTAAAGTGAGAGGCCTGTGTCGGTTTCTTACTTTGTCTGTCAGATGTTGCCTTTTTTCTCCCTTTTGATACAAAAGTAACGTTATAAAATCACTTTATACAATATTGCTATATGACATATAAAAATTTTTTCTTGCATCGTCAACTCAAATAAAATTTAAATTAGCAGTTATAGAAGAATATGTAAAAAAATAAAAAGTTGTATAAGTGCTCATAGACACTGAGAAATATGCTTATAAATCGGTAAAATGTTATTGATGGTAACAACGATTCTACCTTAGCTCAGAATGCGTATTGGTAAAATACCTACGAGCCAGGAACGGCAAACGTCATTGTCGAGTGTCATCACCTGTTTTTGTTCCCGTGTAGTGCAAGCGTAAATTGTAAGTGGCCGCGCTCATATAGGTGTTGCGGGTTCTTTAAAAAAATCCCGTTACACATTTTCATATAATTTCAAAATATTTTTATCTTCTAAGTATTTGATATATATATATATATATATATATATATATATATATATATATATCTTCCTCTTATTTTCTGCAACTTTCCCAGAATCATATAACAGTCGAAAATGTTAAAGCATGTTCTGCATCTACGTTAGGGCGTAAGTTAACCTGATAATACTTCTAGGTACACTCTTCAAAATTTATACAAAGTACTTAACTTCCGACAATGTTATAAAGTTAATATATCACCAGAGTTGTGGTTATGATTGAAACACCAGAATCCACCCTAACCGTAATGCGGTTGTTATAAATATTTTCTAGCACCAACAACCTCTAACAGAACCTTCCAATGTTTAATTAGCTGTTCAATCTTGTGCGCTAATATAATTTAAAGCAATCATAGTATCCAAGTCTAAAATTTTTAAATTTGGATTTTCCAACTATTGCATTTTGTTCACGTATAATACAAGAAAAATTATTTTATTTTTAAAAAAAAATGACTAATTTGATATTTTTCGTGAAAATGAAGACTTTTATGGAAACTTCATCATACACTTGTTTAAATTGTTGTTATTTATTGTTGTTCGTTATTTTAACTTTTAATGTTAAGTATATTTTTCGTTCAAAGCATGACAAGTCAGTAACTAATTCTTTCTAAAAACATTATCAATAGTAAAAGCATCTTGTACTCATAAAAGTTAATTAAATCTATTTTTGTGTTTTATTTAGTAACAATACAATAGTTAAGTTAATTGTTAGTACCAAATACAATAACTAAAAGATCTGAAAAAAGCAATTTATCTTGATCGGTGAGAACATCTATTTTTATTTGAATATAATTCTTCTTGAAAGAATCTACCTTACAATTTATTAGTCTTACAATGTCTTACACAGTAAATTTCGAGTCCCGGCAGAGCAAGTACTTTTTGTCATTCAATGTTTATTGAAATTACATATATATATATATATATATATATATATATATATACACTATATATATATATATACACTATATATATATATATATACACTATATATATATATATATTCATAGAACAGAGAAGACTACTTCTGTTAAAGTGAACTAAGGTGGGTTTTATACCTAGTTTTAAATCTGATCCACTTTACCACTTTAGAGGCAGGTGGGTGGAGGCCAGGTAATTACTGGTATCTGGTATTTTTCTCTCCGTCCGTCCTTGGCATACAAGTTTTAAAATTATACTCGTACAGCTGTCTTATATCCTTCTAAGCAAGAGACATTTTCTGAGAAAAAGTTTCTTACAAAATTAAATATATACGTAGAACTAGCAGTTATCCGCCGTTTTGCACAAAATGTCGTAATTTCACCTCTATGAGCATTTCTGGTTTGAGAGAGTTGTATATTTTTGACACCAATGTTGAGTTGGCCTTCTATATAAAAAAAATGTTAAGAAGATATGTTAAAACATGTATAGTTTGATATGCATATAAATACATTTTCCAGCCCATCAGGTGATAGGCTTCGCTAAAGTTGAGCCGATACAGTTGTTTTAAAATCATTGCTTTAAAAAAACTGGTTACTTTAGACATTTACATATAGTGAATATCATGGAATCTACTATAAATATACATTTTGGGTACATTTTTGGGCTCATCATAGTTGAGTTAATTCAGGCTAAAAATATATATTTAATAGATTTAATGTGTCTATATAATACCCGTAACTTATACTGTATAAATTTTCTTTTCTTTTTTCCCAGGAAATTCCAACAAATAAAGAATAAGAAAAAGGCCAACGGCTGATTTTAGGGTGCTAGAATGAGCAGTCTATGAATTTCCAGAAAAAATTGTCGATCAAAATCGCTGACAATAAAAAAATTCGACATTTCTAATACGAATCTTAAAAGGCATTTACATAACAACTGTAGAAGATTAAATTAGTATAAATTTGATTCTAATCAAGTGTTTTCTTTAGAGCAAGAAATTCAGCTAGTAGATTAATTAAAGCAGTCAGCTAGTTACATTATGGCAAAAAAGGGAAGCTATAAAATATCATACGAATATTCTAATGGGAATGGATTGAAAATACCATTAAATTGGGAAAACAACCAGTCTGCTAGATATATGTGGCTGAAAGGATTACGCCAAAGATTTAAAAGATTGGCTCTGAAAAAGCCAGATTGTACAACCTTATCATATGCAACTAGTTTCAAAAAAAGAAAATGTAAAGGCATTCTTTACTAATATAAAGTCTATCTTGGCCCGGTTTCCTCCACATATAATTTACAATATAAATGAAACTGGAACCTCACTTGTGCATAATTCCCCTAACACTAAGCAACTGAGCTCAGCTACTTGAGGCTAAAGAGGTGTATATTTCACAACAATAAATACAATAAATGTCGTAGGAAATAAAGAGCTTTCTATACTAATTTTTTCCCATGGTACACCTAAAGGAACATGCTGTTGGGAGCACTAACAGGTAGCAATGTTGGTGCCAACCCTTTAGGCAGGTCCATTGAAATATTTTTTGTTCCGTATCTCAAACATATCATTAATCATGTACAACCTTCCAGGGAACAAAAACATTTTATTCATCCTAGACAACCACGAGACTATCGTATTAATAGTTGCTATAAACATTGAAATCAGATGTTGAACTCTTGTTTTGTAAAATGTATATCCTGGTTTGACTGCTAACCAAGCCCCTAGAATAATACGATGTTACCTGCAATGGGCTCAATGCTATCATCAGTAGCTCTAGCTTCAACTCAAATATATTCTGCATCAAACTCTGCTTTGTTTCAAAATACATAGGTTCATGCAACTGTAACCGATTGTGTTCCAGCAATCTTAGCTACTCCTGGCTAAAGCCACTGGAACAAAAGTAGTTGGTCTGGTTTAAGTATGAAAAAATCTCCAGAAACGATTCATCCCTTCTCCATAGCCTCTCCTACATAAGCTACAGATGGGAAGAGAAAAGGTAACATCAAAATACTACTGAAATTCTAGAAAAAAATAAATTGAAGATCCAATGTTAAAGATTAATAAAAAATAAAGGGAACCATAAGGAACAGGAATTCAAAAAAAACCAAAGAAAGCACTGACTTTTCAAATCTGATAACGTTCCTGATACTAGGTTAATCGAAGATGATAATGATGATGGCCTGGAAATGGTGAGGGACCAATATGAAAGAGAAAGAACTGAAGCAAAAATGTTTGCGAATGGCTTTAAATATAGAAAAGAATGTTTTTGTCCTTGTTCAAATATTCGGTTAAAAAGGATCTGCTACTTAGTTGCACACATTTTAACTGTTTACAGTTCCTTTAGACTTCTCTTCTTTTAAAGTTAATTAGTTAACTTAAGTACCGAACATTAAGTGGCTAATTAATCCATTGATACATATATTTTAGCTGTCAAAATTTATATTGGCTACCCTTCTTACGTGTTAATTTATTTTCATAATGTGATATTTCCACAATAGTTCTTCTAGATCACTTTAAATTGTTAAAAGTAAATGAAATTTTTAAAGTAAAAATACGAGCTTTTATTGATCCCAGTAAATAAATTGAAGAAATAAATTTATATTTATAGGTATACCACACATTTTTAGTTTAAAAAACCCAAGTTACAATACATGATCCATAATTACAACATATGTCGAACCAAGGTACAACATACTGCTGTAACTTTTGTTATCATGTTGGGATAATCCTTAGGTCTCACACCACGTGGCCTGCAACCCAAATTTCCACTAACTGGTCTTCCTCCTGAAATTCACAGTAGTGTTATTGGTTTAGCCATAAAACTAGCTTTTAATTAACTAATCTAGTTTTGAATTCATACAAGACTCTTGCCCAACACCACGGAAAACAACTTAAACTGCTACATTTGGAGATATCTAATAAGTATCAAG
The DNA here is from genome assembly GCF_021130785.1 of Homalodisca vitripennis. NCBI lineage: Eukaryota > Metazoa > Arthropoda > Insecta > Hemiptera > Cicadellidae > Homalodisca > Homalodisca vitripennis. The sequence continues at coordinate 113,333,719 of NC_060208.1, forward strand.
ACGCAATTTATGACCTTAATATAATATTATCAAACTCACAGAAATTTATATCTAAAAAAATATACATTCAATTCTTCACTTCTCAAGCTGTCAAATCTGCAAGCGAATTCTAAAAACTATTGCAATTCAGCTGATAAATACCAAAATAATAGTCCAATTTCACATCATTTTTGTGCTGGTAATAGTCCAATTTCTGATAAAAATAACCTACCTCTACTCCCCACTATCAATTCAAATTCTTATCCTTGTATTCCACAACAAACCTTTCCGCAAACATCTTAATGTGTTACTGAAAACATTCTCGATAATCTAAATTTACTTCCAAATTTCCCAATAATTTCTACGTCTTCCTTTGAAATCCCTTCCAATTCCTCCGATAACCATCCTTCAAATTCTTCCGATAACACTCCTCTGCAAACTAGAACTTCTATTAAAACCATAAATACCAAGAATACCATGGATGCTACCGATATTAAGCCAAATCAACAGTCTTCATCCAATTACAACCACCAACTAAAGTCTGACAATCATAGCTACAACTTACGTCCTTTTAAATAAAGCGATGAAGAAACCTTGCGAATTGAAAACCTGTCTAACTATTCGCCAAATGTTCACGAAAATCGATATTAGAAAAAGGTCTGACATATTCCCCCACACCAAGATTTGTCCACTTCAAACTTGTTACGGATGTCCTTAATTTTGCACGCAGTATAAGATTAAAGTACTTTTTTACTGTCCAAAATACAGGAAATCAAAATATAACTGAAAAAAATTCCTGACTGTTTATCAAAATTCTAAACAAAACCAGGTTGAGAACCTCCACCTTTACCACCTAATCATCCTGTTGAAGAATTCATAAACGTCGTCCTAGCCAATCTATCAAATTCTTCATTTCCTAACAACTTAAATACTACCAAAAACTTATCTGAAAATGAATTTAGAGCAATTAAATCACTACGTGAAAACAAAGACATAATTATTTTACCCAGCACCAACGTTAACTCTATCGTTCTGATGAATTCTTTAGATTATATTGGTGAATCACAAATACAACTGAATGACACATCAACATATGAGAAATTAGATGAAGATCCTTCTCCTCAACATAATGAACAAATCCATAATTACCTTATGAACAACGGTCCTCAAGAGGGATTGTCTCAGAAAGCCACTGAACTACGAACAGCTAGATATCCTAGAACTCCTGTGTTTTACACTTTACCGAAAACACACAAGCCTACCAGACCACCTCCTGGCAGGCCTATCATCTCCAGCTATGGATGCCCTACGGAAAGGATATCTGCTTATGTTTGACGACATCTTGCAGCCGTTTGTAAGAACACTTCCTTCCTATATCAAGGACACTCATGACTTTTTAACTAAATTAGCTCAAATTAATCAACCCTTGCCTGACGACAACTTATTGTGTACTGTCGATGTAAAATCTTTTTATACAAATATTCCTACAGATGATGGTCTCAGCGGTGCCCAAAATTACCTTGATTCACGCCCAAACCATTCCAAACCTAGTACTGTACTAATTTCATTTTCAAACTTATGATCATGATTTTAACCTTAAATAATTTTAAATGTCTATACCAAAATTACCTTCAAACTAAAGGAACTGCTATGGACACACGGATGGCTCCTTCTTACGTCAATATTTTTATGGGACTAGTCAAAATTATAAACCTCTAATTTGGTTCAGGTACATAGATGATATTTTTATAATATGGCAGCATGGTATCAAAGAACTTAACGACTTTCTTTTTAATCTCAATAAATTTAGCATTTAAAAATTTACATGGTCTATCTCACCAAATTCAGTAACATTCTTGGATACTGATGTATTTATTATTAAAAATCATAATTTAAAAACAAAAATTCATGTCAAAGACAGTAACAAAATGCAATATTTGCATTTCACCAGCTGCCATCCAGTTCACATTAAAAAATCTATCCCCAAAAGTTTATAAATAAGGGCAAAAAATCTTTGTAGCAATCAATCTGACTTCCATAACTACATAAACAGACTGTCCCATGTACTTTTTGAAAAGGGGTATCCAAAACATCTTGTTGATAGACAAATCAGAGCACCTAAAAACATTTCCAGTGCTATTAATCCTTATGATCCTAAATTTTATCACCCAATATTTTCCTGGCCTTCATAAAATCAACAAAATTCTAAAGGTTTCTTTTCCTATTTTGAATCTTCCCCTGAAACTAGAAATTTATTTTCTAAGCCCCCCAAAGTAATTTTTAAAAAACCCTCTAAATTTTCAAAACATTCTCTCTAGACTGAAATTAAAGCATTAGGGCAATCAAAAAAGTAATAACATCAAATGTAACGTGTACAGTCCTTGTAACAACCCAAGATGCGGCATTTGTAAGATGTTAATAAATTCTAAGTCGTTTAAAAGTAGCACAAACTGAAAAAGAATATCCTATTAAATTTAACATTGATTGCACTAAAAAAAAACATAATTTATCAACATACCTGTAAATTCTGTCCCAAAGACTATATTGGAAAAATCATCACTCCATTAAGAGTGAGAATGACCAATCATCGATTTGATGTTGTTCATCAAAATTATGAGAGACCATTATCTGCTCATGCGATTCAACACAATAAAAATAAATTAGAAAATTGCTCTAGCCTAAAAGGAATTTACCATTTAGAGCCTAATCCCAATCAAAATACTAATCCGATTAATTTAAGATATGTTGAAATCACACATCAATTAATTTTAAAATAAAGGCAACCAGATGTGTTGAAGCTAAGATGATTCTCTTTTCCTTCTTCTAACAAAAACATTTTTAGTTCTATGTAAACATTTACAAATATTCCACACACAGCTGATTGTAATCTTGTTGTATATGGTATTTATTTATTAAAATTTTATTTTGGTTATGTCTTTTGTTCTTGGTTTGAGTTCGGTTTGTATGTTTTAATTCAGTGAGGTTCTGATGAAGGGTTTAACTCGAAAATTAAACATGTGTACTGAATTTTTGTTTCTGTTTTTGTATAAACTTTAAAGTACTAAGAAGAGTATATATATATATAATACGTAATTTATATATATATATATATATATATATATATATATATATATATATATATATATATATAAATTACGTACTTTTTTAAGAAAAAGTAAAGGCAGTTTACTACAAGATTGACGGTCAGAGCTATAACGTTGCTGATTCTCGTAACGTATCTTGTGACGCCTGTGATGATTCCAACACTTTTATCTGACAGGTGTTGCTTTTTCTTCTTTTGACAGAAAGTAAAATTATTGCTTTTGTACAATATTGCTCTACGCCGCACAAGATTTTTCCTTCTTGATATTAAAAATAGGTGTTTCTGGATAAACATTTTAAAATTAATATGCTTATAATTTTAATTATAATATAATTACACACACACACACACACACCACACACCACACACACACACACACACACACACACCACACACACACACACACACACACACACACACACACACCACACACACACACACACACACACACACACACACACACACACACACACACACAATTACCTAGAATTATGCTTGTGAAATGGTAAAACTTAAGTAATAATACCTTTTTAAGATTCTTTCTTAGCTCATGTAGTGCTATTTACAGTAAGCAACCAAGCAATAGTTATTCATTGTAGAACCAACTACATAACCTCAGGTTTTCTGATTTTACTAGAGATATTTCATAGCTTCATAAATACCTTGATATTTTTGTTCTAATTTTTCAATAAACAAAGGTCTAGTCAACTGAAAAAGTTTTTAATGACGTACTTTTTCCATATTACGAAAGTCCGGGCACTCATCCAGTGGGAAGAGATTGAGTGTGGAGTTCCTGCTTTCATATGTGGAGTACCTGGTCCGATCAAGAAAAACACTTATATTTAACACAAAATAATGTATGAGTGGAATAATGGTTCAGTAAGTGTTCTGTGTCTGGTTGGACGGGACTTTTTTATTGACATCTGTGTAAACGGTAGTGTAAAATTTTGAGGCAATTGGAATTCATTTCAATGTAAATATTATATGAGGTCTATGTTTATCTGCGAAAAAAATTCCTCAACTGATCTTGAGCTTTATCGCGCTAATATATACAGTGTATTTTAGTAACAGCCCTTTCTGGGACTTCCGGAAGGAAGATTTTTGCTATCTCATGTAGGCCTTCCAGCGTTCTAATATGTAGGAGTAGAGTGAGTGGAATAATATCGGTATTGAACTCAATTTGACATATTTTGACACATAAAAAAGACACCGAGAACCATACAAACCCCAAGGTTCAGTTAGTTTGCAACAGAAAATCTTAACCTCAATATCACATGGTTTGCATTTAACCGTAACGATCTTTTTGGGAAGTGCAAGTTCTATGATTCGTTAACGGATGCAATGAAACATTTATAGTGTACTGATATCCAAAGGATTAGAGTAGGTAGTAAATATTTTTACAACAATACACACAGTAACACAGTATTACATGAACTGATGTGAGAGATAATGCATGATGTCGGAGCACACAACAAGGATAAACGTACAAATAACTATTTTTGTGCGACAAATCAGTGTTTTATTAAATTATTCATAACACGAGGGGTTGCTAATTGGTCCGCATAATAAAAAAAATTATCACCAAATCTTAAGTAAATATAATATAAATGCAATATGAGCTATTTTTATTTAATCGCCAACCATTGTATCATTGATTGAAAAATATACGTGTTCTGCAGTTTCACATCCAATGGAGGGTTCTGATTTAAAACGATTCAGTCCAAGAATACAGATAGAGTATATCTTATATGTAATCGACACAATGCTCGGTCACTCTAAAGTTTAGTTTTTGTCGTTCCACAATTTCTTACATTTATTCAACAATTTAGTTCTGTATAGACATCTTTGGGACTTTGGGTAATGTATGTGACCTTTAAAGAAAAAACAATACGTGATTTGGATCTTGCTTTAATTTTAAATGTAATAAATTGACAAATTTTTGGAAGGTTTATAAGAAATAGTAAACTCATTTATTTGCTTGATATATTATGACATCTCAAACCACGAATAAATACATAGTTTAGGATTATTTTATTTAATACGAAGACAATATAAGGTTCAACTGAAAGAATCCTGTAGCATACCTTGTAACATATTGCTCCTTGTCAGTTATAATACTGTTATTGCGTCAAAAGTAAGATGGCGAACGACTTGACAAAGTAATCAGCTTAGTTTAAAAAACAATAGCGTGGTGAATACAGTCAAATGCAGCCCTTGGATGAAACTCGTTTACTATTAATACATTACATTTTCTCTTAGCATGGCTAACATCTTCAGAAGAATGTTTATAATAGTAGCAATATAAAATACCAACTACATACTAAATACTAAATACTAATTCTAATACTATAATGAACTAGTTTTATTCAGTAGATGGGTAAAATAACAAATACATTTGAAACCTGGAATAAAGTCCCCTTGCAAAATGAAGAAAATATTACTGATAGAAATTACTTTTAAGTGTTTTCATATTGAAACGAGTGTAATTATGAGACTACACACACACACACACACACACACACACACACACACACACACACACACCACACACACACACACACACACACACACACACACACACACACACACACACACACACACACACACACACACACAACACACAACACACACACACACACACACACACACACACACACACACACACAACCACACACACACAACACACACAAACACACACACACACACACACACACACACACACACACACCACACACACACACACATTATAAACATATATATATATATATATATATATGATATATATATATATATATGATATATATATATATATGATATATATATATATATATGATATATATATATATATGATATATATATATATATATGTCCATAATTACGAAAAGAAGTGTTGACAGGTATAAATATCGTTTGAGAGGGGTTATTTTTGTAAAAAAGCCCCGTTTAAAAACCCCTTTTTGTATAAAAGAATCCTTTAACTGTGGTATGCTCTAGCCAAGTATTTGTTTTTCCAGGTATACTCTTTATAACTGTCTTATGACCTCACAAACCTTTTTTATCTTTCAATATAATTAAATCAAGTCATGAAAAAAGGATACTGGTTTGAACAAGATTTCGGAATGAAATCACAGAAAGGTCAAAGGAAAATACACCATAGCGAGAGAGAAAACCTTTTAAAATACTCTAGGAAATAATAAAATGTAATTTTTTTATTAATATAATTAACAAGAATGAGATCCTACCCTACATGTGTTTTCGGCGTATGGAAGCTGGCCCCTTCTGCAGGATTGGGAATGTTGTTGATTCTCAGGGATGTCGGCCTCAGGAAATTCATGATATTTTGAAATTCCTGCCCTTTAGAATTTATTTATTACTATACATTGATTTTTTTTAAATTGTTTCTCTAATAAGGCTTGATTTTTAGGGATTACATATTAAGTATTTGGAAACAGAATGACGTCATCACTACGCTACTGGATGTCAGCGGTGTCGTCCAATGTAATTTACATTTATATATGATTTTATCCATGGAAATTCCATGTTTCTGGGACATTTCAACCTTTACAATCCGCTCTAAAAGTCCTCAGTCAGAAAATTAGGTTCTGGGAGATTTTTATATATACCATCACACTATAGAATGTCTATAGGACCGTTACAAGCATTCTTGAATATGTTAACATGTTTTTTAGTGCCATTATATGTTTTTCTATAACAATTATGATTTCAACATATAGATAATCATTACTCAAGTAACAAACAGATAACTTATAATATATATTATATGTAGATATTTACTATAATTAGGACATTGTAAAATTAAAAATCATACGTTTATTAAGAAGTAAACACTATAAAACACAAGAAAGACTACTAAGTACTTTGTTCATATGCTTATTTACAGGTGGGAGAGGTAAAACTGAAAATAACGATTGTTGTTTCAGGAGAGTGGAGTTGGCCATTATCTCACTTTTCTTGCTGAACTCTTTTTCGTATGTTTTAATTTCATATGAGCTTACTACAAAACATGGGGGTTCTGGTTTAGTTATAATCTACACGTAATAATATTCATATTTAACCTGAAAACTACAAAACTGTGCAATTTATCGTTAAAAACTATTGTAAAAGTAATATTATATTTATCTCATATATATTTAGGCGAATACAATCATTGTTTGGTTAATAGTTTTAAAAACTTAAATATTTGGTAACAGATCGAAATATTTACTGAACAGTGTCATAATATTTCAATGGTAAATTATTATAACAGAGCTTGTTCTATACTACTTATATACTTTATATCATAAAATTTATCTATTTATTTCCCTTAAATTTAAATTCAAAAATTTTTTAAATTTCATTATTTTTTAATAACTTATATTGATCAAAACTGTTAGAAACATTAGAAAGTCCATATTGTTATTGAGACATTTTGTTATGATGGAATGCATAATTAATATACTTCTACAGTAAAATTACTTACAGACTTTAATGTTTAAGACTATGAAGACATCTTGATGAAATATTATTAAAAAATATGTGTTAAAAACATTGGAAATAAATTTACCTATTCCTAAATCCTAATATCAGAAATATAACATTTTTGAAAATACAGTTAAAATTCAGTACATTTTTTCAATACATATTTTATCTAGCATGTATGTATTTTACTTAAGAACGTAACTGTTAATTCATATTGGGCAATCTAAGAGCTATCTTGTAGTGTTTCATCTTGAATGAATTCTGTATAAAAAACAATGGAACCGTAGAACCTTTCATAGATTTACTTATTTTAAAACATCCCAATCTTGAGAGATTCACGTGAAACAATAATATTTATATAATACGTTATTACTTGCCAATTTTTACCATGGAAAATTTTGATATTTTCTGTTCAACAATTAAAGTCATATAAAAACAATTAATTTATACCATGGTTCTAGCTAGCTGATCGTGCAAAAGAACCATTACTGTGTATAAAAATAAACGTATTTTTACTAATTTCATATGGATAGTTTAATTGACGTTCAAAAGTGAAACATCACTAACAAAATAATGTCAAGATAACAGTAAAATGATGACTTCATCCATAAATCAACTTAACTATAGAGAATTACTGAGCACATCACTAACCAAAAAACTTCGAGATATAATAGTAAAGGGATGTTCTGCAATTAGTTAATTTTCCATCTATTTTTGAATCAAACATGCACCAATTGGTTGTTTCTACAATATATTCTACTACGGTTGTAGCGTGATTAGAGTGGGGGTTAAATTACGAGATGTTACGGGGCAGCCAGACTTTTACACTCAATAGTCCCTCTTCAATAATCCTCGAAATAACATGACAGTACAATTCTCTTCCCTTCACTACACACTCGTCATCTCCTCTCTTCTCACTCTGGCCTCAAGGGGAGTGCTTGACTGACGTGCTATTGAAGTGCACACGGAAGGAACTGTGATCAAAAGGAGTTGTATCTCTCTACTGTATTGGTGAATGTTCCTCTTGCCATGGGCGTCTCACAGGGACTTTGTGGTGTACCGCTGGGTCTACAGCACAAACAATTCTCTAAGCGATATATATCTCACATGTGTTGAGTGGCCTACATAAAAATATTAACATTATATAATAATATACATAAAACATTATATGGTATACCACTACCCTTATCTAATAATTGATATTTATTTTCTATTACATGAAATGTAAATTTCAACACTTTTAGCCTAAAAATAATTAACCAGCTGTTTTATTAAAGAAAATTTTAAAAAGTGTGTTTGGGTATAAAGATACCATAATTAGAGGTTAAAACACTGTATACATCGGTATTACCTTAGATAAAATCGTTAAAAACTTAAATGGAGTAAACAGCGCAAACGAACAAAAGCCGTTAGGCTTATTCGGTCGGCCAATTTCGGACGCACGTAAAAGACTGCAGGATCAAGTTACGCCACCGCTGTCGCTACCATTTACTGTGTTGTAGCTTGAAGGTAATCTATTGTTTGTGTAACTTCTTTCCTTTTAAAGACGGTGTAAAAAATATATTGTGACTTTAACTGCAGTTTATCATCGAGTCTATTGGTTCAGTCTTCGTACTTAAATAGCGTGTAAAGATCATATTCGTCCAATGTGTTCAGTTCCATTCATTGGCATTAATATACCATGCCGACTAATTCTCAGAGTATTTTACCTTGCATTCTCTATTCCATAAGATATTCAATGAATGATAATTGTCAATGCAGTTTTGAGTGACAGTGTATCTTTGTTTACTTTCAGTATGTCAGTTTGGTCGTAATAGGAACATTTAATTTTATATGCAACTAATTTACGAAACTTTTCAATGATATGGTATTGACTTCATAAAATATAAATGCAGTTTCTGGTAGTGTATTTATGTCATTGTATTCATCTGAAATATTATAATCGATACGTTTGTAATTCGTTTCTGTGAGGTCCTTAGTTTCATTTTTCATGAACATTATTTTTTTAACTTTAGTTATTAATACACTTTTACATTAAAAGATGTTTAGTAAATAAGTATTACTGAGATTCATCTCTTGATGATGGTATCTTTAATCAAAGTATTTTTGAATATTTCAATTCTATGGCAAGGCACGAACTTATAGATGTTATAATTCCAATAACAACTTACTCTACGATTTCCCATTTTTCTTTATGGAATAGTGGACCTCGGGTCATAACTGTGATTAACGAATAAATCAAGTTTTGTAAACTACCGTTCTATAACAAAGACGACAGAACACCGTTGATAAGTGGTTTAATCATGGGACTCTGCCCCTTTGATGGAACCACTTGTGATTGCTATCAATGCTGGTAGCAAAAATTATGTAGGATATGGATGTCAAATTTGTTCAAAATAAGTCTAATAATAAGAAATCAAGATCAGTCACTAGACCTCTTTTATAGATTCTATTCCAGGGCGTCGTCCCCTCTGGTTAAAATATATTGAAATCAAGCCCCATTCTTGGGATTAGGTTATAAAACCACTTTTCTTACTATCAAATCAATATTTGCCTCACTATATGATAATAATTGAATATTATATTTATGGCCCTCCTTCCCTTAGTTACAGCTGTTGAGTTGAAAAACAATCTTGAACTTTTGGATGTACCCGAAGGAACGTTATACCAAACTTTGTACATTAAATAAGTTGAGTTTGCTGCTAGTCGAGTGAATAGCTTCTAACAACAATTTAAAAATAAAATAAAGCTTTCAAATCTGAACTTCCAAACTATTTTTAATTATACGGCTCATATCAAAAAAGTCCTGAAGTAAGTTCCTATATTTATTAAAAACAGACTTTTATAAGATTTATGAAACTTGGATACTTTGCTTGTAAAACCAATAAAATAAGTAAACAATCACCATTACCTTCTACTGGTGTGGTTAACTTTAGTTTAAGGAACGTATAGATCCCATCACACAGGAGCATTAGTTCTACTTCCAGTTAAATTTGTGTAATGGCGTCTTGATTTGCAATTATGACACATTCCCTACACATATTTACATCACAAAATGCATAAGGAAGTTGTTTTATTAGATCTTTATATTAAAAAGGTATTGACAATTACCTTCACATTGATTACCTGCAATATAAAAATAGACTAGTTAGTTCAAGCTGCAAAATAAACTCTAATTGTTTCAGGGCCAAGAAAAAAAAACAAAAAATACCGCACACAATCGTTTACTATCCGGACAAAGAATGGAACTGCTGTAAATCTTGCCTAACAAAAATGGAACCTCACGCCGAGTGATGAGATGTATGTGATTGTGTCTTCTCGGTTATCCTGTAATGGTACAATGTTATCTATGTTCAATCTTTCGGCTGCAACTAAATTATATAGTTTGGGGTTAACACACACATAATTTATCAAATATATAAAATAAGACTTAAGAATAAGAAATAAGAATTTCGGATAAACTAAAACCGAAGTAGTTCATCATAGGTTGTTTTGTAAAATAACTCACATGTTTACGGAATCAGATTAACATGAAAAATTAAATATCTTAATGGATTAGTAGATCATCTTTTATACAGTATTTTAAATTTTATTTCAAATTGGATTATTATATCGCATTATTATTCTAAGGGAACAAAATAAAAACTTTTAGTTAAATATATTCGGAAAAAAACAACTTAAGTAACTGTTAGTAACTGATGCAGAGTCCAGAAAGTTTAGAGAGACAGCATGTTACTGACCGGGGGCTCTTGGACCGTGATCTAAGAGGCTATCTGTGTAAACTATTACTTTGAACACAACTTGTGCTTTCCTCTCACTTGATTTACAGATAAAAATAAATACTCCGTATCCTAAAATGTTCAAAGCTACTTTGTCTCTTCAGTACCTCTAAACTGTTTCGTTCCATAGTTAAACAGAGGAATGTATATATATATATATATATATATATATATATATATATATATATATATATATATATATATCATTATAATTTCATATATGCTTATATGTTTATATATGAAATATATAACAAAATAAACATTGATTCACAAAAAGTACCTGCTCCGCCGGGACTCGAACCAGGATCTCTCACATGCCAGGTGATTGTACTACCATTACACTACAGAGCCCTTACTTTTTACGATTCAATTATTTTTTATTTGGCCGTATCTGTCACATATGCGTTTAAATAACCAAACTAACATATGATCGGAAGACCGAATACCTGTCAAACGAATACTAATGTGAATGGAAATATATATATATATATATATATATATATATATATATATTATATACTATATATATAGTATATATAAATATATATATACTATATATATATATATATACAGGGTGTACATAAAGTCCTGCACGGGTATAATATTTTCTAAACGATAACAGATAAATAAACAAGATTTGGTACATCAATTACTACACCTAAAAATCTACTTTTTGAAGGAACTATCAGTTTTCTGTAATATCATGGGGACGTCCCGCAAGGAGTCAGAAGGAAATCTTAAATAGGAGCATAGGTCAATATGGACATCATTTTAAAGGGCTTATCTAGCAGAGTGTAATGCCGCAAACCGCACTCAAAAAGATTGATCCAGTACAAAATGGCGGCTGTTCAAAGATTTTACTTGGTTACATTTTATTAGTAGCCATAACCCCAGTAAAGCAAAACTGCAACCAAACGAATACTGCAGCTAACTACTACATTATGCTTGTCGGTTGTACAGAAGTGAATTATGACATTAGTTATCCTCAAGGGTTACAAATTTGGTCCTAATATATTGATAACGGGGAAAACCTGATAACAGTAACAATTAGAAATCTCAGCGACCTATGACGATCGGAAACACTTCCTGTTTTCATAAAGTGTTGAAAAGTTTCTCCCTACAGTTGTTCTAGAAATTGGCTGCCTCTCGTGAAAGTAGTCATTAAATAAATGGCATGCTTCCTCGTGTGATCGTCTGTTATTTCCCCAACCAACCATCATAAGAAGTGTTATACGTTCACGTTCGTCAAGCGACATAGTGTAGTTGAAGAACTACAAGCAATACGACAAACTCTTTTGTACTAAAGCGCACTGATAAAATGGGATGGACAGCACTACTAAAACAAGAAAACTAGAATAGCCTACTATGAATAGACTGGCTAATAGGAAAGTCCTAACTGCGACCCAAAGATAAGAGATTTCTAATTGTTACTGTTATCAGGTTTTCCCCGTTATCAATATATTAGGACCAAATTTGTAACCCTTGAGGATAACTAATGTCATAATTCACTTCTGTACAACTGACAAGCATAATGTAGTAGTTAGCTGCAGTATTCGTTTGGTTGCAGTTTTGCTTTACTGGGGTTATGGCTACTAATAAAATGTAACCAAGTAAAATCTTTGAACAGCCGCCATTTTGTACTGGATCAATCTTTTTGAGTGCGGTTTGCGGCATTACACTCTGCTAGATAAGCCCTTTAAAATGATGTCCATATTGACCTATGCTCCTATTTAAGATTTCCTTCTGACTCCTTGCGGGACGTCCCCATGATATTACAGAAAAACTGATAGTTCCTTCAAAAAGTAGATTTTTAGGTGTAGTATTGATGTACCAAATCTTGTTTATTTATCTGTTATCGTTTAGAAAATATTATACCCGTGAAGGACTTTATGTACACCCTGTATATATATATATATATATATATATATATATATGTCTATATATATATATATATATATGTCTATATATATATATATATATATGTCTGTGAGAGAAACCAAAATTATTGATCTTTTATACACTGCAACACACCATTAAAATTTATTGATATCTACAATTAATATGCAGTATTTTACTTTCATATAACATCAATATAATATCGAATATATCGTTTCGCTTATTATTCAATTTGGCACACTCTTTCACAATATTCAGAATACACATAAAAGGAAATAGTATGAAATAGTCTCAAACAGGTGAACTTCACTGTTTATTTATTTCGTTCGATGACTCAAATAGGTAATCTACCTTAATTTTCTTTAAAATGAGTTCATTAATATTTCTTCTGTTTATCAAATATTTAGTTAGTATTTTTAAAAAAGATAAACTGAATACGTGCTAAGTTTTTATAATTAACTGAACTTTTGCATGCATAGGAACAATAATAATTCATCTATGAAAAATAAATGGAACTAATAACTAACTGATATAACTTTGTTACTTGTTTACGTTAGTTTAATTTCAGTTGCACTTTATTCAGCTCAAATTAGTTAGAACAAAACCCAGAAACGTCCTCATCAAAAGGGTAGTTTAGAGCAACACTTATACTAGATCACATTAATACATTTTTTTAACGCATTAATACAACTAAAATTCTATATTTATAGATTATATTCACTTTAAAATATTTAACTCGGAATGACCAATTACAATGTTACTATTCTAAGATTTTTCATAGTTTTTAATAGAGAACGCATTCTTAGATTTTTAAAACTTTCTAATCATACTTGGTGGCAAAGACTGTTATTTTAAATTCCAATTTTGCACGCTGACTACAAAAATCATAGAAGGAAATTGACTTTAACAGAAGAACATCGTCAATTTATCTGAATATTTGTTCTTATTAAACGCTGAACTAGTGAAACGAACTACGAAAATTTTTAAATTGTCCATAACATGCAATACTCGTAGTTTATTGATTTATGGCGTAAACCAATATAAGTAGTGTTTTGTAGAACAAAGTTATTTTTCAGCATATCGTGATGTTATCTGTGTTTAAAAGTCGTGACTGTTTGTATACTGTACGTAAGCAACTAGAAATTTCTTGGTAAGAATATGAACCAGAATACTCGTCTAAGCAGCAGACTCAAGACAAAACAATTCAAAAGTACATTATATTTCTAGAATGACGCCGATCTCTGTTTAAGCCTTACTCTACACATATTCATGGGCTAATGATCTGTGCGAGAATCTTATCATACAGAATAAGGTGGAGAGTCAATACAGTACAAGGTGCCATGGTACTTGTACAAAGTGCTAAGGTCACATACAGGGTATGATCTTTTGTTGTAATCATAATTAAAAAGTTTACCATGAGTAGTGTTTGTTATTTATTTCCTATTACATTGAATTGTACAATTGATTATGTCCACCCCATATACACATTTAAGAGTATTTAAGTAATATGATACAATCTTTACAAATTGGGGAATTTTTAAATTTCTCATCTTAGTTAAACATATTAAATTACAGCTTTCTTACGCATAATTTCGAATTGATGTTTAAGTCACCTTTTTGAGATGATTTATTCAAACACATCAACACTAGTCCGAACAAACTCCTGTACAGAACATCTTCAGCTGTCCAGCTAGCTTCCTTGGAAGCGTTCTGTAAATAAAACTGGCAATAAAATACTATAATCTGTTATTATATAAGTTATAATATCATTCCTTTGAACAAATAAATAACAAATTATCTAAGTCAAACTAATGCAATTCAAACGTCTGGTATATTAGCCAAGTAATTCTGAATAGTCATAGTAATTTTTAGTCGGAAATTAAAAAAAAAAAAAATATTGCGACCCTTTAAAATATAAAAATACAAATACTGTGGTATAAATTATAATTATTGTTTTACTTTTGGTCTCTAAACAGCATAGTTATTGGTATAAGGCATTTCCAGAACAGGTAGGAGAGGGCGGGTTGTTTCAACTGTATTGTTGAAAACTGTTATTGATATAAATTTGTCACTTAAAAATTAGGAATACACTTAACTTTAAATAAAGAAACCGTGTCTGTTTATTGTAACATTTACTGTGTTTATACAAATTAATTTTGCGTAACTCATTAACGCAACAAAATCAATTATTTATATTTGGCTTTTATTTTGAAAATTACTTTACGTTAAATTTAGAATATTTTACCGTCATAATCAGTGTAAAAGAACATTTTGACGATTAGTGTTTTTGTTTATTTTAATTCTTTTGGAGTCAAAGTTTTCAGTATGTTAAGTATCTGTTTTTAATTTTCTAAGTAGCCTATATAAAATTGTTCGACATAAAACAGTATTAAATGGTATTGATAGAGGTAAAAATAAAAGTATTATCGTCGTTACAAGTGGCCAGAGTAAATAACGTTTAGAGAGGGACATCGTACAGTACACCCTACACGGCAATTACACCAGCCCTTGACCTGCAATACGATTTGTTTGTGAAACAACATATTTTTTTTCATTTCTCATTATTTTTTCTAAATGTTTTACTGGATTTAACGTTAGTAGAGCATTGGAGTTACCCCCTTAATCTTATTACGTCTACCATTTAGCCATTGTAGACTAATCGTTTATAATAACATGTGCTAATTTCCATTAGAGTTTGCTCCGACGTGTTTGAATGGTCGGTGTGTTTAATGTGTTGCAATTAATTTGTGGTTTGGTTTTATTTAATTTTTTGTTTAAACAATTTTAGAACACTTTCTCGAGGACTGAAAACGTAGAAACTACCTTTATTATCACTCATGAAAAAGTTACTTGTATGCTTAAAACGAGAACATGAGAAACCTTTATTCCCTAAGAAGACCTTTGCACTTGCACTCGGAGTGACAGGAATTCGGGATGTTTAAGGCATAAAGTAGAGGCGTCCTCTTACAGTCAAACACAATAGTACGTAATATTTATATTGCAAAATCTTATAAGACTAGGCGAGCCTCGCCCACTCTAACAGTCATTCTACACAGCAAACTAAACCTATCGACCAACTATTTTTACCATAATATCTATATATTTACGTTTAGTGGTGAACCGTTCATTGTTATCCATTGAGTTTTCCAAGTGACAGAATACATTTTGCTCACTCAATGTGGATTTACTGACAGGAATGAATCAACCAGAAGTGAATTCCCTCGAAGACTACGAGGAACTACAGGCAATTAATTAGTAAATTTTCTTTTAAGTGGTGCCCCATTATTAAAAAAATGTAACCATTAATACAAGTTTAGAATGTCATTTAAGAAGAATATGCCTTTCGTAACCGTGTTTTTCAGTTGGAAAGTATGTGCGAAGCCGCGGATAACTGCTATTAAGTTATAAATATTAAGTGCTAAACTATTTCACTTTGTGCGATAAGTCATGAGCAAAGAAACACGGCATGAAGGTTGTGTGTGTTTTTTATCCTGTGGTGTACTCCAGCAAACTAATTTACTGTTAGCGCCCGGGAAGCCTGGAGGGAGTATTTGTTGTAGGGATGAGGGCCACGTTTGCATACATTATGTAAAAGGGTCAGTCTAACTGAAATGCGGTCATGGGGACTCCACAACTATTACCTATCTTGATGCAGAATTTAGCGATATACAGAAAATTATATATAAATATATACTTTTACTACCCATGATATTAATTTAATTCGAAATAAACACGTTACTTAAACACTGTATAAATGTCAAGGCACTAGTATAGAAGAGAGAATTACGGTAAGTTTGAAATTTTTATCTTTGACTTTAGAAGTATAGTTTTATAATTATTGTCGTATTCATCAATGGTTTATTTGAGTGTAATTTACTGAAATGGCTGCGAGTTAGCCTATGTCTCTTCACCCGCGATGACTACATACGATAGAAATACCTTTTACGAGTTATGATTATAACACACATAGACATAAATTCGTACAGTTTAAAATGTATTTATTTCTTTTAATTTTACTTATTCAAAGTCTAAATTAACAAAATGTTCATGTTTATGGTTTTTTTATGTTGAAAAAAGCCTTCAATGTTACAAAGTACTTAAAATCATTACTCTTTATTACAATCCTAGTTTTTTTTAAATATTTTATTGATTCTGTTTTAATCAATACATTTAAATTATATTATAAGATGTCTCATTTTATAAAGAAACACATCCTTTAGAATAGGTTCCTCATTAATTATAAAGAAAATTATAAACATGTATTATGTCCCATTGTATTTTAGTATAGCATTTATAAATACGTGGATCGCAACGAAAAAACCTTAAAAAATTATTTTGTTTACATCAGAATTTAAGTAAGATTCTAAATTTTAATTTAATTCGTATGTAAGCATGTGATTTTATGAACATTTTGAACCATAAATAGACGGAAAATTTGATTTATTAAATCAGTCTGAAATATTTTATTTGCATTTAGCCTAGTTGAAAATCTTTAAATATTTAGAAAATTGTTAATTATAGGTAATATACTGGCTAGTGTAAACCTTATTAGTTCAGGTAATGAAGAGAGAGTATCACACCTAGGAGTATATAACTGCGTATCCAGATGGCACCAATAGGCGGTTACGAGGGGTTGAACAATTTTATATTACCTAATTTAAAGATGTACACAAACTCCATGATAAATACATTGATCTTTATTGTAAAAAAGTAGAGAAAGTTTTTGAGAATCCTGTGGTTTAACAACTGTGGTAGACCGTTTGTTACTGGGTTATTAACTTTATTATTAGCACTGGCTGATAACCACTTAACCATACCGAGTAATAGGCCTACATCACATTCCTTTTTGACATAAAAAAATGTATTCTCATACTAATACTGTCTTTGAAATACATTTTACGTTTATTAGCTCTCAATAGTATAATCACAGGTTAATACACAATAAATACTGTCTCTAACCATACAAACATCATTTACACACTATACTTTATCATATAATGTCCTTTTTAGTGATGTAAAAAGGTTGTTAGGTAAATATATATATATATATATATATATATATATATATATATATATTATACATATATATCGTTTTAAAACTCTAAAATTCACCAGCTTACTGAATATCCTAACAAATACTTTAATAGTGTTAAATTAAAAATTTGTTCTATCAAATCTTAAAATATACATACAGTGTTTAAATTCAAATTTCCAAATAAGCTTTATTGTTACTCCAAAACGTTCACAAGGGTGTAATTATAATCTATGAAGATCTATCGATTACTAAGCAAATGTAATTTATTTATTTATTTATTTATTTATTTCCAACGGAACATACTCCATTTTTACATTCAAGATCCATAACTCAAGATCAATAAATTACAACTTAACCTAAACCAAAAAATTACCTCAACAAAAACATGTGAATGACTGAAAGGAAACATTACTTAATACTCCAATGCAAGGCATGATATATGCTAGAATAAAAACGTATTTAAATGTTTTAAAAACTATAACAATACCATAATGAAAGAACTCAACAATAAATAAACTATAACAATAGAAATAACATAATAACAGAAATAACTTTAATAACAGTAACAACAGAAAAAACATAATAATCTATAAAATAATATAACAGGGATATTCGTAAACAGTGTTTCAAAAACAGCAGACAGTAAAAATAACAATGGTAAATAGGACAAACTATGACATACAATAAACCGAGAAAATGAACAAACATAGACATTAAGTGGAGGCATTTACGTTGGCAGCACTGCACCTTTCACTTTCCACTTCAATGATCTCACGCCATCATGGAAACAGGTCGACAGTTATAGGCAGGTTGTTGCCGGCCCTCTGCAGGCGAGCCACCGTGCTGTTTGCTGCATAGTTTGTGCCATAGTGTTGCCTGATGAAGAGGTCATTGGAACGAGTGCTGGATGGTGTCTTGAAATTGAGGAGTTGAAGGACGTCCGGGCAAACCATCTCACCGTTCACCAACTTATGGAGAACCACTAAAGTCGGCTACAGTCCTGCGAGTATCAAGATGTTCCAGTTTAAGTCTGGCGTACATATCATCAATTGGTACTTGTTGGTATTGGTATCCATTTCTGACACCCACCAAACGGATGAAACGACGCTGAAACTCGTTCAAGATCATCACAAAGGTACTTTTGGTGTGGATTCCAAACAGTCGATCCATATTCCAGAATCTGGCGTACCAGGGCACAGTATATTGTCCTCAGGGCTACCATATTTGTTATATGTTTAGAAAAAAACGGGAGATAAAACCAAGCATTCTGTTTGCCTTCGAGCAAATATTATGAACGTGAGCCTCAGGGCTAAAATTCTGTGTCAGAGTAATTCCCAAATCTCTCACTTCATTTACTCTAGCGATGGTTTCTCCTTGCAACAAGTAATTGTATATTATAGGGCGAAGTGCAACGGTAAAATGATATGGCTTGACATTTCTTGGCGTTTTAGTGACATTTTGTTTTATTAAGCACCATTCATATACGCCATGAAGACTATCTTGAAGTGATTCACAATCCGCAAACATGAGTAATCTGTGAGTATAACTTGACATCGTCCGCAAACAATAGGGCAGTCACTGTTGATATTCAGAGGAAGATCGTTTATAAAGAGTGCGAAGAGATAAGGTCCAATGATAGAGCCCTGGGGAACACCGGAAAGTGAGATAAACTCAGAGGATATTGAGCCAGCAAACTTCACTGCAAGCCTGCGCTCAGAAAGGTAACTCGACAGCCAACGAACTGAAATGTCATCGAAACCAAGCGCAGAGATTTTCTTGAGTAATAAGGCATGGTCAACAGTGTCAAAGGCCTTGGGAAAAGTCTAAATATATTGTATCCAGCTGTTTGCCATTAGCAAAAGCATTCTGCACCTGAGTCTGGAGTAACATTAAGTTTGATAGAGTCGACCTTCCTGGTGAGAAACCGTGTTGCTGAGGGACAGGTTAACTGAGCAATCCTAAATCTTATTCGATCAAGAAATAGATCCTCAAAAACTTTGGATATCGCTGAAGAGAAATGGAAATGGGCCTGTAATTTGAGGTGATGTCAGTAGGTCCTGATTTATGAATGGGGACCACGTAGGCTGCTTTGAATGCCTCAGGAAAAATTCCCATCGCAAGTGAAGTATTAAATATGTGGCAAACTGGAATGGCCAAGATGCTTCTGCTGTACTTGAGTACCCCTGGTGGAATCCCATCAGGGCCCCAGCCCTTTTTGTCATCAAGGTTTCTAGAGCTTCTCCAATACTTCTTCAGGGGTGAACTCATAAGCAAACTCCGTCACCGAGATGGTAATATATCCGCTTGGAACAAAGACCTCCGTAGGCTTCGTGAAAACCGAGGAGAAGAAGTCCTTGAATGCTTCACACATCGCAAGAGGCTCCTCAGCAACGGCTCCATTGTGAAACAATCTGAGAGGGCACAGACGAAGATTTTCTTGTGGAATTGACATGACTCCAAAATAAACGGAAATTGTTGGGGATTCCAGCCTTCCAACCCTTTGTATATGCTGGCGATAATCCCAGGCAGCCAAGACCCTACACCTTGCTCTTACATTAGCGAATCTGGAATAATTAGATGCTGACGGAAAGTGCTTGTATTTTTTATGTAAACATTTTTTTGTTATTATTAAGTTTTTTAAATAAGGTGAAAACCATTTAGGAAACGGAGAGTAGCCAATTGTAACTAGTCAGTCCTTGGCGGTCTGTATTGAGGGATTATCTACTCATACAATTACGGATAAGGCTGAAACTAACTTTGCTACCTCTCTGCTACAATAACAGTACTTCCAGGAATATAGACATATCTCCTCTCTGATCATCTTACTCTTTTGATTAACACTTAAATTTACGACTGATGTTTTACATTGGGTTTTAATTTAATTGTAGCTGTTATTTTAAGGAAATATTATACTTCACCTAAGTAATTATAGAACTATTTCCATACTTCCAGGAGAAGGTAAATCTTTAAGCTTCTGGTCTAAGTAAACTATCACAGTATGAAGAATTTCATTTACCTTCATCTTAGATTTCTTAAAATAAATCAACCAATATAAATTACTTCTTGCCTATTATCTTATATTCATTCAATGATAAGCTATTCTCTCCAAGTATTCTTTATAATTTGAATAGGGCTGTTGCTGCAGTGAGTCAGTCGAATTCTAATCAATAATTTAATTTAAGTAACACGTGCATGATTTTGAACGGTTTGCTTTTTCAGAACACAACTCGTCCTTAATCGAGCAGAAAAAATAAGAATTAAAGTTATTGAATTTAATCCAACACACCTGCTCTATATACATATATCTATTAGATCTCAATGAAATGCATTCCTTCCATAATAAGGACTGTAATAAATGTGTGATATGTAAGTATGCAATGGATTTATTTCGGCAACTTTATATTTTTCACACTTAAATTTGTATCGTTAGTAAAAACGTAATCCATAAAAGAAGAATGTGTGATCGTTACTATCGCAGAGCATTACCCTTTTGTAAATAACAGTTTTTAGGACCTTCTTCTGAGCGAAGCTTACATAGCACTTGTGACACCTTAACATGTTAAGGTGGGCGCCTGTTTTTGCAGTTGTTGACATAAATCTGGAATATTTGTATAATAGATGGCTTTTCAAATGAAACTACTATAGTAGTTAATATTTAAACCTAATAAATAAATAGAATAGTGGGAACATTTAGAATAAAATTGATATATTGATAAATTCACAGTAAAAGCCATTTTAAAGTATGTTTGGTTCTTTACTAATGTACCACAATTACTCTTAATCACCACATACATTAACTTTGTAGCTCCAAAAATATGTTGAACCTGTCTGTATTGAATCAGCCTACTTACTATTTTTACTTTTAGTTATTACAATTTTTCTATTAGTTATTTGCCTAAATTCTGCCATAGTAAGATTCGCTAAAGTATATAAATTAAATTAGACTTATTGTTTATGCCCTAAATTAAGCGGTAAGAAATGTATAGACTGCGACGTTATCAATCATAATGATACTGTTGTAAGACAATGGTCTATGTAATGTAGAATGATGAAAACTTATGTGTTCTATGTTAAAAGACTAACCACAAATTTAAAACTACTTGCCTGCAGAGCATTCAAGAGATTGGAGAGATCACTCTAATGTGCCATCATTGCACCAAGATCTTTTGTGATAAGTTATATCTAGATACATTTAATAGTTTTCAACATGTTCCATTGAACATTTATAACCTATAATAATTTAATACTAACTGAAACATTTATCATTACAACATCGTGTACTTTATTGAATTGTATATTAGATGTATAGCAGTCTTGGGATACAAAAGATTCTATCATTAAATACATTATAGTGTACAATACTGAATTAAAAAAAAAATATTTACGAGTTTAAACAATCATATAGTAATAAGCTGATATTAACTTGAATAGTGGTAATTATAACCAGGTGATTTTAACTTAGTTGATTTGTGTTTGCCAATGGCGCAGTGTAACGGGTACGCGGTTATCACAAGATAACTAGATCAAGCAACGTCGAGCGTGGCTGCTGCTTGGGTGGGTGACCGCTGAGCGATGCTGTCTTGGCAAGTAGCCAGCCTGCCCGGAAGTTGGTGGTGGTTCAGAAGTCACCTTTAAGGCGTTGGTTCCCTGGTGAAGTGTTACAGAGGGCTTCTTAGTCCTAACTTCGCCTTTTAAAATAACAAATCTTTAATTTACTTTTACTGGTTATTATAACCAATCAGCTGATATTAATTTGGTTGGTAGATTAAGAATCACTTCATTAACAGTACGTGTGTTTACAAAATTGAAAGAAATATTAGTTTGTAAATGAATGGTATATAATATGTATTGAGATTATGATCTAATAATAAAGCAGTTTAATCGTTTTAATATGTGGTCGTTATTTTTAATGTTTTATATAGTTATATGTTTGTTATATTTCTTATACGAGTATACAGAACATGTTTCTTTTGGGATATTTGCTTGGTAAAAATCTAAATTTAAAATATATATGCTCAAATTTAAATTATACTTATTATAGATTAAAGTAAGCACATGTATTTGTACAAATTTTACTCAAAGGAAAAGAGAGCTCCTCAACAAGGGCAGAATGGTTGTCTATTTAAAGAGTACTATTCACAAGAGTATGTTATTTGTATTGCTTAGGTAGTATATTTTATTATCAATTAGATATTGTTAATTTGAATTAAACCTGAAGCGGAAAGTAGATCTTAAAAATTCAATACACAAAACCACTATTCCTGTTACACAAAATAATAACATGTGTCTTACTTGTCGATTATATTACAAGTATACTGTACTTTTGCACGTTGAAGAAGGCTAGTCTCTAATGAATTATTTCATAAAAATATGAATTTTACAAACTGTAAACTGAGATTGGAAAATTGTTAATTTTCGAAGGTGTTCTGTATTTAATATGAGATTGAAAATCAATTTAGACGTTATTTATGCATTTATTTAAATGAGTGATCTTTAAAACTAACTGGTATATTTATCTATGACGCATTATTAGTTTAGGCATGGTTACAACAACTGAAACTTAAGAACAGTACCAACTCTTTTGTAAATAGTGCAATTACACATAGGATATATCAACGTTAGGAAAGTTTCTCAACAAAATTCTCAGTTAATAGTTGCATTAAGAGAGAAATGCACTGGAATATTCTAGTTAGCCAAGGTTCTAGCACATAACGAGCCTAGTTATCGCGGGATATAGAGACAAAGGCGGACTTACCACACAATGGAAGCATTTAGAGCGATATCCTAAGGGAATATTCCCAACTCTGCTTAAACACCCAGCATTAACTCTCCTTACCTAGATATTATAAGGTAGTTAATCAGTTATAAGTATGGGTTCCAAAATTTAACCGTCATCATCAGATGAATGAAGGATATTCGTATTGACAAGAGACGGCATGCATCTGTGATACCCGTGCGGTACCTTCAATCGTATCTTCACAAGTTTATTATCTAGGAAGTAAGGTAACACCAAATTGTATATACCATTTGTATGGCATCTCATAAATGGCATCAATACATATCATCTCGACAGCCTTACGTTAAACTTTTTATTAATACCAAGGCTATAGAATGTTAAAGTATGTTTAACGCCTCTCTTTAGAAACTACTATAAATATATATCTCAGCGTACAGCTATGGAATATCTTCAAATAAAAATGTTTTCAGTAGAAGAGAGAAATGTTTAACTGAGTAAAAACAAGAAGCAGCTCAGATATAGAATGTATGGAATTCTGAGACAAAGACATATTCTCTTCTCCAGGGAGTTTTCTTCACATATACTATTATTTACTGGAACGTTTAGGCTTTTTGTTCAAATATTGTTTTGTAGTTTATTGAGTGATTCTTATAAGCTATCTCGAATTTATTATAGACAATGTTATAACATAATCAAATATCCTACCTTCCAAATAAATACGTACAATATTATTTATAATACTGAAATGAAAAGAAATAGTAATTTAGATAAAATTACAGGTGATTGTAAATTTTTATTTGACATATCACGTGTGTATAATATCGTCTTTTCTTATAAAAACTATTCTCTTACGATAATATAAGAATAAGTTTTACACTACGTAGATTTTCACGTAATTTAAACAACTATTGAACTATTCCGGCCTCATCGCTGAAAGAACATTCCAACAAAGTAGACAGCATCAAATTATTGATAAGCTGGCAATATTGATATAAAATTATATTGATATAAAATTATGAGATTCTATTAAAAAAGGTTTAATAGCAGATTTCAGTAGTAATTTGTAAGGTCAGCAGGAGTAATACAAAGAGAATGTACTTATTACGTATATAAAAATAAAAAAAATAATATATTGGTTCTTTGTTTAAAGTTTGTTTTTGACGATGGAAGGATTGTGAATTAAACAAGATTTTTCCGGGTATTTGCTACCGTTTAGTGATACTAAAATTCAGTAACACAATTGACCTTTCACGTTATATTGATCTTAAAATAAGATGAGAAAAATTTCAAATTGAGTTACGCTTACTGTACACGTTCTATATTATATAAGGTTAATAGCTTATATGTATTCTATCTTTCAGATTCTTTGATTAGGTCAAAGAAGAAAGTATCACTATATCTACGGTTAGCCTCGAAAAGGAAACAAACTCCGCCAACTCATCGCAGACGCAGCTGAGAACAGGTAAATAACAGTTTGCTAATGATTTAGATAACGAGTCCATTGCTTTGATATTAACTCCAGCTATCAGATGGTGGAATTGACTGTCCCTATCGAATGTTATTGATAGGCTCATGAACGTTCCTGCCAGACGCATCTGATGGCTGGACAATAAAGGCATGCTATCAATGAAGATAAGTGATATATGAAAATAATGGCTCTATAGTTTTGATATTAACTACCACAATCAGGTGGCAGAGCTTACTTGCTTAATAAAACTTTTATGGTAGGCTCATTACCACACCGACCATTCGAGTGTGAGAACTGGATAGTGATAGCGTGCTGTCAATTAATATAACGGCTTTGTTATGTTTATATTGTCTACAACATAAAGCAGGAGCTGACTGGCCTAATAAAATGTTAATGACAGGCTAATTTCCATCTCAGCCAGACCCATATGACAGCAATGGCTGTATTGGCTTGATTTTAACAACAACAACAAGCAGGTGGAAAGGCTGACTGGTTTAATCAGTATTCAATGGGAGGCTGATAAGCATTCCACCCAGTGAAATATGACAGCAATAGCTGTTATGTTTTGATTTTACAACAATAAGAAGGTTGGAAGACTGACTGGTCTAATCGATATTCAATGTCAGGTTCATAAACATCCTGGCTAGACGCTTGTGACTGCAGGACAATAATAGAATCCAACCTAAGAAAATAATAGGTCTATAATTTTCATATTAACGAAAGCGAGCATGTGGCAGGGCTTACTTGATCAATAAAAGTTTTATGACATGCTCATGTCCGTTCCGACGATACGCATCTGGGAGCTATAAAATTGATAGCCTGCTATCGATGTAAATATTATAATTACTATTTAACTTATATAAGACTCTATTATTTTTATATTTAAAACAGCAAAAAACAGATATCAGGGTTGATGTGCCAGCAAATTTATGGAAAGCTTATGATTATTCCGGCCAAACTCAACTAAAAACTGGACAATAATAGTATACTATCAATGTATGTAACATATTGTTTTAATAGTAGCTACAACTAGCAGGTGACAGGGCTGACTGGCCAAAATGATCTATAAACATTCTGGCCAGATGAATCTGAAAAGTAGACAATATTTAACATGCGGTCAATATATTTATATATATATATATATATATATATATATATATATATATATGTCTATTATATATATATATATATATATATATATAATAGCTATATTGTTTTGACATTAATTATAGCAAGCGGTGGCAGGTGTGACTTTTTAATGACAGTTCTAATTTTAATGACAGCCCTAAGAAGATTCCGATATTACGCATGGGATATCTCGTTAAAAATAGTGTGCTATCAAGATAAATAACTGCAATGTGATGTCTATATTGACTACAACAACAAGCAGGAGCTGACTGGTCTAATCAAATATTAATGTTAGGCTAACGTCCATTCCAGGCAGACGTACGAGTATATGTTTGAATATCGTAATTTGGGTTATAACTTAAACAAAAATAAATACTTCCTCATGTTTAGTATTCGTTTGAATTTTCTCATGCTATTGAATATTATGTAAGGCGATTTCACTGACTTACGATTATCGTCATGAAATAATGAATGCTGTCTAGTGAGTCAAGTTTTCAAATATTCAATTTTAGTTTTTGCATTAGACACATTGAAGAGACTAATATTTCTCTCCTGTAAATTTTGAACACTTTTTAAAACAATGTTAACCTAAAATGATTTGATACGAATTTTGAAATCGGCTTCATTTTACCTTTTAGAGCAGCGATCCAAACATTTCGGCAACAAACCACCTCAAAAGAATTTTTTTCCATTATTTCTTCATCAGAGGCATGCAGGCAACAAATCAAGTGTAATTTAAACGAATAGGTATTCTCGTTGTCTTTCCAGGTTTACAATTGGGTGTACTGGCGTATTTTAGACACGATCTTAAATTACGGAGAAACAATACAGTGTTCTACACATAATGTAACAATGATGGGTAGTCCCTTGATTCAATGCAAATGTTGAGCGTTTAGATTCATTTCACCTTCCGCTTAGTCCAGCGACTGTAATCTGACGCTGCTCATACTTGACTCCTGAATCTGGATTCCATGTCCGTCTAAACAGATCTAAATACTTCGATGACAAAGAATCCGAATCAGAGTTTGTTTTGAGCATCTTCAATCATTCGCATTGGATCTATGCTTCACACTATAGCCACACCCCATGAGTTATTGAAGCCAGATGTAAATTAAAAAGTAATTTTCTCGAATTGAAATTTACTATCGGATACCTGTGCAATTTATTTATTGATACCATGTACTTGTTTTGTAGGTTATTTCCTCAATTAAACATTTACAATGTTTAGTATTAGCTTCAGCAAAACAATTCTAAAATATTATCAATAATAACAATGTAGTATATCATGCATAAAATGTATCATTTAAATTAAATTATAAAATTTAATGTTTAACATTATTACAAACATAATTGATTTCCTATTTAAACAGAATAAGATGATAGCTAAAGATAGCATTATATTAGATGTTGGAACTACAATGAAAGGGTTTGTCGGAACTGAAATTCGCGTCATACTTGTCGCTGTTCTAGAAGGCAGTGATTGTGTTTTGTGCGATCACCTTGTCGTCGGGCATTCACTGGACTATGACTAAAGAACCACCACGCCTGACTGAACAGAATATCACACCACTGCCGGTAATCCAAGCATGGGAAAGACGATAAATGGTCCAGAGGGACAAGATTTCCTCTTTTTGCACCTGCAGTTTTACTTTACAATAAAAGAAACGATGGAAACTAATATATTTGACGGTTCATGGTACCGCCTGGAAAAGGTGCAACAATGGCCTATGAAATGTTACGATTGGGTTGCTGAAAAGTTATTACAATAATTAATATTATTTGTAATTATATGTCCCACAGGTTTTTCAATAACTGTTAGTACAAAGAGACCTGCAGGAAAATTTGTTCGGCAAACACTGGTGTAGTGTTGGTTTTCATTTCTGCTGTTCACGATAGCCAAACAAGCGTCAATAGTAAATATTTCCATACTTAATTTATTATCCCATCTTAACTAATTGTAATGTTTCAAAAGATTATTTTAAAACCCTAGAATTTTAATAATAATAAAATAGTATATTTCTTAATGAACTTCTACAACTGGTGGAATGAAATTTCCTTTACAGTTTTGATAGCTAATTGAGCCGGGGCTCAGTTTGGACATTTTTTGTCTTTTACCTTTCCCACCTCGGCCACTTTTGTCAATCGGTGGGGGAGTCACTCCGTCAAAGTATTGATTATTTTCTGCCTGGATGGACTGATTGGTCGAGGTCAGGTGGTTGACCTTGACTGATTACGGACCAGCTGTTTACCGGCAGCGGCTACTGTTCGGAGCGGTTGGACACGTTCGGCAGAAGCGACTTGATTCTCTGGCTGTTCACTGCTCGTCCTGATGCCCATGGCTGGCTAATTCTTCTACTTTCGGCAGGTAAATGTTTTTCTCTCTCACCCTCTTAACTTAATTTTGTTGAGAGGGTGAGAGGTTTTTCTCTCCCACGCAGACATATATTTTCATAGTTTAGTTAAATATAGCTTATTTATTATTTTGTAAATTGAGTTCATTGTGTACGTTTTAGTGTCGCAAAGTGTTCTATGCTGTCTTTCGTAACGTTTTAAATTGTTAATTTTTTAACTATGCCAATTAAGTTTATTATTTTTCCACTAGTGCTTTCTAACTGATCCGTTTGGCGAACGGAAATTATTTATTCCGTGTACACGCTTTGTCTTTATTTAGTGTAAGCGAGACGGTACAGACTTTGCAAATTTTGTTACCTCGTGTTTTTGTGTTGCGTGCAAAATTGGGTGGCAAAATTCATGATTTCCATTTTATTGTTTAATTAATTAATTGCCTTATAGTAGCGTGACGGATTATAATTTAATTATTGTTATTTGGGAAATAATGTACTAACTGTTATTATTTGTAATTTACATAATTATTATTATTAGGCCTACCTTACAATTAATATTCTATAATGATTAAAATACAGTGAATTATTGTTACAAGTAAATGTTACCAAGCTGTATAATTTAGTATGGCTGTTCTAGCCTATAAGTAATTTTTTAAATATTTGAAAATTTGTTTTGTATGTAATATTTAATATTGTCACCAAGTAGTGTATCTTATAATACTTGGTGTCTTGAGTTATTTTTGGGAAATAGTCTTTTGATACTTAAAAGTTACTGTTAGTTACAGATGGTTATTTTTAATTGTTAAATTTAAATATTTTATATATACTTTGTGGCAAACATAATTAAGTTTTTATTAATTCGCGGGTTATAGTAATATTTTTTCTGAATATCTACTGGTTATGTTGGGATTCAATAGGGTCCCCGTGAGTGCCGTCAGCGGGACTGGTGCGGCGAGTCTGCCCAATGAAACAGTACTGAAACTAAATTGAATGCCCGCGGCCTGCCAGCGCTACTGAACCGTCATCCAACTGGACTGTCTGTATTCACTTCGTCTGGAACAAGGTTGGATCTAAAATGTTTTTTTTTTTAACTTCTTCTGGTATTGAACTTGAGAGGATTGGGTTTTAGGGAGCGCTGCCAGATATTATATCTGGAGGAGGGCCAGTGTTAAGACTAGTATGTATTTAGTTTAGTTACATGACCTGAAGGGGAGGATTTCATCTTTAATTCGGATTCGTGGAGGCAACTAAGCCCCCGCCTCCTTCGAAAATTGGCTTTAAATATTTTTTTTTTTATTTTCGGCTACAAACTTGAAACAAAATTACTTTTTAAAAATAGTAGGCCTAGAAATTCTACAACCTTTTTCCCTCCCCTCAGTTCATAAAAAATTACCAGTTAAAAGATTTACTACTGCCGTACCTGAAATTATGTTATTTATATACCAAATTGCTATTTATTATGTTATTTATATACCAAATTTCTATTTTGTATGTTATTTATATGTCAAATTTCTATTTATTATGTTATTTTCATTATTAGAATTCTATTTATTTTTGTTATTTAGTTTTTTTAAGTTACGCGGTGCACCGTCGTTCTGCAGTAATTGTATTTTGTATGAAAATGTTTGCCATCTAACTAATTATAAATATCATGTACTGGAAATTTTTTCTCTCTTCCCCACTAGTAGCATGTGGTTGTTTTTTTTATGCTTTGCTCCGAGTTTGGGAGGGGCGCGCTTCCGAGACCTCCTGTCTATTTTCGCTAATTCGGGACATAATATAATTACTAATTTTAGAAATTGGTTCAGTATAATAGGAATTAAATATTCTGCATCCACAACCTTTGCTAATTGCGTTCACAGAGTTTTTTTTATTATTGTTTGAAACTTTTTGGATGTTAGAGTTACATTTTGTATCACGGTGTAATAATAAGGCAGATCCCGCATAGTTCACACCTACCACTCTCTTTCCCCGTTATTAACTTCTTCCTCATTTTGTGTCTTACTTTGTAATAGTTATTTTATTTCTGTAGTAATTTTTATATATAATGGAATATTTTCTATTTACTTAATGACTATATTTAACAAACTAAAACAATCGAATGACAACATATATAGCCTACTTATGCAAAAGTTACCTCTAATTAACAATTACAGTGGATTTTGTAGAGTGTGTGGAAAATAAAGACGGTGTTAGATAGTGGGGCTCATTGTAACTCGAGATGTTAAACAGCAAACGTCAACTAACTATACCGCATGTTGATAACCCTTACGCTAGAGTTTCGTTTAGTCTGTGATGAAAGTCTATATAGCGTTAGGTATTTTAAGGAATTTGGAAATGAAGTGTTATAGAGCGAACGTCAAAAAACTATACCGCATGTCGTTAACCCTTACAATGCTAGAGTCTCGTTTAGACTGTGATGAAATTTTATATAGCTTTGGATGTTTTAAGGCATTGGAACTGAAGGTGTTATGGAGCAAACGTCAAGTAACTATACCACACGTTGTTAACCCTTACGGTACTAGAGTGTCGTGTAGACTGCGAGGAAAGTCTAGATAGCATTAGGTGCTTGAGGCATTTGGGCTCTAGGTATTAATAACAACTAAATCATCATATTTTTACTTTTATATCATGACTCTGCGAATAAAATAATCACGAGTTTTTTATTGCACTGCATAATAGTGTTTTATTCTCAAATTGTTCATGAAGTTATGTTTTTGTTACCTTATAACAATAATCTAGAGTATCAAATTTGAACATAGTGTTCGTTTGTGCACAATTTAAACTTTCCTTTATATAATCACTATGAATAATTTTCTTGAGTAAACCTTCACTGCAGGACTATTGTCAAGGTATTTTTCAATACTTATTAACGTTTACAGTCACATTTTATATCATTATTTATATTTAATATGAAATAACATCAATTCATTACTTACTAGGGCAAGAACAAAAAGTAAGCATAGAAAATTAAAGTTTGCGATCTAAGGTAATAATAATAGTCTTGGAAGTAATATACACGCATAAAACATCATTTTAAACATTACAAGATAGCAAAAATATTTTGCGTACAAATAATTTTCCATACAAGAATATTTTGAACAGTACAAAAGATGAATATGAGAATTTAATTTTCGTACTATTGCTGCTGAGAGCGTCTTGTTACCAAAAACGTGTCAAGTGTGACAAGATGCGGTTGGGGAAGTGTGACCGGAGGCGTACAGAGGAAGTAAAAGTAGACACACTAATGAGCTTCCTGTCTCTCTTGTGTCAACCGTCTTCCAGTTTTGTTTGTCCTAACAAAGGGGTTTACGTAGATTTTATAGGAGTTTTCCTACAGTAATCAGTCTCAGGGCGCATTATAAGAATGATTTTTGTTTATTTTCATTGATCATGACTGTTATAACACAAATCCACTAAAATACATAAAAAAACATACACATACACACAAAAGCTCATGTTTTACTTGCATAGATCAGCCGAATTACAATTACAGAATCAAGCAATAACTCTTACAATAATTATTTTAAATTTTTATAAGGTTTGTTCAAAACATTTTCGAGTGGAAATTGTTAGCTAAATTTAATTATAAAACTGTAGATTAAAAGGTGTTGGTTTTTATCTCAGATCAACATAGATATTACGAAAATTCTTTATCACTGAAATCAACCGATTTGCTATTACTAGAAAATAAGCTCAAAATTTACCGATTTGAGTAACAGTGTCTGTGTATATTTCTAAACGAGTAACAATTTACTTTAGAATTGAATAGCTAATATACGTGCACAAAGGGTTACATAATCCAGATAAGAGATATAACTATCATTCCGTTATCTAAAATTACTGAATATTAATTGGATATCGGCTTAATTTTAAATAACAGCATCCCATATGTAATTAGAGAACAACACTTTTCAACCAATCTCACATATAAAAAGATGTTTTAGAATACTTTTCGCACTTTATAAATTTAGAGTTGAAAGAGATGATCAGTCAAACATCTGTTAGTAATTAATTGATGTATCACATAAACATTAGTGATTGATTAGCTAAATAGTTGACAATAACTTACTAAATGAGAAAGTTTCCAATAGTGCTTGGTTATACATGCATTGATAAATTATGATAAGTTTGTTGCGATGTATTTCATCATACTTTAGCTAGGTTTGTAAACAGTAGTACAAGGAGTTTCCAAAGTACTTCATGACACTTCAATGAGTATTATAAAAACGATACTAGCAGGAGTAAATGTTTCCTTTTAAGTTGATTAAAGGGGTTTGTAATGCAACAGAACAGCTATGGTATAAAACTCTGATTTTTAATTAAATAAGAACTAATGGAAATGTTGGGAGTAAAATTTGCATAAAATAATTGATGTCTTTAATAATTAATCAGTGAAGTTTCTGTTAGAATGTAAGGAATGAATAATTTGTGTGATAATAGAGAACTTTTCCAATTAAATAAATATCTATTATCACGATAAATCTGCAATGGAAAATTTTCATTAAACATTAGGATGGGTTAATATCTTAGCTCAGAAAAGTTGCTTTTTGGTAACGGAGAGTCAGTGGGCGGGGTAGGACAGCTGTCCAAGGAGTTTTATCACTAGCGTACTAGTGTTCGGTCATCTGATACCACCCCATTCCTACTTATCCTCTACCGCCACCATTATACTGCCAACATATATTTTTAATAATCTGATTAAACGCATAAGAGCTTGCGTAAAAGCATATTTCTTAGTAGATTTATGTTTAATGCATAGTAAATATAATATATAAAAAGAGAACTGCTATATAAACAGAGCCTTAGGTGCAATAATATGTTATTATTTTCTAAAAGAAAACAAAAAACAACACAATGAAGCACTGATGGAATGGCTATGACTGTTTATATTCAACCACATGGGTTATAAAATATTGCTGGAAATATTAGAGGGATATGAAATATGGAATCTCCCTCTAACTGGCTTATGTTACTTTTATAGGACAGAGCTCAACAGCTACAAAACTAAAAAAATAATTGGTTCCACCTTAAAACACTAAATAGCTTACTTCAACAAGGGATCACATATACATATGACTTCATAGTTGCCTTTACTGTTGATATTATTTATTATTCAAATAAATAAATAAAAAATTGGACAATTCAAATAAAACTATCTAGGGTCCCATTATGTTTAAATTATACTACATATAAAGTGAAAAAAGTCAATAATAAAACAAATAAATACAAGTTGATTTGAAAAATTATTCAGGCTATAACATATTGAAATTTAAGCAACTAAAATTGTATGAAAGTTTGGATTGGGATAAAATATCACATAGGCACGTCGTAAAATCCATTTTTTAATAAAGGAAAGTGCGTATACCTATTACAGGGAAAATGAAAACGATCCAGACTTACTTTATAACATTAACTTTAAATAATCTTTACGCTAGTCTTCACTTTTTAATCTATCTCAATAATTACTATAATACCCATACAATATATTCAATTAATCTATAAGATTTCATGTAGATTTTTAAGGTACATACTTCAGTGTATAAATGTAAAGATATCTATGTTTGCGTTATCACAAGTACCACCACTTTTCTTAAGGTGTCTTTAGAAGACTTGCTGTGAACAGTCTACAAGAGGTTGGAAACATGTATAAAATTATATAATATGATTAAATGAAAAATGCCTTTTATTGCAAGCGTTTCTCAAAAGTATATCTGGTTTACAGCTTCTCCAGCCCACATCCATCCTCACCTTTCGGATATGAAGCTGATATTAAGGTGGGTGCTACACTGGTGGATCCGATTTTGTTAAGGTCATTGTTGAAGCAGATCGGACTAAAGATGATGGAGCTTAGGGGTCAAAACCTTTTTCTACACATCTACCATAGACACATGGTGGTTGCATTGATTTTAATATAAATTATAGTTTACAGTCTAAATGTCAAATGTTTTCATTAGATGGAGATACACTACGTTTTGGAGACGGTAAAAAGGAGCTGTAGCGTTGAAAAAAATATAAAAAAAATTGTACAACACCTTTCTCTAAATATCCCGCTTTGTAATATCCTTCATAGTCAGGAGCCTAAGACCCTGAGTGATTCGGTGGTGAAAACAAGAGTAGAAATTTGCCCGAGACACGAAGTAATAACGCCGCTGGTGAGAGTTACTGGCTGAGTATGTGGCTTTATAATGTAGTTGCTGCTCATTCCAGCTCGATTACTTCTCCTATATCAAAGTACTATATATTTCTTATAAGAATGTTTTCCACATGAGATGCAGGCTGCATATGCGTCTTTAGATTGGGTTTTTTGTTTATGCTAGCACGAATACTCCTCCTTTACTAAACTATTTTCACGAGAGTAATATGAATATTTACCAGGTGAAATATTGTCTGCATACGTGGTTGTATAATGAGCATTCAAAACCACGTTCCTTCTGTGATGAAACATCCTCATCACAATATTAGTTTAATAACCGCAGATTTATCAATATACAATGAGCTAGGTAGTTCCACGGTACAAAATGTTACAAGCAAAAACAACCAAACAGAAAAGGGAACGACACCTAGGCCGCTATATGATTTACGATACGCGTTTAGGTTTTGGCTCCAAGAAACGTAAAAAGAACACAGTACATGGGTTATGATCATGGCCCAATCTAAATATTGAGTGTGACGAGGTAAGCGTAAGTTAATTACCCTGGTATCGAACCTATCCGATCAGTCCTTGGCGATCCTCCAGGTGTTCGACTATCCGCTGCGTTACGTAGCAAGTTTGCAAGGGCTAAGGGTTCCTATGAGAACAATCGATGAAACGTGAATGACTTATGACCAATAGTTCCACTGCAGTAATAGTCCGAAGCTCGGACATTCACACCGCAGTTAATCCGACAACCATAAGTCTCCGACAATAGCATCGATTGTTCCTGAGTACCTCCCAACTACATTCATACACGCTTAACAAGGGGATGAGGAATAGAGTGGGTCTTCTTTAGAATCCGCAACCATCGTACATATATAGCCTGATACAGACATATATATACATATACATACATACTTATAATCGCACATAGTGATAATAGTGGTAGATAGACTACACAATTTAATAGCGTGGAGGCGAATACTTCCCTATGATTTTACCTCAGTCTACTTTACTAGCCAGAATACAGATGATGAATCCATAATCGAAAACTGTCATTTATTATGGTAACCAACCTCAAAATTAACAATCTACATCACTCGTGTCTGTTATAATTGTCAACTGTAATATGGCTAAGCAGACTTACGCAAGTTATTACAGGCTACACTCTGA
The DNA here is from genome assembly GCF_021130785.1 of Homalodisca vitripennis. Classification (NCBI taxonomy): domain Eukaryota; kingdom Metazoa; phylum Arthropoda; class Insecta; order Hemiptera; family Cicadellidae; genus Homalodisca; species Homalodisca vitripennis. Next base: position 113,369,977 of record NC_060208.1, read on the forward strand.
TTTACTTTATTTCATAATGAACTGAAATAATAAATTGGCTAGCCAATCCTAAAATATCGCAGTTCTACTGTATTTTAAAATAACTACCATATACATTATTTTGGTTTAAAAAATTACTTGAAATTTAAAATTAATTTCAAAAGTCACTATGATTTATATATTTTTATGTTAAAAGTTATTTATAACGGTAAAAAGTTTTTACAGTTTTCCTAGTTTTGAATAAAAAATTCATTTATACAAAGAATAATACTAAATAATCAGTCGGTATATCTTCTTGTTATAAAAAGTCTTCACATATTACTTCTTAGTCTTCATTATAAATCTTTATCGAAGGCTGCTATTACTAATTAACATTACGTTAAAAGATATAATATTAAAGTTGCTTGAAAATATATACGTGTGAAAATTGCAACGAATATTATAATATATTTTCAACAACATAATGTTTACTCAAAATTACAACATTTACAAAGGTTACGAATCCAAAACTTACAATTCAAAAAATTTTGAAAATTCAAAAGGTAAACATTACTATGAAAGTTTCCTGAAACCCAGCAGTTACTTTAGTCATTGACTATCATAAAATAGGAAAACTTCTTACAACAATATCTAAAGTTTTCCAGACACTCAAATTACCAGGAAATACAATTACAATGCAAATATTAAAACAATATTATGGAAGTAGACAGTAAATTATAATTGATAACGATTTGATAGTCAGAGAGGCACCCTAATTATTTATACTCTGAAGCTACAGAGTTATATCGTGAGCTGAGCTAGTTCGCCAGCTTGGGCCGTGAGCATGGTGAGAGCGGGGAAGGGTGAGATGGTCAGACCCCATGGACGCTCTACTGAACAGTTTTATAGTCTTTTAAAGGGCTACTACTATTCTAAGACAAAGGGCTACGTCCACAACACCATGTGCAATATGTGATAACTAATTAATTTTTTATAATAGTAGACTTCAAATTCCCTATTACCACAAATTACCGTTGATCACTCCCCACCGGGTGGGTCTGAAGAATATTTTTCTTCAATAAAATATTTTAATTAGCAAGCCAATTCCTAGTGATTAGTAACTTCCAACCTTCAAAATATCTACATTTTAAGCTTTCAACATCAAGTCCCAATGAAAATTTTCCTTTCTCTCCTCTTGATTTTCTGTCTCTCTGCGAACTTTTTAATCTTCAACTTTTCAATATTCGCACGACCCTCTAGGACTTATTTACCAATCCTATTCTCAACATAAACAAAACTAAAACATATTTGTCTTCCTTGGAACTTCTTTTTCTTGTGCCTGTTCCCTTTACGTCAATTTCTGTCCAAACAACTAGCCGCCTGATCAGCCATCGCTGATTGCAGCCAGATCCAGTGCTGATTGATCCGTCACTATCACCCGTAGTATATGTAACTGCTTCACAAGGTCATTTGTTCATTGTACTTAATTTTAAATGTCGGTAAAATTTTCCTCGTCACAAGGTATAGATTATTCTAGCACGATAACTGCTATTTTACCAACATATCTTCATAAGACTTTTGTGCTTGATTCCTACATAAAATACTGACTGCTTATGTGGCTGTATAATGAGCTTATTCGTTATTATAATAGTGCACATACTGCCAACTGTAAGCAAGATTTTCAAAAAACTATTTTTGACAAGATTGCTTTGTTTTCTTAACAAACAAAACCAGCTCTCTGAAGACCAATTTGGCTTCAGAACGGGAAAATCGACGGTAGACGCAATGGTGAATCTGGTCAAAATGGTGTGGAAGGGTTAGAGTTTCGGAATCCCACCATAAGTGTGTTTCTCGACTTATCCAAAGCATTCGACTGTGTTGACCATAATACACTTCTTGACAAACTTGAATCTCATGACATTCGAGGTGTGCCCCTGCTGTGGATTAAATCATTTCTAAGCCATAGAACACAGACTGTCCAAATTACAAACCACCTTTCAAGTCCATTGGATTTGAGATATGGAGTTCCCCAAGGCTTCATCCTCAGTCCAATCCTTTTTCTGGTTTATGTCAATGACATCGAGTCATCACTTCTCTACGGGAATCTCGTGCAGTATGCTGTTGACAACACTCTCGGTTTTAACGAAAAATCAAAAGAAGTTTTGGAACAAAAAGCTTTTGTTGACCTTAACAACTGTGTCCAACACTTTCATAGCCTCAACCTCACAACAAATTCCACAAAATCTAATTATCTGAATTTCGGCCTGCGGCCAATGGACGTTGGGTGTGGGCCTTCCATCATGCTAGGAGACTCCACATTAGAAGAAGTTTACTCCTCTAAATTCCTTGGAATATACCTTGATCGAGGTTTGACATGGAATGTTCACATTGATTCAGTTTGTTCAAAATTAGCATCTGGCGTTTATGTTTTAAGATCTTTAGCCAAATACTGCCCAAGTCAGGTGCTGATGGCGGCGTATTACGGCCTGATTTACCCACATCTTTTCTACGGAGTGATTTTGGGGGGAGCTTGTTCAAACAATAAAATTTTGAGAGTTTTCAGGCTTCAAAAGAAAGCGATCAGAACAATCGCCAAAATGAATTTCAGAGAGTCGTACAGACCAGCTTTCAAAAAATTGCAGCTGTTGACTCTGCCATGTCTCTATATCTTGGAAGCAGTTTTATTCTGTAAGTCAAAATGTGCCCTGACTAGGGGCCGTGAGGTGCATGCATATGAAACGAGAGGCAGAGATAACTACCGTACTGGGCGACACAGAACGGTGGTTTATGAACACCTGCCCTCGCAGGAAGGTTTCCGTTGCATCAACAGTTTGCCTGATTCTATGAAAAACGTACAAACGCCCAAGGCGTTAAACACTCGTCTGATGCGCTTTTTAGCATCTAAATCATTCGATAGCATCGACGAGTTTTTGAATTATAGTTGGGAGACCTCCAATCTAGAAGACTGACAATGGCGTTGGCGGTGGAGAGAATTGACGAGTAAGTGGTATGGATGAATATAACGATTGTATATCTGAATGTGGTATTGTGAACGAATGTAAAAATTATAGATTTATTCGGTATGGCTTTTGCCACATAATTGTATTATTGTCAACGGCAATAAAAGACTTGACTTTGATTTTGATTTTGACTTTGACTATTAATCTGTAAATGTACTTAACTATACAAAATGAAAAAAACATTCATCAATTGAGTTTGTTTTACAATTGTTTAAAACAAACCGAATGTCACATATGTACTTAGGTTGAATGTATCTTATAATTGTGTTTTAAATACAAAAGTCAAGATGTTACATGGATTAAAACTCCTACTGTTATAAGTGGATATGGCCGTAGGCTACCTCCTTTAAAAAATTAAATAATGCGGTTTGTTACAAAAGTAAGTCATTCAAACTTTCCAGTTCACGTTAACACGCTTGAGAATAGTCGTGTTCTGACGGTTTATTTATACAAATAATTTGTCAAGATTAGAAAGAAAGAAATGTATGCACTTCCTTAAAAGCAATATTGCTTATGCAATACAAGGAGCTATTATTCGTAAATTAAGTTTGTCCACCAGCAGTGGGGTTGATATTTTTTTAATAAAACACTCACTTTATTACTGTGAGTTGTAAATATTAGTTTTTTATAAAATTTTTCTTAAAAAAAAAAACATTTCTATTATCTCAGGGTTTAAAAGCACTTAAGAATATAAAAGTATCAAACATTCTAAAATGAAATTTGGGTACGTTCAAATTTATATGAACGCAATGAAATGTATAAATGTTGAAAGCATTTATCGTTATAATTAAATAAAAATTGCTTTTACGTTTTTATTAAAAAACTAAACTTATTTTTTTACATATTTTAAATTGCCTCTTTATAAAAAAAAACATGTTAGAGTAAAAGCGTAAAAACGTAAATACATTTTAGGTGATTCTCAGTTTTATTATGTGATTAATTATTAAACATTTAATGAAAATACACATCAAGTATGTAAAAAACACTGTTGATAAATAAATTGTATCTGTAAATAAGTGTAACTTTAACGAGTTTAAAGGTGGAGATGACGCGTGTAATTTTGTCATTCATGGATGACATGAGTTGAGCAATGTAGATCCATTTTCATTTAGGTAACGTTCATCGTTGATTACCCATGACTTACGTGGCAGTGACATTTTATGGAGTCGCTGCTTCAGTGAGTTTTAACTACTATGTAAAATGTGACATATTTAGGCTGTGTTTGGGTTACAGTGTGGCAACGACATTATGATGTCATTACTTTAGTGGTGTCTCATTTACTTGTAAAGTGTGGCGACCTTTTACCTGTTTTGTTTATTGAGGTAATTTAAGTGATATTCATCGCTTGTCAGGGATTACTGATATTTTTTACTCCTTCTGAGTGCAGTATAGTGATACTATGTATGAAAGCCGAGATAGATCCAAAATGGTTCTGTGATTTGTGTTCCTCAGACATGAGGAAAGTAAATAAAACTAAAATTAGAATAACTATCAACATTATATTACCACCTGCCGTTCAAAATGTATTGTTATAATAAGAATAGTGCATTAAAACTGCTCAAATTTAATTCTGTTTATTCAAGTTAAGCAAAATTGTACTTTAATTTAGAACGAGTAGACTAAATCATTAATCAAGGAGTAGAAATATTCTATTATTGTAAAAAAGGGAGTAGAAATAATATGAAATTAAAATTACCAACCAATACACTGAGCGATATGGACAATATAAAAACCCCTCAATAATAAAGAAGTAGATTTTCTGGTATTTAATACATATTTACTAAACGATGCGTTTCATTCATTACTAATTGTCTAAAAGTTTTTTACATTTTTCTACGTAAATATTATAAAGAGAGATCAAATACAATATGGAATGTTATAATATCTGTACTAAGCAAGCACTTAAAATATTTTATTGAGCTTTTGATAGAAGGTAATGTAGACATTTACCCGAGGCACGCTGTAATAACGCCGCTGGTGAGTTACTGGCTGCATATGAGGCTTTATAATGAGGTTGCTGCTCATTTCAGGTCGATTACACTTCGCATACCAAGCTAACCTTACGGTTCTTCCACTAAAATGTTCTTCCTAACTGCTTGCATGCACGGCTTAGTAATCTAGTTTCTACTTATTTCAGGTTCATAACAATACTATATTAAGATTCCTTCAAACTCACTAGTACCTCAACTAACACTATCTAGCCAAAAATCGCTCCCAAGAATTCACTAAGCTGTTATCAGTTATTATTTTATGAAACCTTTAATAAAATATGTTTTTCTATGATTTTATTTGAATAATGATCGACTCTGAGAATAACAGAGTTTTATGGCTTTCCCAACAGTACTGAGATATTACAAATTAATAAGTCCTAATTTTTTCATATAAAAATTAAAATAAATGTATAATTATTCGCTGACTCCCAATGTAGCCTCATTTACACCGCTCAATATTTCCAGTCCTGTATGTTTTGCATTTATATTGACGTATTACTTTTATTAATGTATTTTATTGACATGTTTCTTTTTAAATGCAATGAATTTTTAACGGTTTTATATTTGTTTTATTAAAAATTTCTACAGTTCTTATGTAATTTATTTCTATTATATAGAAATCATATCACCCTAATTTCTATTTCTTATCCTCCTTTGAAAAATAGGTTTCTGACTTTTATTCTTTAAAAAATATACAATACATTTTTTTATACTGTGCTTTTCTTAATTACCTATTTCTTTTTTTTCAAATTAATATCAAGCAGTTCTGTAAGGATTAAAGTAAAATTATGGCACTTACACAACTAGCTGTATATACCTATCAGTCATTTTGTATTCTTATTTCAACAAACGATAGTTCTTAAAGCCGTAATTTAACTGGATTGTATTATTATGTCAAAATAAGATATAGTTGATAAGCTTAAGAGTAAAAACCACTAATAAACCAAATATATAATAAAATTTTATAACAAAATAAACTTTTATAGTAAATCGTCCAGTTTAAAATTTTTCTTTTTATTTGATTTTACAAATAAATGTGATTTGCAATTAAAATGAAACTAACTATGGTATGCAGATAATATTGTCTTGGATATATATATATATATACACACATATACATATATATATATATACATATATATATATACATATATATATACATATATATATACATATTGTATACATATACGTATATATATATATATATATATATATATATATATATATATATATATATATATTTAAAATTATTTAAAAAACCCGGCAAGTGAGAGATCCGGGTTCGACTCCCGGCGGAGCAAGTACTTTTTGTGATTCAATGTTTATAGAAATTAAGTAAGGCTATTGCCATTTATACAAATGAATGTAAATAAAAGTCGTTTGACAGGTATTTGGTCTTCCAATCATATGCTAGTTTACTTATTTAAACCTAGACAGATACGGCCACATACAAAATAATTGAATCGGAAAAAGTAAGCGCTCTGTGGTATAATGGTAGCACATTCACCCGGCAAGTGAGAGATCCGGGATCGACTACCGGCGGAGCAGGTACTTTTTGTGATTCAATGTTTATTGAAATTTTATATATATATATTCATACCGGGTGTTTTAAAAGTCCCGCCCTACTCCTATTAACTTTCTTATGAATAGACGTGAAGGGATTACCTAAAACTAGTCTATGTTACTCTTTCATGGTTTGTAGCTTATTAGGATTAGGTAGGTTTCTAAAAGGCCTTTAAATTGTAAAACTCTTGTGAAAATGGTTTGTATATTGAAATCTCACATCATTTTCACTTAATTCTCATGCAGATTAAGTTCGGAAGAGAGAGAGAGAGAGAGAGAGAGAGAGAGAGAGAGAGAGAGAGAGAGAGAGTGAGGGGGGAGACATTTTTTGTCTTCCGCTTGCATATATATATATATATATATATATATATATATAATATTTCATATAGGCCAATATATATATATATATCATATTTCATGTAGGCCAATATATATATATATATATATATATATATATACATACATACAAACAACAACGTTGGAAAGTTGCACTACATGTCCTTTGTTAATAGTAATTGGAAAGGCCAATGTTCTATGAAACTGCTTTCTTTGCATTTAAATGGAAGTCATTTTCTTATCTAGAAACTGTTTATAATCGAGTATGTAAGTCCATATTACGTATACCCAACGAGTCCATGATTTTATACTGTCTCTCTTTCTACAAGAGTTTTGACTATATTAATTAAGTATTAGAAATTTGTCTAACCCCATTCTCATCACTAGCACCTCTTTATTAAAGGGGTTTGTAAAAATATATGATGGCTAATTGTGCCTTTATCTGCTAATACCATATCATAGATACGTATGTATGGTTAAGGTATAAGTTTTCACAGTTTTATAATAATAAATCCTCTTCTTTAAATATATTTAATGTCGACTATGTGATGGTAACATATTTTCCAATCTCGAACATGGTTGAATACTCTCGCATTATAGATTTGCATCATCTTGACAGAAACTGGAGTGAAATCGCAGTGTTTTCAGAGCATATTTTGTGGTATTCGACTTTGGACATCCGCTTGACCGTGTCCTTGCTGCTTAAGGAAGAAATCAAAGATTACGGTATTAGATCCAATCCTGAATCACAAGCGGCTATGTTTTCTCTTCCAGTTTCAAAATACATAATTCACTTGTTATAACAAAAGGAAAATTGATCTCATACTTCAATACAGCAACTTCTTTAGATATTAACAAAGTTTTAACATTTTGTATCTTGCTTCTGTCAGAATTAAATAACTGTGCATACTTTCTTGTGATGTTCATTTGAAGTCTCCGTATTACAATCATCTCAATTTTCAATGTATGGATTAATATGCTCCAATATTATTTTGGTCAATTCTGCCACGCAGTTTGGGTGAAAATGTAAATTAACCTCAACATTTGGATACATCCCTATTTTGGGGTGAGCTTTTCTAGTATCCTCATATATGTAATGTATGTATCTTGTAGATGGCCCATTACTTTCACTGTTATTTACCCTTTCAAAAATGACATAGACTAATATATTATATTGTATGAGAAGATATTTACTAGTTAGTCATTTAATATCATTATAAAATTAATGAACTCAGCTCAAAATGGTGATCTTAACTTTTTACCGTGTTAGCACGCAGTATAAAAAGTAGTACACTTTGATAATGACAACTAAAACGTAGTGCGTTACAACAGCGTCATGATGCCATATTGTTAATTTAATGTAGATAATAAAATTTAGAACCTCTTCCAGTCTGTTCGAATAATAACCACTATATAACAGTTGTCGTAACCTTCAGGTTTTATAATACAGGAAGAAATTCATGTTAAATAACGAACTCATTATTCCATATAAAATTTTTTTTGGTGATTTAAGTAATTGATAAAAATCCAGTTAATGAGATAAAATTATAGGAAACTTATGTAATAATAAAATTTTTAGGAAAATATATATTTTTTAATATGTGTTTTCACATATTTGTGATTGTATACCTCCATATCAATGAATAAACACCTGTTTTAAAATACAACTGAAGAAAAACTTATTTATTTGATTGATGCTTATACATGTTACTGATTAAACAGCTGTTCTAGAATACAATTGATAATGATAATGATAATGAGATTTATTCCAAAAAAATATAAACTTTACAAACAAGATTATTAAGGAATATAATCTAACCACATTACAAGTTGGGTGGTTAGATAAAACTAAACAATAAACAAGGAAAGGTCTGATAACAGTCTGGTTTTCTCTGAAAAGGACTTGATGTGCAGATCATTGCGGTATATTGAAAGTTTCTCACTATATTTAACTAAAATTAACGTTAAAATAAAAATACATTAACGATGATAAGAGCACAACTTAATCTATTTAAACTCTAGTCAATCTTATTCTTACATACAATGTTTAAATATACATAAAAGGACTAATATATTGAAGACTTTAAATCATCTATGTAAAAAATACAATTTATATAATGACAATATTATCTTAAACATTTTAGGACTAATGGAATATAATATTAAGATTCTACAAAATGTTTTGTTATATTGGTTAATAATTAATAGAGAATACAATAAAATAAAATAATTGTCTATAAAGGGGACGAATTTTAGTTTGCATATGAGAAAAAGAAAGAATTCAGTTAAGAATATTTTAGACTAATCTGTTGTGTATAATGTTTTATCTGTTCAGTTTGAGGTAAGTAACCAATTAGTTATAGAATTACAAAAAAGAATTTAAGGTTTTAATTTTTTTAATTTTATTTGGAATTTGATTAAACAAATGTGGACCCATGTAGGAAAACGAACGCCTGAAAGCTAGTTTATTAACTTTGAGTTTTTGGATAAGACCTCTTTGCAAATTTCTTTTGACGTATTGTTTTTGTTGTTCAATATTATTTCTATTTCCACTTCTTATAAAAAATAATCTTAATACTTTATAAATAAAAATATTTATTTATGGGAAAAGTTTGTAATTGTTGGTAGAGAGGGTAAGAAGAGTCTCGCCTTTTTTCCTTAAGATTAAAACGTATTAAAAAGTGTTTTGTGTTACTCTAGTATCGTCTGTTTTTGTTTTTGAAGCTGCTCCCCAGCATACAATACCGTACTGTAATCTATAGTAAATTAGTGCATAATACAGAGTACGTAACAGCTTTTCGTCACAAAAATGTCTCAAAAAATAAAACTTCCTAACATTACTTTTAATTTGATTTTGGATGAAAGATATGTGTTTTTTCCAATTTATTTTCTGGTCAAAATATACACCTAAATACTTTAAAATTCACCTCTTCTAATTCAATACATTTACATGTAATAAAGATTGTACAAGTTTCTTCGTGACAGGCACGTCAAAAACCAAATCCCTTAAAATCAAAATTTATTAAACCTAGTCTTATTTACATTTATTATAACATTTTATTTTTTATTAGACCACGCTCTTAACAATCTAAGATCATTGTTTATTTTTTCCCATAAGTTTTTTCTACATGTATCTGAATATAAATAAGCAACATCGTCAGCAAAGGCACTGATTGTGCCATAAAAAATTTTGTTTTAACAAATCATTAATAAAAAATAATAAACAAATTAGCCGAGATGACTGAACCTTGTGGGACTCTGGCCTTTACAGTAAGAGGCGAACTCAAGTGATTGTCCACTCTCACTTGCTGGACCCGGCCGATTAGAAAGCTTTTAAAACCACTGGAGAGCTACGCCTCTGATTCCAGCTGCCTCCATTTTTTCAAATGGAATATTATGGTCGACTAGGTCGAATGCTTTTGCTAATCTACAAAAACTCCGGAAATTTTTTCATTCCTATTCATTTTATTATAAATTGATGTCAGCGAATTGCACCAAAGCATCTTCCGTCCCTATTCCCGCAGTAAAACCAAATTGGTTTTTGGACTGAAAATTTGTAATTTAAAAAAAAATATCCATCAATCTTGATTTCATACATTTTTCTATTATTTTTGAACAAACTGAGAGTAGGCTAATTGGACGAATTTGTTCTATACTAAAATTGTTTGCTTTTTTGAAAATAGGTACAATTATAACTTTTTTTAAGACTATCAGGAAAAATACCTGTCAAAAAGCTCAAATTAATTATATATACAAGAATATGTGAAATATTTACAGCAATCTTCTTTACAAGCTCGACATTAATACGTCATATCCAGTGGACTTTTCGTTTTTTAGTTATTATGATCACCATGTTATCTTAAGGGGAGTTGAAGGCCCCATTCCCGCCCATGTTAAAAGTAAGAATTTTAGGAACACATAACTGGGTAACCATAGCAACTAATCAGCACTATTTTTTATGCTTGATTTTTGCATATAATAAGTAAATAAACTATAAGTATATATAAACTAATTTCAAAAAATTTTTAATATTATATTTTTTTTCGAGTTGAAGAATTTTATTCATTGTAGTTTATCTTGTACATTACATATATACAAACAGCCAGTAAAAATTTCAAAGCAATAAGTCTACTAGTACCTGAGATAATGGTTCCTAAAACTAAAAAAATGCAATTTTCGGGGAAAACGACATAAATGTAAAAAAATCAGCTTATTATTGTGAATATTTTACCTTAAAATCCACCTGGGCAGTATTGAGAGGATGCTCCCTTCTTCTTCTTTCAAGTTTCTTTCTTCTTTTAGCAATTCTGGATTCTTTGGTTGCATCCTGTGCAGCCCGTTGAGCCTTTTGAAGTCGAACCTCATCAGCTTTTTTCAGCGGCACAACAGTGTTTATACCGTAGTTAACAATCCCAAGTTCTTTCAAAACATTTAATTCTACCTAAGTTTCCATCATTGAATGTCAAGATTGCATCAAATATCCCTATTTCCAAAGTTTTTCTTCCAACAAATACATTCTTAGGTATTCTACTCCAGACTATATTGTTGAAAGACTCGTTAACGTTTTGGGTTTTTCCATGTAGGCATTTTTTAAGGAGACTAGGATCAGCCAATGATTGAAAAATAGGTTTTATAACTTCCATTACTGCAACAGGAACTGTATTTTTATGCTTGAAGTCCTTTTTTTTCATAAACAGCTTTATTGTACTTGCACCAAGTTTCCGGTGCAGGTGGACATAGCTGAGGGCTCGGGTGTTCATCCGTAGAGATGCAAATGGAAATATATGGACCATACAGAACGATTCATTTTATCCAAACTATTTACATTAGCTCTAATTGCATTGCCATAATATGACTAAAATTTATCAATAACTTTATCTGTAAGTCTACCTACTCCTTTTATAGATTTACCATCTGACATAGGTTTACCGCCAAGCCTTGCTTTTTAATTTTCGCAGCCTTGTGCCCATTCTCTTGGAAATATGCCCTATACATTCAAGCTTCTCAACAGGGGTGTCATCACCATAAGGATTATTTTACACTTCAGCCAGATGAGCCTTAGAGTCGCCCGTCACCTAAAAATTTTACATACCGTACGCCAGGCGTAGGTATCGATCGTCGACAAACTGCAACAGCAGCCACGCACTCCATGCCGCCACTTGTCCCTCATAATTTTTTAAACAATTAGGTTCATGACTTTTTATTTTACCTTCGTTGCCTTTTGTTTTTTTACATCCACTGCAGTACTTTGGTCAACACTTCCACATCCAACACTTTTCCGGTATCAACACTCGTAACAGTACAACACGCATTTTTGGATACGAATCCTCTTTTTGCCACGTTCCATTAAAAGCAATTGGAAATGTCTGTACTATTTTTTTTTTCATCTTTATCATCTATATTCTCATTTATTGCTTCTAATGTGGCATTTTTCATACAACTATCAGTAACAGTAGCTAGAGAGTTTCTGAGAGTGTTCGTATATTTACTTACATAGGTGCAAGGCGAAGGCAAGTTCAAAATTCCACACAAAAGTTTTCCAGCTTCTGGCCCCTTTCCAATGCACCGCAAACCATAAAACATTCTTAGATTTGATATCAAAAGTATTATTTTTATCAATAAAAATTAGAAGAGTATTCATGACTAAATGTGCAGTCATCATTTGTAACACTTTAGAACTAAATTACTTGCCAGCCCATTACGCTTTTCTATATCGTCTTTTATCAAAACGTTCAGATGCACACTCCTTACAAGCTACAAAGTTAGAAAACACTGAACACAAAATGTTGTATAAAATTAATAAGTTTCTATCTGAAGCATCAAAGCTATCATAAGTATCTAATTTGCCTACAATTTTCTTTTCAGCAGAACTGATGGACTGAAGGCCTAGACCTAACCTCAGTCTCTGCTTCCTGCCTTGGATTAGCATTTGTAAACCTGTTACCGTGAAACTTACGTTTTTTATTTGCACTCTCGGCATATTTACGACTAAACTCTAAAATATTTCACTATTATAAATAATAAACACAAACAACAACACTTTGTTTACCTTTCTCACTGACAAACCAGAAAACAACAGTAAACAATACTAGGTTAGTCTAAGCAGACAAGAAAAACAGCAATAGACAACAAATAATATGCAGTAAGTGTTGCCAACATTGATTTTTCTTCAACCTTTACTTTTCACTTTGAGTACTATGCAAAGTGCAAACAAAATACAGAAATAAGTATCGTCAATAGGAGTTTGTGAAAGCTGAACTGGTCGCAAATTGGCTATCAGACTATTTTATAAAAATTAAATAAAAATACTTAGAACAACTTTTATAGGCCATGTATGGTATCAAAATGTACAGAAAGATACAGAGAACAAATTTAGCTAAAAAATTTTGTTTTGTTATTTTTTGACCCTTCGACCTTCAACTCCCCTTAATGGAGATTATTAAAATTCGGAAGACGGAGTGTACTATTCAGAGTTATAGGCCTTGTATAATTTACAAGCACCTTTGCTTATTTCCCGAACGAAATCACTTTATGACACCTCAAACTTTAAAGCTCAATTTTTAAGTACATTAATTTTATGTTTTATAAAATCTGCCTGAGCGTATTATATATCAAATTACTTGTATTTATTATAAATAACACACTTATAATCTAACTTTTATGTTGTACAGTCATATGTGGTCGCTGTGAGATGCTTATCTACAAGTACAATCACAGTTAAGGTCAGAGGCACATTGCCACCTCTCCGTAACAATAACAGTACTTCCGAAAATATTGATATTTCTCCCCTTCCTACTCTCTCAGCTCCTTTTACATGTTTCCTGTTGGTAATACAATTCGTCAATGACGTTTTCCGTTGTATTTCTAGTAAACAATAACTGCTAATTTCTTGCAAAGTCGATACTTGAACTGAGTAATTATAGACTTATTTATATTGTAAAAATTTCAAATATTTCTATAATGTTCAAAAAGAAAACATAATTATTTAAATACAATTCTGGTGACTTTTCTTCTACTATAAGAATAACTGGCGTTTGTAAATTTATTAGTGCTCAGCACTCTAAATATATTGCGACTTTACCCACTATGTATCCTTAGTACGAGTAATACGTAGAATTGCCTGTTAATGAACATTATTCGACGTCTCATGTTTATGTTTTGTCAGTAAACCTTATTTTAAACTTTTACGAACAAAAATATATAAATACATTTGTTTTTGTTTTTGCGCACTTCAAAATTAAATATAATTACAGCATCATGAATAAATGACAATCTAATGGTACAAATTTATTACTTACCTTCATAAGATTTATAAAATTCAGAAAGTGTCTTTTCTATAAATTTATATTCTAAGTCCCCTAAATTAATCTTTAAAATACAACGCAGTAACAAAAAAATCTTTCTGGTATAAAATTAAGCTATAAAGGTTATTCAAGAAGTAATAACGTAAAACCTAACGTGTGCATTCACTGTAACAAACCATGATGCAGCATTTGTAAGAAACCTAGTCCATCAACTAACCTGTACATGATGACGAAAATATTGTATTGGAAAAACAATCAATCCATCAGGAGTAAAAATGATGCATCATTTGTTTTATGTTTCGCATTAATCTTCCGAGAGAACATTATTTTATTATGCATAACACAAATAAATTAAATAATTTAGAATTGCTTAAAAGGTAAAATGAATTTACCATTTAGACAAATCCGAGCCAAGTCTGATTAATTAAATATGTATTGAAAGCAGACATATTTTGAAAAAAGGCAATCGGACGGGTTTACGTAGGATGTTTTATCCTCTCTATTAAAAAAAACATTATTTCTATGTAAAAATGTTTTAACATTCTACACAACAGCTAGTTGTAAACTTTGTTTATTGTATTTATTGTTTATCGATTTTATTTATTTTAGCTTGTATTGTTATTCAATTGATGCAATTGAATGATAAATAAGTGAAACAATTCCTCACAGCTGTCTTATCATAAATGCCAAAAAATATTAATTCACGGAAAATATGTGTTTATACCTGAAAGAAATTTGAATTTTTATATAAGTTGACAAACACCTTCACCTATTCTCAAATTAAATCTATTTATATTTTCGATGGCGTTTAGTGCCATATATAATTAATACCTTTTAATTTGTAACAAATTTCAATTTTGTGCTGATTTGTGTGGTCTGGAATGTACAGCGAGGCGCTTGTCATCTCCATAAATAATACTATAAGCTTGACCTGTAATAAATCTAATACAAAGACTATTATAGTTTGGCTCTAACAGTTTGGCCTATATAGGCCTATTGCTCATCACTAAAATTACAATTCGTCTATACTATGTTGTAAGAATTATAATCAATAGTTCCTATCATTAGATACTTTTTTAAATTATGTTACTATTAAAATTTTGAATATAGGTAAAATATAAACCAGATTTGTGTGAAATCTGAATAATTCTATTTAATTTGCTTATAGTTTTACAATTTTAACTTAAACCAATATAATAAAGTGACTAATTTTATAATCTTATTTGAGAATAGCTATTATTAAGCTATATAACTGGTACCTTAATTGGATCGTTATTAAAAAAACAAAAAACAAATCAATTCTTATTAAACCATAGTAAAATTTATCGAGTTGTTGATATATTTGTAGATTAATTGATCTGTGAAAAGGGTGAATTGGTTATTTAGATGCATTTAAAGCAATGAGATGATTAAGATTGAAACCACCGAAGATCATGTTCACTGACAATTTTTAAGTCATATTAATCATTAATGAATTAATATAGGGTCATAGCCGCCAGATCAAGCCATTCGTCGTTAATTTACTTTTATTATCTGAAAAATAAGAGTTGTTTCTATATTCTGGATACTTACATAATGGTACAAATTATCGTGGATTTTAAGTTCTGTAACAAACATTGTAATTAAATAACATAAAAATTAAATGTTTTAAACAGTTCACAGTATGTATATACCATAGCAGTAGTCCAACTGCCACACTCAGTAAATTAGTGGTTCCGCATGAGATATTTGACTTTGATTATGTCATGCTAAATGTTATTATAGAAAAGAGCATCAAACATAAATATTATTTCATGGAAAGGATAGAATATACCTCCTAACTTCCAGCTGACACAGGAAGATAATACATACTAATCCTGAGTATAAAACGTAATATAAAGGTCAGTACTTGCTAGGAATACTGTGTATGTAGGTCAGTGCCAAAAAAAGTTACTAGGTAAGACAAGAACAACGAGCAAAAGATATTTTTTACAGAAAAGATAAAGATATGAAAGCTGTTTGTTTAATTTCCGTCGAGCAAACGCTGACTGACAAACCCGAGATTACTATTGCTGGTTACGAGATCGATAGTGACGTGCTGACTAGCCTAATTAAAAGCTCAAATACGACACATATTTGCTGTGCAGGATGTTACAGTGATGTTTAACCTATTTTAAATCTTTATCTATAAAAGCTATTAGTATTTAGTATCTAGAGAACTAGCATAGTTAAGATAATTTGAAATGGAAATATTAATAGAAGATAAGGTTAAGAAGGAAATTTGGCGTTGTCACTTACTAAGTATAATATTTTGGTATGACAATTGGATTTCAAAACCTTATGATGATAATACGACAGGGCATCTTCAAGGCGATGGTTGAATACCACCAAAACATAATTGCATAATACATAACAGAATAAAATTCTTCAACTGACCATGCCTGAAGGAGCGATAAAATATTATAAGCTCTTTTTAATAGATGTGATAAGATAGATAAAACAGTCTACTGTTTCATTAGGAAGAAGTAGTTGGAACTTAGAACTATTAATATAGTTTATTTAAAAATGCAGGTTTCTTTAAAACTGTTTCTTCAATATTCCTAATGAAGAATAATGTATAAATACAAAGATTTGTACGAAGCTAACGGAATAAATTCAAAATAGTTGAGGACACAGACAAATAGCACAGTTAATAAAACTTTGCATTTCTAATGCTGGTAATGATTTAAAAGAAATTTAAGCATTTTACGAGACAATACAATTTCAAATATAATTATTACTTCTGGTTATAGTAGTGTAGTAAATTTATGGCGTAATGTGAAGTTAAATTAAAATTAGTTTTTCAAAAATATTTAAGGGGATCCGCCTCCTTCAATATATATTTTTAATTTTTTTTTAAATATTATACCATATGTATTTTTTTTTAAACTTCATACACATTAAAAAAAGACTTTTGACTGTTATAATTTTTTTCCTACGTTTAGAACATAGAATTTTTTGATTTTGTAAATTTTGAGGTCATTTTTTGCGTTTTTTAAAATGTTGAATAACTTTTCTGGATCTTAACCTATTTAAACAAACCTTATTTTATTTTATTCTATATTAGATTATGCAACTTTTAGACTATAGGAAACATAATAGGTTAATTATATACAAATTTATAAACGTTTTAAAAAAAATGAAATATAAATATTTCCAAAAAAAAATATTTGATTTAGAATAAAAATTTTATTTTAGCTTTTAGAAGGTTTTCCATAATCTAAAAGTTAGCTCATGGTGTCAAGATAACATGGTAAAAATTACAAGGCTCTATCTTTTATGGTTCCATAATTATTTAATGTTTAGTATAGTAAAACAGGTAAAAAATGAATTTGCGCTAAACTGCGTTCAAAGATTAAATGATAAAATACATCTATTTACTTTCTAAAATTCTCCTCCTCCATAGGTTTTTCCTTCCATTGCTTTTTTTGTCTCCTCCTCTTGGATTTTTTCTTGATTTTAGCAGCTTCCTGTATTTTCTGTATTTTTCTATAGACCTTGCTTTACGAAGTCGAAGGCGGTCTGAATCTCTTTTCTTGGCGTGACTTGCAGTAGAAGCACCTGGAGAAAGTCCGACTTGGTCTAGAAGCTGAGTCATAGTTAGAAGATATCCCTCATTGTAAATACATATACCCTCTCCTACTGCAGCCATAACTCTCCTCTTTGCTGTAAATGATACTTTAGGGCATTTACTCCATATAAGTCCGTGTAAGGATTCATTGGCGTTTTGAGTTTTCCCCAAAGAGCATCGTTGTAAAAGATCTTTCTCTGAGAGCCTTACATACAGTGGAGTTATATGCTTTACTACATACTCATTTAGTGGTGTCTTTATAGCTGTTTGATGTTCTCTAGGAGCACTCCCATTTGCCAAGTCTCTCTGATAAAAGCACCAGCTTTCTTTCCCAGGTGGACACTTACTGTGCCGAGGAGATTGGTCAGTTGATCTACAGTGATTACGATTAGGATTAGGTTTACAGGTTACTGCACACTTAGAACACAATTTGTACAATGCAAACATAACCTCTAACATTAAAAGCTCTTGTTGTTTTTCATCTTCAACAGCTGGTGCAGTGTTGCCAACTTATAGAAATTATGAAACTAAAACATGTACAATTATATTATGACTATAAAGTGAATTGTTTATTTGTTGTTTTATAACACTAATAAACAAACAATATTAATTCTTTAGTTGAAAACATCATTTATAAAGCATATCTCAATGCTTATCAAACATAAGAGAGCAAATATAGAGCAAAACAGCAAAATGCCAGAATTTCTCGACTTGTTCTATTTTACAAAAACTCACGAAATTTTAAGAAATAATGTTCAAAATGACTTGAAATTTCACAAACACACTTCTAAGAATATGTATTTTGAAATAATATCAAAAACAAAAAATTGTCAAAAATTACCAAAATTGGTTTTTGAAGGAGGCGGATCCCCTTAACATAATATGAACCTAAATGTTGACCCTATAATCCTAATAAACAAATATTTTGGTGTAATAAAGAATATATACTACCTATAATGGGTACTAGTTAAAAATGAACATTTAATTAATTTACTACACTTAAACCATATTAGTGGTTTGATAATTCTTACAGCTATATTAGCTTATATAATACAGTTGTAGTCTGCCCGTTATTTTTCTCTGTGATTTTGGACTTGACAAAAGACCCTCGGTGGATGGAGATTATGAATTTCTATTTTGATTTATACTAGTTAGCAACAACAAACCTAGAAGCAACTTCTAATCGCTTGCAAAAGAAGTATTACGGGCATAATAATCCATGAACATTATATTTGAGTTTTAAGAGATATTTTTGAATTTAAATATATTTTTTATACTATGAATAAGAGCATATGGGTTCGTTTTCTTTCCTTGAATGGCCTAATGAATTGGTTAGTTACAAGTAAATAAAATGTATGACTTTTACGAACATATATTATATTCAGATATGCACACAAATTTAGTCCAACAAAAGACTATTGTTACATATTTCTATTTTGAACACAGACGTTTGTAATATATCTTAAACTTTCCGATTTCAACTAAACCATACTGTTATATCAATTGTTTACAATTATTAGAATGTTGCTTGCTCAGATACAATATTTTTTAATGCACTTATCATCAAACTTGACGACGGACACACGCATAAATAAATAAATCACACTCGTATTGATAAATGAAAATACAAATTTACATCAAGAAAATGTATACGATTATTAAAACAAATTGAGAATCGTAGGGTGTACATTTATTTTAAAATATAGTTTTTTGAACAGCGCGGGTTAGTTAATGTACATTGACGTGACCCTCCTATAAACAATATCCAATAATATCAACGTGGTCAGAGCTAAGTCTATATATCAATACCCAGGACCAGACATGGTACTATGTAGAATATGTTAGTTATTTAGATTTACATAAAATAATGTCTGCACTGTTATTCTTTTATGGGTTTTGCAGTGAAAAATATGTTGAACATCCCTTTATCCTTTAAGACGTATTTTAAAAAGCTCATTCTCTTGGATGGTTAAGCATTGTATGGAAAAATAAACCAAACCAGAATGTCATATATACAATGATGGTGTCTATAAAAGAACTCCGGGGTTTAAAAAATTAATATTTTTAAAACTATAAAAGATAACAAGCAGCTCAAAGAGTTTTACTCATACCAATTGGGAATGTTTCTCTCAACAGTTGGCCGCACTGCGGAGCGTTGGCCTTGAAATGACGTAGCGGCTGCGGCAGGCAGTCAGTGTCGTCTGGACTGCCGCGCTATGGCGACCCCTCAACAAAAAGGCTCAGTGTGTTATTTGGCTCATAGAAACTAATTCTGTTGTTACTGTACAAAGAAACTTTTGACGTAGCTATGGTGTTGACCCGCCTACAGGCAAAACAATTCGTCAGTGGTTAAGTGCGTTCAAGGAAACAGGAAGTGTTTTGAAGCAAAAGTCGCCGGGTAGGCCGCGTGTGTCTCAAGAGAATGTAGACAGAATCCGAGCTTCATGCACTCGAAGCCCTAAGAAATCGGTAACAAGACGCAGTCTGGAATTGGGGTTACCAAGATCAACAGTCCATAAGGTAATTCATAAAAGACTTCGTTTAACTGCCTATAAGATTCAACTTTTACACCATATCAAACCGGCAGACAAGGTTAAGAGATTCGACTTTTCTGTTTCCATGCTGGCTAAAATTGATGAAGATAATGATTTTTTTTTAAAGTGTGGTTTTTAGTGATGAAACTACTTTTTATGTGAACGGAACTGTAAACAGGCATAATTGCAGAATTTGGGGTTCACAGCCGCCCCATGAGTTTGACACGCCCAAAGTGAATGTTTGGTGTGCTCTTATGCATGACAGAGTCATAGGTCCCTTCATTTTTGCCGAAAGGAATATCAATGGTGATGTCTATTGTGACATGTTAGAGGAGTATGTTTATCCTCAGTTGGATGACATTGAGGCGGAGAAAGGTTTAGTTTACTTCCAACAAGATGGGGCGCCGCCACACTTCAGTTTGCGTGTGCGTGAGTCACTGGACGCTCGTTTCGGTAACAGGTGGATTGGAAGGGAAGGACCTATTCCATGGCCACCAAGGAGCCCTGATATGACTCCGTTGGACTTTTTCTTCTGGGGGCATATCAAGAATCTTGTTTATGCGAAGTAAATTCGAAATGTTCGCCATCTCAGGGAACGAATAGTGAATTGCGTGGCGTCCGTTCCCCCAGACATGCTCGCCAGGACATGGGAAGAGGTAGAATACCGTTTCGACGTGTGCCGTGCCACTAACGGAGCTCACATTGAACTTTACTAAGTTGTTAAAAAATCTTGAAAATGTAAGCTTTCTAATCATGTATAAAACATGTATGTACATTTTTTACTTTATTAAAATATTTTGTCTTAAAACCCCGGAGTTCTTTTATAGACACTCCGTATATGCATGCACTTATGTCATTTTAGTAAAGTAATTAAAGGAATAACGTCTACTTTACATAGTAATAACATTGTACTTACGAAGTTGTTAGGAAGTATACTTCTTACATATAAGGGCAACTTTTTAAGGGCTTCAGTGCTTCATATAAGGTTGGGGGGGTATACTTCTTCTTATTAGGGCAAGATTTTCTCAACAGCGAGTAATAGATACAAACCAAATTATTCATTCTTACCTCTCGTTATGGGGACGATAGAAAAGAATCACTTAAAGTGCTAATTTAAAATAGCTATAAATATTTAAAGAGATAAAAAGTTCAGAAGTATTCAGTCCTAACCGCATAAATAATTTATTCGTTAAAGAAATGTTATAAATATTAAAAAAAAGTGTGTAACCTATTTTAAATTTTAAATGTAAGTTACATATTATTAGTAATTTAGGCAAAACTTATAATTAGTAACCGAAAATAATTTTCTATATGCCTAAGCACATTATTTTTAGTACTTGACGCAATTAACATAATGAAAACATATAATTCGCCTCTTTGTTTTTTTTTATGTAACATGAAACAACCCAAATCCAGAGCAAGAGCTCCAGGGAAGGTTCTACATCTTGGCATAAGGGAGGAATGCATGCTAATGCCCTCTTTGTAGTCAACTTTGGTTCTTCTTCAATCCCTACTTTAGTTCAAAGTATGTTTCCTTCTAAAAATGTTTTGAAACTTTCTAATAAGTTATTTAAATTTGATTATTGAAATTTAACGTCTCATATACACACAATGAGCAATATAGCTGTATCAATTCAATGTACAGCTAGTGTAAGGAAGTGTATATATTCTAACATAACTTATACTTAAGAAGAAATATATCTTATAAATCCAATAACTAAGGGCTTAGATCAACTAAATCTACCGAATAGTCTATTAAACATGTACAGTTTGGTCAAAATTCCAGGATTATTTCTTCATGAATGTAATAAAATTAGATATATTATACATATACAGGGTGAATATAAAGTCAGGACCCCACCTCTACTTTTTTCTATAGGTAATATAAGGAGATATCCTTTGGGTAGTGGTGCAATATGGAAAGGAAGTTTCATTTTATGATGTTGAAATTCTTTTTGTCCCCCAAAAATGCGAAATTTTGGGGGTAACCCAAAAATTTCAAATGTCAACCCATATCAAGTGACCCCTCATTTTAAAGAGCATGAAAAAACTTAAATAGTGGTGATAAACAGAGATCGCTATCTCTTTTCCAACAACATAGCCAATAAAAATTTTAATTAAGTCTTAACACCTAAATTTATTTTGTTTGGGTACAGTTTCCGTCTGCGTGGAAACAGGTTTATTGGTTTTTTGTGTTCTCAATGAGTGAGGCGTGCAATGGACGAAGAATCTAATATTAGAAAGTAAACTGATAAGGAGTTTATTGTCAATGAGTGACTGGGCTTTCCCGGTTCGAAGTACAGTTAGTACAAACTAGTCCATTCTTTGTTTCCATCTTGTGAGAACTGGTCATACTTTGACTGTAGATATTATCTTAGTAGATCATTATTATCCAGTGGTGTTGTGTGGTTACTGTTCCGTGAAGTATTTTGAGAAGTTTTTATGTGTTTTCTTGTTATTACAATAATTTATTTAGATGAACTTTCGTATTGTAAGTTTTAAATAATATTATCTAAATACTGATTACGAGTAAAAAATGGCTTAGATGAAAATTATCATGAGGCAGAAAGGCGGTTTAATTTGGCACATCCTGATAAACCTATGATAAGGAAATACTTAAGAACTTTAGTAAATAAGTTCCGAGAATTTGGTTCCATCAAAGATGCCCCACGCTCAGGTCAGCCTCATTTAGTCGGTGACATACAGTTTGAAATTGTAGCACAATTTGTTGAAGATCCGCAGCAGTCCACCAGATTAGTAGCAAATCTTTGTGATGTTTCCCAAATGTCTGTGGTAATGTTACTGAAAAAAATTAACGCTTATAAAATTAAGCTTATCCATGAGAAACAAAGACGATCCAGACCGTCGTCTACAATTTTGTGAAGAAATGGAAGCACTAATTTCTGCTCATCCATTGTTTTTCGAAACGTTGTGTTTAGTGATGAATGCAGTTTTTTCGTTAATGGAGATGTGAACAAACAAAACTGCAAGTACTGGAACACAGAAAATCCCCATGTTTTCCGTGAATCTCGTACCCAGTAACCAGAAAATGTTAATGTTTGGGCCGGGATTTTTGGGAATCACATTATAGGACCATTTTTTATTAATGGGAATCTCAATGACAACTGCATTTGAAAATGTTACAAGAATCAATTTTTCCTGCAATAAATACTGTTATTAGGGAGAATCCAGATGAATTTGAAGAAGAAATCGTTCATTTCCAGCAAGATGGTGCCCCACCACATTATCATCGTGCTGTACGACATTTCCTGGGAACTCAGCTACGTGGTCAGTGGATTGGTAGGCGTGGTGTAATAGAATGGCCTGCACGGTCTCCGGACTTACACCCATGGACTTTTTCTATGGGGTCACATAAAATCCATAATTTAAAAAACACCAGTAGCAAACCTTGAAGATTTAAGAAACAGGATTATTGATTCTTGCAACCAAATACCACCTCAGACTTTCCAAAACGTCAGAGAGGCGTTCACCCTACACTTGTCTCACTGCCAAATAGTAGGAGGGCTTCAGTTTGAACATTTGATTTGACTTCGTGACGTGGTGAGTTAATAAAATTGTTCTGGTAATAGGTACTGGCTATTATTTCGGATGAGGAAAGAGATAGCAATCTCTGGTTTTCACCACTATTTAAGTTTTTTCTTGCTCTTTAAATTGAGGGGTCACTTGATATGGGTTTACATTTGAAATTTTTGGGTTGCCCCCGAAATTTCACATTTTTGGGGGACACAAAAAAATTGTCAATATCATACAATGAAACTTCCTTTCCATATTGCACCACTACCCAAAGGATATCTCCTTATATTACCTGTGGAAACAAGTAGAGGGGGGGGGTCCTGACTTTATATTCACCCTGTATGGTCCACATATACTATTTTAAAATAAAGTGCTTCCTCTTATAATACTGTTAAGGATTCAGTCACAGAGATAATTAAATATCTTGTTTTACTACTTATCACAGAAAATTATAATAGTAATTCTAATAATACTTACTATTATAATTTTACTCTGAGATGATCAATAACTAAAACAGTTTTAATTAGATATATTTGCTGTTAAGATTTGAACTGCTGAAAATTCTCCAGTGAGGAAGTCTTTCCAGTTTTAGCAGTTAAGTTGACAACATGAGCTTAAGTTATAAGTCTACTACTTTTATAACAACAACTTTAGCGGAACCGCTAAAATCTGAGGGAAACTGAATTCAAATACTTTAAGTGTACTTTACTCAACAATTAAGCACTTATTACCATATAGTTTTGCGGTATATGCGTGACACTTATCAGACGCTCACTAAGCGACGCGACGCTTAGCTCTACGATTTGTGGGTTCCTTCTATATGAAGAAATATTAGCAAGTTCTATACATCCTCCCTTTCGAGTGAAAAAGCAAAAGATGAGAAACTTGGAGTTCCTAATTTGAGTCACTAGGTTAGAGTGTTTTAGTTACAGATCATTCTTTTTGTAATACACTGTGGAGCTTTTTAAATAAAATTTTAAATTCTAAACTGAAACATGAGAGTCAGTGCGGGATATTAATAAATTAACACAATATTATATTTTTCGATTTTACGTGATAATTTTAAAAACTTGGTATTATTAGTTCTTTACAACTAAACGTTTTTGATAATGCATTATTTTTGTGCAATCTTATGTAGAAACGTAGATTACAAACACGAAAACCTCTTATCTAGATGTTGTTATGTGGATATGATAAACGTTGAGATATGTGTTATTATTTGGCAATAATAAGAGTAATGGAATATTTAAATATTTATATGTTATTAGGCTCACATTAACACAGCAGTAATATAATATAATACAGTATCTGAATCTGACCTGTATCATTGTTAAGTGTTTTATTTACTTTACACAGCACAATCAAGACAAATTCTAAGCATCCCAAGGGTAGAAGCCATCACAATCAGAGCTGAGAACTATTTGTCAATTTATCACTGGGAGAGTCTTAGGACATAATTTATAATTTACTGACCTCTTATTGCAACAGCAGTATAATTTGAAACATTTGAATGTTATGCGTGAAAAAAATGGTAGGAAATCAAATAAAACCAATACTCAAAATATATCTTTTTGTTTTATTTGTACACAATAATTTAATTTGTTTCATTATTTACGCAGTGTTTCCAGTTAATTACATTAATTAATAATTTGATTAACTTAATAGTTCCGGAAATTATTTTAGTACGAAAATAACTAATTCTTAATGATTTATCTCTTTAAAGGATTGAAAGAATTCCTCAATACATTGATCATAGATATTTATCTATAAACAAATTTACAAGGCTTCCTAAAGTACATAGATTTCTATTTGAGGTTCAGTAAAATTCACACAAAGGTTCCTTTGAATCATACTATTGAATCGTTGCGCATATCTCCGAACATTAAAGTTTATAGTTTAAATTTAGGC
Organism: Homalodisca vitripennis; assembly: GCF_021130785.1. Classification (NCBI taxonomy): domain Eukaryota; kingdom Metazoa; phylum Arthropoda; class Insecta; order Hemiptera; family Cicadellidae; genus Homalodisca; species Homalodisca vitripennis. The sequence goes on from NC_060208.1 coordinate 113,395,714, forward strand.
AATAGTAGATTGGAAACAAAAGAAATCTAAATATCTTTATTTTAATAACATAAAATACACACTTTTATCTAACGGGTATATAAAAAACGTTCTAACCAACTTAATTAATAGATGGGGACCTCCTGAACTGATAGTATTATAATATTATATTATTTTTCAATATATAAATAGTGTAGCTTGGTATTAAAAATTATAATAGTTGAACATTAAGAACAAAAAAACGTTTATAATTCGAAATTTATTTCCAAATATATAGTTACTTGAATGTATGTCGTTGGAAAACTTGTTCTACTAATAAAATTCTGTCTTTTAATTTATTGTTGTATTTCTGACGACTGCTCACAAATCCTGTTAAGGTTCGTTTAATAGTGATTGCCCTCTAATACAGTTTTTATTGGAAAACCTCAGTAATTACTGAGAACTCTCCTGTATTTAGTCTTAGGTACGCTTTCTGAACATGAAAAGAAAGTTATTGCTAGTCACAAATCACCCAATAACCCAACTCTATTTCGAGGAGGGTTTAAAAATAAACTTATTAGACAATTTTTTTTTTATTGGATTTTTGGATAAATACCAATAAATGAGATATCAAAGTATGTCCACGTCCGTTTGAAGAGTTTAAAAAATCTTCGACAAAGAAGAACAAAACGAACTTTTTGCATTGCTTTGACATCAGACACACCTAGACTATAAAACCAAGTGTAACTTAGATAAATAAGTATTCTCAATGTCTCATTAAGATTGAGTGAATTACGATTTTTAGACAAGGTCCTAACGTGCAAAGGAGCTGCCTTTTTGAAAGAAGAAAAATGGAGCTGAACCATTGACACTGTCTAGAAATGAACAGAAGCAGAATATTTGAAAATTATTAGTGAATAATGTTTTGTCCATTTTTCAGTCTACACTAATAGTTTTCAATTTAGGTTTACATCCTGTAATAAATTATAGGTAGTGAGGGAATGCACCTAATAGTTAACCAACAAAGGGATTTTTACGTTATATTTGTTAGTGTGTTATTTATAAAACTTTAAGTTTAGGTGTAAGGTTTTTAGCTGTTTTTTAAGGTAGTATTGATTTAGTGTATAAATGATTTATCACAAATTTTCAGACATAAATAAATGTATAAAGCGTTTTATTTACGAAACAGTTAAGAAGTAGTCACAAGTCAAAGTATCTATTCAAAGAGTGAGTATTGATTTTATTGGTAGAACGAGTGAGAGGAAAGCCAAAGCTATGTTCAAACGAATACTTCAGAGAGATAGGCTCTTAGATCTCGAGCTTGGTGCCCTCGGCCAGTGCCATGCGGTCTCTTTAAACTTTCTAAACTCTGCATTCTTTACTAAAAGTTATAAAAGTTGGAGTGTTGTTTTCCATGATGACAAATGACAGTGTTTCAACCTCATTTGAAAAGAATAATAATGTAAGCATATAATATTAATTATTCTTTTAAATGTAATTATAGTAAAAATATTATTTTACACTCAAATAGTAATTTTAGAATTATCATTTTAAACATTTATAAGAAATAATTCAAAATATAAAATATGAGTAATCAAAACATTAGGATTCATGTTTTCTATGCCAGATTATACTGCATAACTGTGTTCTATTATGTACTGAGAATGTATTTTAATAAACTAAAAATACTTATTATATTTTTTAGTTTTTGAATTATTTTAGTATATTTCAAAATAAAGTAAATATGACAAAATACAGCATTTTTAGATTGCTTTAAAAGTTATTAACGGTATCATCTAAGTTAGTTATATTATCGAGTTATTAAATGTGTAAATACACCTTTATGTTGAGTGTTAACCAGGCAATATTTAACATTACAAAATAACAAATAATCGACAGCTGAACACATTAAATACGTCAGAGGAAAGATTAATAATTTGTTAACCAATATTAACAACAGCAGCATTTCTTCTCCGAATAGTGACTGGTTGATTTCAGTCTTAGTGATTCTTTTTTTAACAACATACACACAGACAATGGAGTTGCAGCCTGAAAGTTAACCTATTTTATGTTTTACCTTTACATTTATAACACACTGATAAACCACAGCCACGCATATCTCATACCTTGACGTGAGGTTCTATATTTTGTTAGGCAAGATTTACTACAGCTGGGTTTCTTGTCCGGGTTGTGAACACTTGAGTAAGCTCTTGGTGTTTCGTGTATTAACCCTAAATATTAGGGTATAAGTTTCAGAACGCTTAGATGTCGGAATTATAGGTGTGTATCTATTGAAGTTTTCGGGATCTGTACAAATATATTAGTTCATTTTAATCATGAATTATATTGTGTTGCCCGGTGTTTATAATTTGTATTCAAATAAAAGTCACAGGGTTGGTTTAGTTCAATATTTGAAAAGTACCCCATTTAATGTGTTACTTAGGATAATAATATACCTCATAACACAATATACTCATCAAAAATAATACTCAATGCATAATACTCATGACATAATACTCATATACATGCTATCAATATTTTTCTGCTCTTGTATTCCTGTCAATTCCATTCCCAGGCAGTATTCACGTGAGAAAGACTAGAGAGTATTTGGGGATGAAGGATAGGATAAATAGGCTTAATAAATCAGCTGTTACAACTAACTAAACTCTAAGGTAAATTTAGTCATTTTAAATAAAATGTTTTTTGAATACACTAAGAAAATAATGACACTTGCTTTAGAACGTGATTATGTGTACAGTATAATTACAGAATGGCCGAAGTTGTTGTTACGTGTATATTTTATTGTTATAACTCATTTGTGGCTAATGGCAATGACTAACACTAGTACTCTAACACTTGACTAAAAGGGAAATTTTGTGTATGTGTAAATATTTTAGTAAAAAATATTATTCAAAATTTCTTAAAATTTGGAATAAATTCTCTCCAGCACATTATTGTTTTAAAAGGCGGAAATTATTTTATGAAGACTAAGAAATACCCTGATATCTTGATGTCGAAGCGATCTTAACGAATTTAATATAGGTTTCTTATAGGCTCATTCCAAGAATAAGGCTTGATTTAAACCTAATATCACCAGAGCCGGCGAAGCCTTCTTATGGATTATTAAATCTAGTAATTACTCTAGACTTCTTATTAATGGATGAATGATTATTTGGAGTAACACAAAAAACTAACGCTGTCACAGACTTGGCTCTACGTCCACCTGAAGAGATACCAAAAATTCGGCGATGAAGAAGCACAAAACTAACACTTCGTTTCATCACCAGATACACCTAGACTACAAAATCAAGTGTAATCTGGATATAGAATTATTCTTGATGTTTCATGAGGTACACAACTGAGTACACTATTATCTTTTGAACTCTATTCCCAACGCACGGTGGATCATCCTTTTGGAAAGTCAAAGAAATGAACCTGAACTCAACATCTGTATTGAACCAATGCTTCAATCACTACATTATGTATTCCATAAATTAGTTTTCACATCGTGGGTGTTGTTGGAACTGACACTTTATAGTAATGCCCATAGCTCGAATATTCGTAATATATTAGTAAATTATTTCAATTATTTTTTTCCAGTACTAAATGTAAGTGTTGAGTTTTAATTTCATGAGATAATAAATTATTAGTGTTATATATAAATATATGTTAATTTGTTAACTATATAATAATCAACCATAAATAACTATATGCGAGTTTAAAATATTTAAGCAACATTTTTGTGTGGAATTAATTAAGTGTGTAAAGGTTTTGTCCTAGTCGTTCAGACGTACGTAAATATATATATATATATATATATATATATATATATATATATATATATATATATATATATATATACATTTTTTATTTTACGATAGAGTTGAGAAGTATTCATAAGTCTAAGAATCTTTATAAAGAGAATGTATTTTGACTTTTATCGGTAAAGCAATTGAGAGGAAAGCACAAGTTGTGTTCAAAGGAATACTTTACAGAGATAGGCTCTTAGATCAGGGGCTAAGTTCCGCCGGCCAGTGGCAAACAGTCTCTTTGAACTTTTTAAGTTCTACATCAGTTATTAAACCTGATATAAGTCAGTGTTTTGTTTTCAGATTATAAAAAATAAAATTCTGATACATTATATGAAAAGATTGCACAATAATATTTCAATTGGATATAAATATGTAAAGTAATTAAATATGGTTACAAATGTATTTCCTACTCTGTGTTGTACATTCATTAAACACATTACACTGCGTAACTACGTGTTAGTGTTTGATAAGAAATGTATTTAGATAAATTCCTTAAAAATGAATGCAAAACTCCTTACCTGGATAGTGGACGGTTGACTGCGGTCACAGTGTTTAATGTGATGACCACAAACATAACATCATACACACATTATTTGTAGCCTGAAAATTTAACCTAGACTATATTCAACCTTTACAACACTATCCAGTAACTGTAGCTACAGGTATCATATCACGGTGTGAGGTTCTATAGTTTCTATAGAGAGTGGGGAACTCTTTACTGAGGTTTTGGTGTTTTATGTGTTAACACCGAACACTATAATTCACGTTTTAGGATGCCCGGAAATGGGAATGCAATGATATGTATATATTGACGTTAATAAACTCCATAAAAATAATATAGTTCTTTATAATTTTGAATTATATTGTGTTGCCGATGTAATTCAAAACGGAGTTTTATAATTTTTTAGGTGTGAGGGCTAATTCATAAATTGATATAAATTACACAAGACTGGTTTAAGGTCATGATAAGAACAATACTCCTCAGTTTACTGAGATACTTAGGTTAATATAATTATCTCAACACTCTGATATTGTCTGAAGTTTTAAATATCACCAACGTCTTTCTCAAATACTCTTGTAATCCTGTCTATTCCATTGCCAGGTATTAATTACGTGGGGGGATCGGAAACAATATTAGGAATGAGGAACAAGATAAGTAAACTTAATAAGGAAATGAATAAATTATGTGTCAGTGACAGACATCTTACTCGTACATGAACTTCCTCCCGACAGTTACCGACAAGTCTCAACTATACTACGGAGTTTAGGATAGATTTAATGCGCTATTAAAAAACTACGTTGAAATAACTTAAAGTGGCATATTATAATTGGAAATAAAAATCATCACATTAAAAGTTCTAGGCTTCCCATCAGCTGAAAATAATTCTATCTGTGTCACTATGTATGCAAAAGTTTTATTTGTGTTGCGATAAAATAATAAATAATCTGAAGATATTATGGTCACTATGCAATTCGCACAAATTTTACATTAAATGTTGTGTTCAAGACAATGAATGAACTATCCAATTTAAGAATTCTTACATTTTCTTAAGGTATTCTTAAATAATTGTTCTAAACAAGTATATTGTGAATTGAAGACGTAAAACTATGTAAGGAATCAAGGTTGCAAATGACGACGCCATTAAGCAAATTTATCGGAAAGTGGGTCAATGCTAATATCTGTTTCAATCTGTTCGCTCCTTCTACCGAAGTCAACCATTCGACTAGAAGGTAATCTATATTTACCATCTATATTGTATACTTTAATATTAAACTGCATTTTACTCCATCACCGCAATTGATACTAGTTGCACTGATCAAATATTAATAATTTTGCTGAGATGCCATTTTCGTTTTTCAAAGAATAATTGTTATTATTTTATAGCAAAAGTTAGGTAGTAACTTTCATTATATATAATACGGACTATGTAGTAAAAAGTTACAGATAAAAGTACATTCGGTGCGATATGTTATGTACTTTTGAACTGTTCATAATATTTACGTGTTTTTTTCAATATTTACTGAAAAATATTTTAACATTTATGATATTTAGAGCTGGCATTAGATTTCATTCTTTAGTTCAAAAGAGCAGTCCAGGAAACATTCATCTAGTACAGTTCTTCCCAACTGCTTCAAAAAGAGACTGATCATCTTCTGTTTACTTGATTTACTTGATGACATCATCATTTACTTGATCAGTAAATCAAATTCTGATCATCTTATTTATATTTTAGGACATTTTCTAAGTTAGTACTTACTACCTGAATCTTGATATCTAAAACCGGAATGTTAACTAGTAGTTACCTAGAGAATGTACACATTATGAATGCTTACAAATAGAAAATAGAGTTAAAATTAATTAATTGGTTGTGATTTCACAAAACAATTTTTACACAGAACAGTTGGTTATATTAGACATACTCTTTTAATGAATATTTCGAAACTTTATAGACCAAGATTGGAGGTTTTGCTGCTTTAAAGATCAATGGGGTGTAGCCTGTTAGTAGTGTTAGCTAATGTCGAGTCGTACTCGTAAATGTACACAGGAGACATCTAATCTAGTAGAGGGCTTGTGACAGAACTAATTGGGTGTTTGGCCGGAAAACTTTGGCTCGTCAGGGCAAGTCTGGTGGTTTCTGGATTATACTTTTTATTTTGGTCATTGCCTATGAAGTTGTGTGCTAAACAATTCAATGAATTTTTTTGATAATTATATGTCTCATCATTTAAATACGAGTACAAATGGGTAGCATGAATAATCGTTGCCAATAGTCAGAATGAGTTTTTTACACTGAAGAGAAGTCGTTTAAAATCCATGGTTAGTGTTTACGAGATGATGTTGCCTTTATCACGTTTCCAGTAAAGCTGAAATGTCTTGGATTCACCACTGCACATGCTCTATAGCAAGGTACAGATGATACATTTCATTAAACAAATATATAGAATGTTATTTAATCCAGGCCAAGCTTCCTATGTTTTTGGATTAGGCCTACCTTAATCGGAATCAGCCAATATTAAACTGTTGATTGAAACTCAATTTTTGTTCCCGGACAGTAGACAATCTCATTTTTACATAATCTCAATTCCAGACGTTTAGTATTTTTATTCATTATTTGTTCCTAAGCATATTACAAGTATTACAAAATTTAAATCAAACTCTATTTAAAATCCTAATCTAACATGGATAAAATATTTACGTACTAAATTTTAAGAAAGATATTTACAATGAATTGATACGAATACGTAATACAGATGAATACTAGTTACTGGTAGAGTTACTAAACAATTGAACCAAAACTTACAAACACGTACCAACTTGTACTAAATGTTAGTATTTACTCTACTCTACGGCTCTCTAAGTTTTGTTTATTCATGATGTTCCTTATGTTCTACCTTCACTGTGTTTCTTCACTGACAAACACGGATACAATCCTGGGACCTTGTGCCTTTGGTAATATGTTTAATGTCTGAACTAGTTCAAATATCTATGTGGTATTAAATATTATTATTACGTGTGAAATTCTTATATACATACATAGTTTCAACCATAAATATTAAAAAAATATATATTTATTGACTTATAAGAATCGTTGAGTAATAAGGTAATTTATACATTTTTCCCTTACCATTATTTGAGTATCTACAAGAATACTTCTAGCGGATCAGTTGAAGTTTCAAATTTAATTTGATTGTTTGATTTTTCTTTTTTTTTAAGGATATAAATCTGGATTTACTAATTATTTTTTCTATTTTATACGTTTAAAGGTAAAGTTTATATATACATAACTTTATATATATATATATATATATATATATATATATATATATATATATATATATATAATATATATATATATATATATATATATATATATATATATATATATATACGAGGTGTGATCAAAAAGTTCCAGGACTGAATTTTTATACATTTATTCATACAACATACATGTTATTCGAATTTGTCTCCTTCAAAGTACTCCCCTTGGGAAGCTACACACTTTTCCCACCAGTGTTTCCACTGATCAAAGGCCCCAGAAAACTCTTCTTTTGTAAAGGTGTTTAGCAGCTCCGTCGTTTTTTCTTTAATTTCGTCAACTGTTTGAAAATCTTCGTCCTTTCAGGGGTCTCTTGAGCTTCGGGAAGAGAAAAAAGTCTGCTGGAGCCAGGTCAGGTGAGTAGGGGGGCTGAGGAATAACAGTCATTGCGTTTTTTACACAAAAGTCACGGATAACTAATGCAGAGTGAACAGGAGCATTGTCATGGTGAAGGACCCAATCACCACTTTGCCACAGCTCAGGTCTCTTTCTTCTCACAGCATTACGCAATTTTCTGAGGGTTTCAAGATAAACAAAAGATTAATTGTTTGACCTTGTGGAAGTAATTCATAGTAGACAACACCTGTACAGCCAAAGAAAACCGTAAGCATGACCTTCACATTTGATTTGACTTGACGTGCTTTCTTGGGTCTTGGAGAGCCCTTTGATGTCCATTGTGATGATTGGGTTATATATATATATATATATATAATATATATATATATATATATATAATAAGTTTATGTCTATAAATACGTGTGAACCCTGTAGTGTTTCATCACCTAGAACAATTCAGGTTATGATTTACATTCCGACGACTGAGAAGTCCATAAAACTGTTGCTTTCTAGGAGTTTTGATCTAAAATAGCAATAAAGATATCATATTAATTGGTGCAATCATTAAAACAACTGTAGGCTGAGACAGAAACACTATTTACTCATTATATCCGAATGTTGAATGGTTACAGGATCATAAAATTTATGTTGTTAATTGGATTGAAGGAGAACACATGCAGCCCTCCATTGAGAATTATACCACGTACAGGGCTGCAGGTCTCGCATTGCTGATAAGGGCTGACAGCCGCACCTCTGCCATACTCAAGGTTTTATTGAAGGATCATGATGTAAACAAAGCGATAATAAACCAAACTACGCCAGCCTCTGGTAACCATTGAGGGTCAGCACCAAGATTATAGTGTTCCTTGAGTAAAAAATTTTATTTTACAGGTTATGTTCACAACTTCCTCAAATTCCTATTAACATAAGTGTCATATTTATTCAAATACCTTTCTATAAAATTGGTTAGTAAAAAGCTGATGGAATTTGACTTACATATTTAGAGACACGTTAAATAGTAAACATTTAATTCGGTTTAGCGCTTTTCGTAAGTTTTTTAAATTTTCGTAATATTACCATATGAATTCCTTGTGAAGGATAGATGTTCAAGAACATCTTTGCACTATTGAACTATTTTTTTTAAATAAACAGATGATCTTGATTTAGCAGTAAGCTTGAAGCTAATCTCCGTCATTCACAACGTACATTTTAGAACAAGTACTAACAACTTTGTTAAAATAGTTAAAATGTGATATCATTATAATAATTAAACAGAATATTGTACCAGACTAAATTTAATTTTATAAGTATTATTGCGTGAGTCCCTAAATTAGAATTTGAGATATCTATTTTATTTTGTTTCGTTGTTGAACATAACATATAATAAATGCTCTACTTTAAATGTGTTCTAAAATTTGGATAGTATTTATCTATGGTGCAAAGAAAATTACATCACATATTATCTATGTTTATCGATATCCAATATAAAATATATTTGATCAACATTACCTTTATATAAATCTAAATGAAATATACATTAGCAATATAATCGTATACGGTATGATTGTTTGTTGGAGTAAATCTGGGACTTCACATGACAAGCATATTTTAGTATGGAACAATTTCATAGTTAGAAAGTTAATTCAATATCCTACAATGTTACACAGTTAGCATAAATTTAATGAACTGACACTGCTTTTACCGTTTGTAGACCTATCAGTAGACTACTGTTAGTTCAAGATAAGTTGATTATATCCTGATGGAATTTATTTGGTAGCTTTTTACTTTAGGGCTTTGGTGATAGGACACGGTAAAGGTTTTGTAGTTTATATCAATAATTATGAACTATAATTGTATCGTTAATTAAAATTTTCTAGTTGAGATAAAGCAAAACGAGAATATTCAGTAGAAATAGTTTGATATCCAGTAGTTCTTATTAAATCGATATCAATACCTGGTCAGTTAATCAATTTATGATAATACCTAATTCATTATTTCATCTTTATTAACTCTTTCATGTTTCTAATCAAATATATATAACTTGTTTATAAATTAAATAAAGTCGATAAAAACTTTTTGGAATTTGGTTACGTTTAGATTTTACAGAAAAACAAATTATAGTGAATTTTTAAATATTTAGTGTAAAAGTGGAATTATTATGTGGAATACAAATGGTTATAACATTTTAAACCCACAAATAGTAAATCGTTAACACATTTTATTGACTATAATTAGATTATATCCCATTCAGAAATAAGAACCCAGTTACATACATAGACCAAATCATATATTACGCTTATCGGTTATAACGCACTATTGATGTCCAAATTTATTAGCAAATTTGAGTAATATGCAGTCGAAGAGAGGCATAGGATGATAAAAGGTACAATGAAACATCGAAGAGTTTTGTGATGACTAATGCAATAAGTATTTTGTTTATGCAATTAGCGGTACAACGGTATGGGAAACGTGAATAACATCCCGGTTCACAAAACTACTGATGAAAACTGCTCGTTGTTTTGAAACTGAAGGAAGCATTATTATGGAACCGGCTGGTTATTAATATAATAGCGATTTGGCAGCACACGTTCCCGAATCCTCAAACCGGCACGAATTTCTCTCTAACCGGTAGGCTGTATTTAGGTGATTCATTCAGTATTTTTTATGCCTTAAACAATTTTTTAACTACGTGACCTATAATTATATGTGGTATAATTTTGTTTACTTTTAAAGCCTAGATTAAGCTTAAAAGTAACAACACGTACTATATCTAACTTGTCTGTATTTGATATTGAGCAAAGAGGTTATCAACATAATAAAAACGGAAGTTTTAGTAAAAATACACAATCATTGGTCAGGAGTGTAATGCAGATTTAAAGTAGTAGTTACTTACTTTTGCTATATATTTAAGGGCTACTATGAAACCCATATTGGTTGCATTTTGTATAGAAGCAGGGTTCTTATAACTGCATAAACATATATTTTCCTCATGACTGTAAGAACAAAGCAAAGTGAACTACGGTACCGTAAATATCTTAGACTGGAAGAAAATTATAATAGCGAAAAATAAACGTTTTATGGTTAAAGTGGGCTTTTCAGACCTGCTTATGTATATATATTTTCATGAATGTAGTAACGTTGAAAATTCAACCACGGCATCGAAAATGTAGTTCATTAAAACCAGATATGGTTATACAAGTGCAAAGCGTACACAATTGGGTGCGAATCTGCGGTAAACTGCTACTATATAGCATAATAGTTACTATTTGAACACTCAGTATTAAGCGAGTACAATTGTTATTTGTCTAATTTATTTGATTTATGTAGTTTATTTTGTTGTTGGGCGTGTAGTTTAAATTTTTAAAATTCCAAATTATATTTTTACACAAATATTTATAACAAGACAAAATTCTTTTGGTACTGGTTTTTAATTAAATATTATAAAATAAAGTTTTTAACACCTAATTGAATAGTGATAAAAAATTAGAAAAACAAATATTCACCTTGAAGTCATGTAATAATAATGCAACATCAGAAAGTTATAGACATATGTTAATATTGAAACTCAGCCTCAGTTTAGAAATCTGCGTTCCTTCGATTGTGCTTTAATATTTATGTTCCATTAGTAGGCTATCATCGACTTCACCTGCAGGCAAAAAGAGATCTTTGTTGTTACATCCTACAGTAAGGCGACTCATATTTGAAAACCGGATATACCTGCCAGTAAAATATGAAATTGCAGAGTAAAGAGTTGAGCTAAGTGCTATACCTTTCATAGGTATATATTTAACACACAAATCTCTCTGAAAAATTTTATAGTATTTGAATGTATGTGTTAATTGCATCTCTCACTGGTCCTAATGTATATAGATAATTTAAGTGTAAGTATTTTCCTAATATGATGCCAAAGTTGATCGGTGTTGCTTAATGTTAATATTTCCTTTAGTATTAGCAAGTTAGTATGATATCATGCTAAACAAAAGTCACGCTAATAGTTTTTAATAAAAGGCCAAAAATGTATCAACTTGAGGTATATTTTAGATAAATACCATCAAGCAAATTAGGAATACGACCAAAATGTCACTGGCGTGATTTAACGTATGCGTCGTGCTGTACAAATATTTCAGCTATAACACAGTTCCTGACACATTGTAGATTTACACATTACAAGACACCACCACATCACAGACAAGCTGCTGCCTTTTCTGTCTACTGTAATATTGAAACAGACATGGATATCAATAAAGCTGTGATTACCTGTTATACTTACGTTATTCGTAGTATTTTGAAGCAAAAAAGGGTAGTATTTTTGAATCACTTTTTGTAATCCTAAAATGATTTCAAGTGATTTATTATAAAGTATTTTTAGAAACTAAATATCCTATGTTCCTACAGATGGGTAAGCAATATTATTATCTTTAAAAGAAACGTAAAACTAACGTGTCGAGGACCATAAACGTAATTAAAACGTAATTCAAATATCCAATTCCATATCATTTCATGAGAGCTCTTAAATCAATATAAGAGGAGATTTATTACGTTATGTAAAAAATAATTAATCTGTCTCAGAAATATCACAGTGACGTATTTAGTTTTAATTGATACAAAAAGAGAGAAGAAGCATATTATTCAAAAACTTAGTAGTGTTCTTACTACTAGGAGAAGAATCAGTGTAATTAATAGGGCAATAAAATAGCATTATTGAAAAGGAAAATCGTAGTGACAGAAGCTGCTTGAAGATTTCGTAGGAAATAATCTAGTCTCTTCTAGTACTCCCTAATCTTAACTGCATTTCCCATGCTAAAACTTGTAACTAAGCCACCAATCGATAGCAAAATTTTCATATCTATCGTTAGAAACTAACGTTTCCTAAAACCTATCCGTTAATAATCCAAAATAACCTCTTTGGAACAAACTTAGCAGCACAAACCTTTTTACATTGTTAACGTTGTTAGTGAATCACATAAACATTCATTTCTTTCAGACATATAGTTTTTAGGTTTAAACCATTTTTTTACACTTCATATCTAAGAGTTCACAAGGTATTAAAAAAGGAGGTAACTAAATGTAACTTATTGCTCTGGAACGATAATAGGAGTAAGCAAATGCTTTAATAAACCACAAACTCATTTATAACCTAAAATCTCCATCACAACAATAAAATATTCGAAGGCACGCTGCTTCCAGCATAGTTAACTGGTAAAGTATGATGATAACAAGGGTCAAGAGGGACCTGGGACGAAACACCAGTTTCTTTTAATATTTTACTGTGAACCAGACAATAATTATTAATACTTGCTTCTACATAACTGGAAATTATATACAGTTACTATGTAAATTATATAATATAAAAGATAATATATTGGTCTAAATAATTAGTTAACTGATGATTTTCAAATTCAAACTAAAAATAATTCGACACGTGAAATGGGAAATTTAAAATTCATAAAAGAAATTACAAAAATTAAAATTTTTTCTAACTTATAACAAAAAATTTAGAATTTTTGGTGAATATTTTATGGAATATAACAATCATATCTACTTAAGTAGATATGTTTTACTATATAATTTATGCCATGCACACTCTTAACAAAGGACAAATATTTCGTTACAATTTCAAATATTCAAAAAAGAGAATGAACCGTTCTTTCTCAACCTACCAAATATAAAGTGTTGAGGAGTCCACAAAACGCTTCGAGAAAGAGGTGATTTCTGTGAAGTATCCCTTTGAACGCAACTTCTGTTCCCTTCTGAGAGTTAAGTATCAGTTGTCCCCCACATTTCATCCTGACGTCTCTTTGTAAAACATTCAATAAGGAGACAGAGAATTGTTTACAGTTATTACTGTAAAAAATTAAAACATACTATTGTATATTTTAATGCTGTTAATTTTAAGAACAAAAAACTATTTGTGTTATACATACATGTATATGATGACCTCTTGATCTGTGATAGCTGTAAATTGTTTTATCATTGTCTCTGTGACTTTTTTTAAAGTTTTTGGCCCAAAACATGGCGAGTGTTAACTTTCATTTTGTTCAACGTTACAGATTTGGTAACTAGATTAGTATATTTTAGAAGAAACCTTCAAGAAAAAAAAGGCCACAGATGTTAAATCATATGATATGCACTTTTGACGGAAACGATCTACAGTTGGACGTGATGTGTTGCAAGTTGCAACGTTTTGTTGAAAGCTCATTTCTACCATACTAATATCTTCAATTTCAAAAGAATAATCTGATATAAAGCGCTTATAGGCTCACGATTTTATTGTAATAGGCGATAGCCTTATTCTATTTGTAAAATAAGCTTAGAACATTCACATAGTCCTAAAAGGACCTTTGCGCTCAAGGGACAGCCTCTGTGTGTACTTAACTTTCTGTTCTTCTGCCCGTCTGTCCAATCAATCATAAAAAAGTCTAAGTGATTTGAAACTTGTCACATACCTATTTGTCCAAAGAGAGCTCTGTTGGTTTTATTGTCAAATGCAAAAGTGCAGTTAGTCCATCTGTATGTCTGTCTGTGCGGTACCTCTTTCTTTACGTTTTGTTGATTCCTTTGGTATTCAGCAGTATCGGTTTTTTTTGTTAGTACTGTCAACACCTATGACCTAATACATAAATTTATTTACTATTGGTCTTCTACGCTGGCTGGTATGGAACTCAAAGAGAGTGCGATATGCAACATTCTCCTGCACAATCTGTAACTGAGTACGCTGTAACACAGTTAAAGCTGAAATCTGCTGTCTATCTGTGTCTAAAGAGAGGAAACAACGTCGATACAACTTTACTAGAAGGAGTATCTACTCCTTTACTCAAACTTGGTTTCCCGAGCAAGCCAGGTTCATAACACAGGGGTGGTGCTCTGTGTCTTAGCAGCCATACATGGTTGGCGGAGCATAGTTTTTGAATGGAACAATCCGTTTTAATGCTGAGGACCTTATCCCTCATTAAGGAGGATAACCTTCTCTTAGTGAGCTGCGTCAGTTGGTGGTGACAAAATAAACCACACTGGTATACTCGTGTGGGTCTAAAATTTTCGTTTTTCTCGTTGTTCGACTAAATTTACTACTGACATTCCTGGCTACGATGATCTGATAGACTTGCAACTAGTATATATTCTCATCGTTTTAATATATTAACAATTATCAGTATCGAATATGGCTTAAACCCAACCTATGTATCAGAACCATTTTATGTCTAACAATAAACAAGGTTATATCATTAACAATTATCAGTATCGAATATGACTTAAATCCGACCTATGTATCAGAACCATTTTATGTCTAACAATAACCAAGGTTATATCATTAACAATTATCAGTATCGAATATGACTTAAATCCGACCTATGTATCAGAACCATTTTATGTCTAACAATAAACAAGGTTATATCATTAAAAGAGTTCCGTAGTAACAAAGTATTCGGTACATCGTTAAATTGCTTACACAATTTACACTCTTGAACTATTTCACTGATTTCAATAGCAAGTATGACAATCCAACCTAAGAATACCTCACAGTGAAGCATAACTGTATCACAGTTCTTTAGTTTCTCACTGCACAAAAGGCGTATACTTAAAACTAACGTAATAATGCAAATATTTTAATAATAAACTGTAATACAAAATGGTTCAAATGCACTTAATATTACATTTTCGTATCATAAAAGTACATATCTTTTATCTTAATAAATACCTAACCTATTACAACCTAGTTAAAAAAATAATTCAATAACCGCAATAGGCAGTTGACTAAAATGGACGTTAATCAAGCGTATTATGCCTAAGAATAATATGAACGCCAATTCAACAGATGAAGTTAATTAGTTACATATTTGCCGATACTCTTTTCCAATACATTAATTTCAAATGCTTGGATAAGGTTTTAATTCAAACCAATAAAAATGGAATTAATTAGCAATTTCGTTACGTCAGATAATCACCGTAAATACAATACTAATTACCTGCATTCAATATCAGTAAACCGTAATTTACTCTTCAGCTAATATTTCAACTTCAGTATAGATCTTTTAAGTAGAATTTAATCAATAAACCATGGTAATTAAACTCCAGAATCTGGAATATCATGGATCTTTAGAAACTTATAACCTGTGTTAAACACAACAGATGTTTTGGTTAATGTTTGCATAAATTAATTATGAAACATTATAGGTGGCAGAGGTGTATTAGGATGTTTGGATTCATTTACACTTAGTAGTTATTCTGCTTTAGCTTATAACCATGTGACAGAAAATACTTACTAGCCATTATAAGCTAAATATTAACGTGAATTAGTATTTATTAATTAAGCATTTTTGCACACGATGTACGTTTACATTAAATGTCTAGATGGATTTGAAGCTCAGACTATAATCAAGATTTTATCAATATAAAATTCTCTGAGCACACAATCTATTTAGCTAAATTAATTTTGAGGTGTAAGTTTTGCGACGATATTAGGTGTTTTATTATGATACACGTCAGGTATTTTAAGCCTGCCACAAGAACATTTCATTTATAGAAAGTAATTTTAATTATCTTAATATTTTGTATGTCTGCACAACAGATTTCCTAATTACAGACTCCACTTTTGCTTATAAGCACTGCAGCTTATTTTCTGATCACGAAGCAATATTGCTTAAATGCATCACGATATATATAATGGAACTACTTTGCCAAATGTTTTAGCAAACGTTAACTAACTCTGGAATGCGAGAGTTCAATTAAATGTATAAAGTGGCATTACCTTGCAGTTTACAATGATTTATTTGCGGTCATAATGAATTCCATAACATGCCCGCCACTGTCTGGTAAAATACAGCTGAATTTCCACATCGCAAAGTATTGTTCTCTTTTGGTGTGCTGTTCATGATAAGAATAAAAACATCAAAGGACAGTACATTGACCCAAAACAGATATAACCTACAGGTTCTACCTTTCCTTACTATTATTTTAATCTTAAAAATAGTAGTATAAGCTCTTGACGATGATTCTGGTAGGGTTCTTCACATGTGTGTAAGCTCATCACATGGGGGTTTCCCATCTATCTCTGCTCTACCCATGGAAATTAGATTTGAGCTACGACCAATCGTTCGGCCGCTGTCGGGCTAAAATTAGTAATTTTAACACGACAATCGTTGTTGAATTTAAAATATGTGAGCGTTTTGTTCCTTAATCACAAGAAATAGGAAAAACTAAATGTCAGGAGACCCTTCTGTAGTTCAATTTATTGTCCAACTAAATGTTTTCTTTACATCCGAGGTAATTTACACGCTTTCGGGTTTACCAAAAAGGCCGGAAAGGATGAAAAATTTGCGAGATTTCTAGATTTTTTAGGGGTTTAAAATGAAAACTTTCACGTTTTCCTGTTGCTTATACGGCAAAAGGCGCCTGTTAGCCACATTTTTAAGTTTATAGCACATCTAGAAGGACATTAGATTCTTTATTTATTGTTTATTGAGTGAGTGACAGAGTGAGTTACATATGCTACTGTATAAATATTTACATTTCAATGTGTATGTTAGCTATAGAAGTGTGGGACTAACAGCAACTTGTATACTTGTTTGGATTTAAACTGAGTACAAACAGCAAAAGCTATCCTTTTATTTTACAAGATATGCATATTTTGATCATAAGTCATATTTCCTACGTAAAATATGAAATTACTTCAAAAATAGCGTTCAATCTTGTTGTTCTTGACACAACTTTAATAACTATAATGGTTTTTAATCCATATAGTATGAATTTGTATTTTGTGCATGATGTGTTCGGTACGCAAACAACCCTCGTATATTGTATGTAACATTATCACATAGGTAAATCTTAATTTAGTCTTAGGTAATTAAAATTTGAATATAAAATTAAAATGCCATTACCTGCTTTGTTAACTGCAGGATGTAGTTACATAGATAAGAGTGTTCTTAGATAACTGTATTAAATGTAGGTTTAAAATTTCAGTAACTAGAAAGTGTCGGGTTTTCATTAGGGTTTTACGGAAATATAATTAATCTTTTATCCATAACATAACCTAAGACACTGCGTAATAATATGTGTTGCACGTTAATCCATGCTCATAAGTAAAAGCAACAACATTCATGAATGCAGCGTGGGATTCTTAGTACTTGAGGTTCTATAATAACTAAAAGGAACTTTCACCTATTTAAACATACTCATTCAAACATCAATAACACAAGAAAAAGATTTAAAAGCTAACAAAATATTTGAAACATTATACTTAATTTTTTTATTCGTAGCTAATATTTTACCGTAGTAGGGTAAAAGTTTATAGAGTAGCTAAATTCTAATATCTTAGTGCTTATGGTTACGTGGTCAATATCACTACTAAGATCTAAGTATCGGTTCAGAGAGTAAAACATATTGGTTATGAAAGTGACGTCTTGTAATTCTTGGAGTTATTTTCAACAGACCTTCCCATCTTTAGTCAACAGATTTTAAACCGAAACTGAGTTTATATTGAACAGTGTCGTTTGAACAAAAAAATTTACTGAAGATAGCTCTCTTCAATGAGACTGCAATATTTTAAGAATATAGTTGTCTAAGCAATGTTTTAACGCGGTATTAACTTAGATGTTATTCAAAAATTCGGTAATCCAGCGTTAGATATTAAAGATTAATTATTTAAAAATACAAAATTATGGAGAGAGAGCAAGTGTGTGATGTTATAAGATTATGCTTAAGACTCAAGCCAGGCTCTAGGATCTTCCTGAATTCTATAAATTGTGTAATTGTAACAGCTGCGATGGGAAATTACATTGTCCTCAGATTACTTGTAGACATATCCATGAAACCATTGCCTATACTACAAGGAGGCAGACATCTTAAACGCATGTAAGTCCAGAAGCCCAGTTTGAAGGATTGAAATTTATCAACATAACTTGGTAAAAGCCGTCTGGTTTTTGCAATATAAATTTTATTAACTATTGCTTATCAATTACTTTGCCACTTATATTATAAATAATCAGTTCATACTGTGATTTGATAATAAATCGGGATTTAAATAATACATAAATTCTATAATATCTTCAATGAAAGCATCTGATAAGAAAGACAAAAAATTGGTGTACATAAGTATATAATGGAAGAAATATCGTTGTTTGGGAGGCAGATTGGAAAAATGCAATGTCACTTCACGAATAATGGTAATGTTATACCTAGTTAAGTATATTAAAGTAATTATATTAAAAAAAGAGAATAGTTAACACATATGTGAACTTTTTTATATATTTCAAGGGAACGATGAGAAATATGACTAAAAGCGAAATTGTATTTTCCAGCAATAAACTCAGACTCCCCGTCCGGAAACATGAAACTGAGCCTTCTCTGACACGATCATATTTCATGTATTCCTTAGTCCTTTCCTTCCTCGTATCAATCCTTTATAAATTATAAATAAGGTCAAAATTTATGATTGTCATCTTTAAAAATAAGTATTTTATATAACTCTAAAAGTAATATTGATTTTTAAAATGTTATAAATCCTAAAGAGTATCCCTTTTCTTAATACTTAGAAGTAGTATCGAGTAGCCATGACAGTTATGATGCAAATGCATCTGCTACAAAGCCAATTAATATAATACGCTTTGAATTCTAATATGAATCCTTTCATGCGGCTTTTTCATGGATCAACGTATATGAATAACTTATTAAGAAAACCTCGGATAATTTTTTCAAAGCCTATATGTATATTCCATTGTCTGCTTCCTCTGTGCGTGCGTGCGTGCGCGCGCGCGCGCGCGTGTGTGTGTGTGTGTGTGTGTGTGTGTGTGTGTGTGTACTTGCGTCTGGATGTGGATGGAAATATTCTACACTAAGAAATATTGTTCATAATTGCGTTGGTATTGTTATGACTGCACTGCCAATATACGATTTCACTGTAACCTTTTTCTTGCTCAAGATTTTTGTTCTTAAATTATTCAAATGTATTTTAATCTATTCACGTTAGCTAGGAAGCACAATAACATTTGTAAATCAATACATTATAATTACTTGTTTTATATTGAAACGATATCATAAAAATGTTTATCAATTAACATCTTTGTAATAAAGTTATTTCAGTTAAGAAAAGTAATAAAAGAACATGTAAAACAAATTGTTTACATAAACTTAAGAGCAATGACACAATACTTTTGCATCTGATAGTACATATCAACCTTGTGGTAATTAAGTTTCAAACTGTTCAGATAATATATTTTAAGGGATATCATACTTCCTTACTTGTAACATTTAAATGTTAAGATTTTCTTATGATCATTTTATTTTACACATTTAAAGTTTTAGTTTAATATATTTATTAACAAAATACATTTAAAGTTCCAAAATTTTCAGATAGAAAATCCTGGTTTAATGTCTTTATTTGTCTCAATATTTGTCTACAAAAAAATTACTTTTGAGCTGATAACATATTTTGTAATTGAGCATTCTACACTTCTTAAGAAAGTATATTCAAACGATTGTTAATTATGTATGCAGTCAAAAGTTATTAAATCCAAAACATAGATTGTGACGTGTGCGTAACACCTGTCCTGTTGAATAAAGATGGCTGTAGACAGTGGGGCCGAATATTTCAACTGTAATATTATAGCCATTTCAACCAGAAAACCAACGAACATTACCACAATCACGTACTAAATACAAACCACTTACTGACCAACATATAACCATATATATTAATAAATTCACGTCGTTAGACTATAAATCATGCATTTGCCATAAAAAAATTTCAGCCAATTTTTACTTTTAGCTAAATAAATAACACGGGCCTTATTAAAAATTGCCTATTAAATGGAGTAATAAAAAATGTTAATATTTTCTATATTAAGTGAACTCTTGGAATCTGGATTAACGTAAGAAACTCGACTATTAAAAACCTCAAAACGAAACATTTACATCGTTTCGACGTCAGAAAAACCTATAAATATGACTGTAGTAGTCGTCCAAGATTTGGATAGTACACGCACATAACCTAGTTTTTAGTCAAATCACTACAGAAAACTTTTCCTAAGAAGGAAGTCAACAATCTAAATAATAGATTTCTCCATAACAAATACTGATATTTATTAAATACTGAGTTTGTTCTTTACAGTAGTACAAGTATAATGAAACTTTTAATTCATATTGCATGGGAAAGAAGGTTAATATATATAATAATTAAATTATTAGTAATTCTTATTGTAGTTTAATTAAGATTACTAATTATATTATTTTAAACTCTAGGGATTTAACGGTAAAGTAATCTTACTAGAGCAACCTGTTTTTTACAGCTTTATGTAAAGGTTCTATAAACCGCTGAGAAGTATAGAACATTATCTGCAATACAAGCGGAAACTATAACTGCCCTAGTTTCTCACTGACGCCAACAAAACATCATACAGTAATAATGTTTACACATGAGTTGAGTTGTTATTCAGTTTAACCTTCAAAATTGCGGGTATATGCATTTCTGAAACATTTCTATCTATATTTTCAGTGAGGTAAGTGGCAGAGTTACGTAAATAGAAAGCTTTTCCTAACTTTATATATATATATATAGTTAGTAATATAAAGAATTAAAAATTTAACATAAATAAGTTTCACTATTTTTTTCATGTATATTTGTATATATATACATAAACATATATATGCTAAGGTGTTTGGTGGTTCAAAACATGAAACGTAAAAACTATAAGACATTAAAAGCAAAACATTGCATCAAGCTATTTAATATATTTAATGCTATTATATAATACATATTGAAAAATAGTTAGTAATATAAAGAATAAAAACTATGACATAAATAAGTTTTAAGTATTTGTTTAAGCGATAAATTTAAAAATAAACTATCGTCATTACCCAAGGCAAAAATCAATAACATAATTTTAATAAAAAAAAGTATTTTCTTCGTAAACAAATACACAATTTTATTTTTAAAATCATTTTAAATATTTATTATAATATACTATATATATATATATATATATATATATATATATATATATATATATATATATATATATATATATATATACTAGCAGACCCGACAGACGTTGTCCTGTACACACGTCTTTAATTCGAAAATTTTAAACTTTGATTAATCTGTAACAATCGGGGCTGTTGATAAAAATGTCTATTAAAAAGTTATTACAATATCTAACTTCATCACATGAACATTTAATCACACTTCGACCAACCGATAGTGTGTGAGTATAACATGAGTGATGTGAAATGTAGAGGATGTTTTAAATGAAAACTTACTTAATCATACTGAAGGTAAAAAAGTTGCAACAAACTATTTAATAACAGGTATATTTTTTCAATTTACAACTTAATTTATCGTAATGCCATTGAATGTACAATATTTTTTGTTAATCCTTCAGGAGTATACACAAACAAATTAGATGATTTTCCGATAGAGCTGAAGTATAATAAGTGACCTCCATCACAATCGAATTATTGGTATTTCTGAATAGCCTATATAACTACTATCCGAATTAGATTATAGTTATGTAAAGGCTGAAGTATAATAAGCGGCCAACATCACAATCGAATTATTGATATTTCTGAATAGTCTATCTAAACTAC
Organism: Homalodisca vitripennis; assembly: GCF_021130785.1. NCBI lineage: Eukaryota > Metazoa > Arthropoda > Insecta > Hemiptera > Cicadellidae > Homalodisca > Homalodisca vitripennis. The sequence goes on from NC_060208.1 coordinate 113,418,215, forward strand.
CAAATTTCATTATAGTTAATTAAAATTACAGTATAGTATCGGAACTGGCCAACAGAATTTAATTTATCTAAAATACTAAATAAGTATTTTGTATAGGGCTGAAGTATAATAAGTGGCCACCATCACAATCGAATTATAGACATTTCTGAATAGCCTATCTAAACTACTAAAATGACGAACTGAATTAGATTATAGTTATTTAAAGGCTGAATTATAATAAACGGCCAACATCGCAATCAAATTATTGATATTTCTAATTAGCCTATCTAAAACTACCGAATTTCATTATCTTTATATTTATATTTCTTGTGTGCGTGTGTATGGAGCTGAACTCCTCCTAAATGGGTGGACCATCTTGGAATGTTTTACATTGTATCCAGCAGAATGCGCTACGATCACAGTTTCAAATGTTTTCTATTTTAATTCCAGGTTTTGCTGCTATCAAATATGTGTGTTGTTTTGTAACATCGTGTAATTATTGTGTGAGTGCTAATTGTAATATTACATTAATAGAGATTGAAGATGTTTGAAGTACATAAAAAACTATTGTCATTCATTGAAGTTATTGAACTAATTTTGAAAATTTATTGAACGAAGTGAGTATATTGGTCGCATAACCTAAGTAGCATACAAATCAAAAGGTTGTGTTTCTATGTGTGAATAACTATTGTTAACAGTTTGTTCACATAAGTTCAAATTAAGTAGCATATAAATCACATGATTGAATAACTATTCGTCCTCTTCCACGAAGACGTGGCATTTTTCTGTAAAAATAAAATTCTGTATAATAGTACACAATGAATATGAATAACTTATTGAATATGTAATATTAATTAAGTAACTTCTAGATAAAAATGTATAACAACATAGACTACAGTATCTAAAATACTGAAGAAGTATTCCCTATAGGTCTAAAGTACAGTAAGTGGCCACCATCACAATCGAATTATTGATATTTTCTGATTAATCTATCTAAACTACCGAATTACATTATAATTATTTAAAATTACAGTATAGTATCAGAACTGGCCAACAGAATTTAATTTATCTAACATACTAAATAAGTATTCCCTATAGGTCTGAAGTACAATAAATGGCCACCATCACAATCGAATTATTGATATATCTGAATAGCCTATCTAAAGTACTAAAATGACGATCCAAATTATAGTTATTTAAAGGCTGAAGTATAATAAGCAGCCATCATCTCAATCGAATTATTGGTATTTCTGATTAGCCTATTTAATTTAAAACCAATTCCTACATTATTAACAATAGTTATTGACACATGTGATTCTCTATTAATTTAATATTACAATTACACTCACACAATAATTACACGATGATACAAAACAACACACAAATTTTGATAGCAGCACAAACTGTCAGGAAAACCTGGAATTAAAATAGAAAAACATTTGAAACTGCGATCGTAGCGCATTCTGCTGGATCCAATTTAAAACATACCAAGATAAAAACAATTTATTTATAAACCAAAAATTAACTGATCAATCACTGCACACTTAATATTTAGGAATTTCAGTTAAAAGTGTATTTTACTAAAACTTCCAATTTTATATCTGGATAACCTCTATTGATATTCCTGATCAGCCTATCTAAACTACCGAATTTCATTATAGTTATTTAAAATTACAGTATAATATCAGAACTGGCCAACAGAATTTAATTTAAAACCAATTCCTACACTATTAACAATAGTTATTCACACATGTGATTTGTATGCTACTTAATTTGAACTTATCTCACCAATATTGACTGCAGATTAAAAATGTAAATTACAACAAATTATTTGAAATCCATTAGTTTAAAACTTGATTATCTAAAATGTTAACAATAGTTATTCACACATAGAAACACAACCTTTTGATTTGTATGCTACTTAGGTTATTTGAGGTAATGCGACCAATAATCTCTATTAGTGTACTATTACAATTTTAGCACTCACACAATAATTAAACGATGTTTTATTTTTTATTGTTTTCTTTTTGCCTGTTGGCTGGCCTTTATAAACTTATAACGCGGCCACGTAGTACACTTTTTATAACTTCATTCTATTATATTTTAATGTTATTTGCCGTATTTACTTTTGAAACATGAACCTTACAAACAACACACAAACATTGATAGCAGCACAAACTGTCGGGAAAACCTGGAATTTAAAATAGAAAAACATTTGAAACTGCGATCGTAGCGCATTCTTCCAAGATCTACACTTAATAATTTACTAAGAATTTCACTTAAAAGCTAAAACTTCCAATTTTATATCTGGATAATCTCTATCCTCCAAAGTGAGTACAGAATATATTGAAATAAGAAGTGGTGTTATTTTTATATGTTTATGCTAACTCTATGCTTTCAAGACTATAATTGATTAAACGTATGGCTGTGTTGTAATATTATAATGTTTTACATAGAACAATTGGTGAAAATTTAACTTTGCAATCTGCATTAGACTACTGATCAAGCACTTTATAATAACGTAATCTAAATGTAAACAAATGTTTCTGCCTCTTTGGTGAACTTCAGCTGAAAATATTCACAGCTGTTTTTTTTAAGTATCAGTTCACTTTGTATTACGTGTCGTAGCGCAGTCTGTCGAATCCAATATAAAACACTCCAACATCAACAATTTTATAATTAATAATTTAATTACATTTGACCGAATAAATAACTATAATGAAATTCAGTAGTTTGGATAGGCTATTCAGAAATATCAATAATTCGATTGTGATGGTGGCTGCTTATTATACTTCAGCCTTTAAAATAACTATAATCCAATTCGGATAGTAGTTAGGATAGGCTATTCAGAAATATCAATAATTCGATTGTAATGGAGGGCCACTTATTATATTTCAGCCCTATCGGAAAACCATATAATTTGTTTATGTACACTCCTGAAGGATTAACAAAAAATATTGTACATTCAATAGCATTACAATAAATTAAGTTGTAAATTTAAAAAATATACTTGTTATAAAATTAGTAATTTAAAATTACAGTATAATGTCGGAACTGGCCAACAGAATTTAATTTAAAACCAATTCCTACACTATTAACAATAAGTCGTTATTCACACATGTGATTTGTATGCTACTTAATTTGAAATTATGTGACCAATTCTGACTGCAGATTAAAAAATGTAAATTACAACAAATTATTTTAAAATCCAATTTGTTTAAAACTTGATTATCTAAACTTTTTAACAATATTCACACATAGAAACACAACCTTTTGATTTGTATGCTACTTAGGTTATTTGAGGTATGCGACCAATATACTCACTTCAATAAATGTGCAAAATGAGTTCAATAACTTTAATAAATAACTATAGTTTTTTATACACTTTAAACATCTTCAATCTCTATTAATGTATTATAACAATTAGCACTCACACAATAATTACAGAATGTTACAAAACAACACACCAAAGTTGATAGCAGCACAAAATGTCGGGAAACCCTGGAATTAAAATAGAAAAACATTATGGCTGTGTTGTAATATTATAATGTTTACGTTGAACAATGGTGAAACTTCATCTTTGCAATCTGCATTACACTACTGATGAAGCACTTTACAAATTTAAAATATGAACTTTCTAAATTATAATGTGAACAAATGTTTCTGCCTCTTCGATGAACTTCAGCTGAAAATATTCACAGCTGTTAAGTATCAGTTCACTTTGTATTACGTGTCGTTCGTGGCGCAGTCTGGCGGATCCAATGTAAAACACTCCACCATCAACAACAATTTATTATTAAAAATTAATTAAATAAACTATTAAAATTGGACCGAATTATGAATCTAAACCATTCTCGGATCCAACTGAAGACACACAAAAAGTTTCATTAAAATCGGTCCACCCGTTTAGGAGGAGTTTAGGCCCATACACACGCACACAAGAAATATATATATAAAGATATATATATATATATATATATATATATATATATATATATATATATATATATATATATATACATTTTTTAGGGATTCGGAAGGTTTTTTTAAACCACATCAATAGGGAATCGGACAGTAAAAAAGATAAAAGTAATCAAGTGAAGCAAAATATGCTTTATAAAATAAAATTGTTGTTAGCGTACAGTAATTACTTATATTTATACAACAAATGCTCATATCTGCTACCTTGTTCAGTAATGTATGCATGAACTCTCTTCATCATATTCGATGACACTTTTTCAGAATGTTTACAGTGATATTGTTGATGTCCATTTGTTATGTTCATCTTCAATTCATCTCGTGTGTGCGGCCGGTATTTGTTAACCGTATCTTTAAAATAACTGAACAATAAAAATATGGAGACGTCAAATTAGGGGATCATGGGGGCTATAACTCTTTTTATATGAGACGCTAACTACAAAGCCCACGTAAGAATTGCATTGTCTACTTAAATATGTCACATGTGATAGTGCCCTGCTGCACCCAACAATCAAGCTTACAATTGTCAAGCAACAAAAGAAACAGTTTTATGATGTTATCGTACACAACGCTGTCCTCAGTATCTTCGTAAACCCTTGCAAGGGAGTTTCATGGAAGACATAAGTAATTTTGTGTGAAACTAATGTTTGTGTTTTGGCTATTGACATAACCACTGAGATGAAAGCAAGCCTCATCAGCTAGGAAATTATCAAGCTGTACAACTTAAATGGTATCGACCAATGAATAGTACAGTAGGTTATACGCACGAAATATTTTTCATCGCTTTTCGAACATTACTGTACGAAATCTTAGAGTGTATTGATCATTCAAAATCTTATAGACGAGAGCTGCATCACCTTCTAATCTCATCCAGTTTATCATCCTTCAAAATGTTTGACGACTTTCCTGTTCTCTTCCTGTGTGCAACAGCTGATACACATTAGTCGAGTAATCTCGTTACTGTTGAATTATGAGGCAATGCAGAATCTTAATAATTTCTCACGATATTCGTAAAACAATGATCGGTTTTTTTATAAATACCGTTCAACAATACAAATTCGCTGTTCTTGAGAAAACGTCATGTTTTGGAAGCAAGTAAACTGAACAATACTACAGATTTACTGTAATTCATTTTTTACACCTTATATTGTACAATTTCAATTGCTTAGCTTATTATGTGAATGAAAATTGTTGAATATACGCTTCCTTTTATTTAATAAAAATGAGTAAATTCGTTTATTCAATTTCTATACTAACAACGAATATATACAAATATTATACATTTTTTACTTGGCTTCATTTTTTTTTACTTTTTATTATTACTTCTTTTTTACACCTATATGTACAATTTCAATTGCTCAGCTTATTATGTGAATGACAATTTTTGAATATACGCTTCCTTTTATTTAATAAAAATGTGTAAATTTTTTTTTCTATCATGTCTTCTATGTCAATTTTCTATACCAAAATTTACAACGAAAGTATACAAATATTAAAATTTTTTTACTTGGCCCAAACTCGTCTGAGTTATACATTTTACTTAATTCACACTGTAATAAATATTCGATTTTCATAACTATTTGAATACTATCATACCCAGCAATAACAAATTCTCTCACAAACAGTTATACGTGAAAAGACTAACAATAATTTGAGTAGGCACATTCCAATCAAAGCTCTATGGACCTAGGGAATCACAATCGACTCTTTCCACGTTTCTACGTCTTAAAAAAAATAAATACCTGAATTAAAAAAACTATTATTAAACCAAAATGGGATGTCTAATCCATAAAAGAATTGAATTTAATCTTAGTAAAAACGGAAACATATTGTTATATGTTTTATTATATCATAGTAACATATGAGTTATTTATGATGTATTGTAAATTATGGAATATATCATAACACTATTTGGCTAGAAAATAACACGTTTTTGTAAGCATATAACACATTGAATTTAATCATAATAGTATAATATAATGCTATAATTATAAAATTATTAATTTAATGAATAACGTTTGAGACAGAGTTTCAAAGTTTAATTAAATAAGTACATTAGTTTTTATTAATACTCTCGGGTTTTGCAGGTAATTTATATTGAAATGTAGGGTATTTTATTTTTAAATGGTATTCCAAACGATTCTCAGGTATGTGGTAGTTACCGAAAGATATTCCAACCTATTTTATCCATTTTATATTAAAAAAAAAAATTAAAATTTTTTTTCATTTTATTTCATTTTTTATATTAAAGCTTAGAGGAGGAGCACTGAAGTCGGAGGGTAAACTGTTTTTTATAACTACCTCTGAAATTTCTCGAATTTCTTTTGAATATTTCATGGTAACTTATAGAATAGTTGAAACTATTAGAGTAACAATCTGACTATTTTGGGTAGTGGGGTGGAACGTCTAAAGGGATATTAAATCGATTCTTTAGAATTTCCGTCATCACTCTTATCATGTAATATATTATGGCATTTTACTCTAATTAACTCAAGTTTCAGTTAGTTAAAAGACTCAGACAGTGAAAAGTTTCTGCACGTAACATGACATATATGTAAACTGAGGAATGTTTAATGAACCAAGTTAAGTTCCCAAACAACTAGGTAGTGATTACGCAGCCTGTCAGTATCTGCTCGCACTCCACAATCTGCCAAGCGTCCTTTCTCCTGTTAGACCCTAATCATGACATTTTTTAAGTTTTCGACTAGTCAGTTGGCAGCTCAGCTTGTCAATGTCAGCTCGAACCTCACAATATGTCACGTGTCCACGGTCCTTCCAACCCCTAGTACGATAACTTTTAATAGTTTTAGGAGTAATCGCCAACATTTCCATATTCCATATTCTTTTATAAGTGTAGATGAAACACTGCGAGAAAATCAATTTTTTTAATTTCCTCTGGTATTGCGGCGATAATCTGAAACAAAGACAACAGGACCATCTGATGATGGCCGAGACGAGATGGGGGGCAAGGGTAATTTCCATCCACCCTTATTTTTTGGTCATTTACCTTAGTTTCATTATATATGTTCGAACTTTCATTCGACCCAACCCATTAACAGCGCTCAGGTTAATTTCCTCCAGTCTGGAATTCGTGTTTTAGGTGAAATCTCAGCTATTTCAGTGGCACTCCATTACCGAATTAGTACTTTTAGGTAGTTAAGGTGTTTTAGATTTATAAGTTTTTTTCATCTAGAGAGGAGAGCATATTTGAATCCTGTAAACGTACTTACGTTTACTTTTTGTAACATAAAAACGATGGCTAGTGTACTAAATCTTACTATCGTTTTAAATCAAGCATTGGGAATAATAAACATTAAATATCTTTATATGTTCAAAATCTTAACAAATTCCATTAAAATAATTATAATTTTTTTGCTCTACAGAACAAGGTATATTTCATGTGTGGACGTCATAATAAATTATCGATTTGAAATATCAATTACTTTAGAACGTTTATTTGTTCTAAAACTCTGGCTGTTTTTACAGATAGGCCTCTTATAAAAAATATTATTAGATATTTTAGGATTCTTTCCATTGAGACTTTATAGTAATATGTATAAACGTTTAAGAGGATCCCTGTACAGTAAGTGTCACTTCACTTTATAATTTAGTTTCTAACAACATTGCAGTAATCTTGAAAAGCGTAAGTTTATAAGTTATTTTTAATGGTGCCTTTAAAACTAAACAACAGAAATTTAAAAATGCAGAAATTCCGAAATGAAGTTATTTTTTTGGAAATTTTTTTAATAATGTATACGTAATAATCCGATAAAAATTGCATACATATTAGAGTAAATATGAATAATTTATATTCGAAGTCTTAAAAAGCTAGCTGTCGTAATGCACTAGTCTCGTATATAATAGATAAATATTGAATATTTAAATACAATGTATAGGGCTATTATAATAAAATCATCTTCTGGATATTACGAGGTGAAAATTTCTGTATTATAATAAGGTTAAGTGCAATAAAGAACTTCATCAAAACTTCCGAGTAATACAGAAATGATAAACATTTAGTACATAATGTAAATACCTAAAACTTTTAGCTTAAACTAAGTAATAGTACTTTTGTATTATGTGCTTCCATTTTGTACAATTTTAGATTATATTTGATTTTAAATTTTGTTTCATACATTCACTTTACATTATTTGTATTTAATGACTCCACTGTTGCTGAGAAACCCGTGTATATATTGAATGGAATGAATGGAATAGCTATTCAGTGAACAAAAGCACAAAACTTGAAGTAGTAAACATCCACTTGCAGCTCTATTCTCTTTGAAAATGCAATATTGAATCATTGTTGCATGATGATAAATGACTCTACACGAGTAATGTTCGATCATGCAAAATTTTATAATGACATGTCTTTTTGCCGATACACTGTGATGAACTTACTTGTTTAGGCAAAGTGTTTTAACTGAAAACTGTATTTATTTGACTGAAAAAGAAGAAATATGAGATGTGATACTTAAAACCTAAATATTAACTGTAATAACATAATAACTTTTTGAACAATTTGTAATTAGCTAATAGCATATTTCCCCCCCCACCCCCCCCCCCCCCCACCCCCCCCCCCCCCCACCCCCCCCCCCCCCCACCCCCCCCCCCCCCCACCCCCCCCCCCCCCCACCCCCCCCCCAAATCGTGATAGAGATTGGGCATCTACTTTTTGGAAACAATGTTTTGTTAATGCTCACACCAACAGGGGGACGTCCTGCCGAGTGTAGTCGTGAATATTCTTAATGGATGCCTATTACCTTGATGATCACATAATTTTTAAAGGTAATAGCATTACTGAATTGAATGCCCACAAACCGACATATCTCAAGGGGAATTATGCTATCAGGAAAATAGAGCATTTTTAGTACTTGAAAAAAATTTACTGATGTTCAACAATGTTAATTTTAAACATGGTTCTTGCCACAAAATGTCGTTTCACTAATTTTTTAGCATTTTTTTTATAATGTTCGAATTAAATAAAACTAAAAATTTCAATTTTAAGCTGGTTTCTGTATTAGCACAAATTTGCCAGTTTTTATCTACAGTACAATTCTGGATAATACTTATGTTATATTGATTTCTTGATTACAAATAAAAAATAATTGTATGGGCTGTATAGACAAAGTCTTAAGCAAACAAACCGTTTTACCTGCAATTTGGTGTCAAAGCAACTTGTTTCGAACTGGTTGTTCCCTTCTACGGAGTTTGACAATGAATGCCAATCTTGTGTAAAATGATATTCGAGCAGAGTTGGCCTATAACATTTCTTCTCAGTTCATCAAAAGCAAATCTCACTCTATAATCCTGTTTCTTAGGTCTTCCAAATTATGAGCTTTCTGTCTATAAAACATTGGATCTTTAAAATGACCCCATAGGAAATATATCGATTGGTGGACAAATCCGGAGGTATCTTGGAGGCCCATTCCGATTTCTCCCTCTTCGGCCAATCCATTTATGAGGAAAACCTTAAATCCAAATACTCTCTTACCCTGTCTCTCCCATAATGGTGGTGGCGAGCCACCATCCTGCTGAAAACCATACATTATCAAAGTATTCTCCTGGATGCAATTTGAATAGCTGGGGCGGATTTATTTTCATTTTTGGAGCATATTGTAGTAAATGTTCCGGCATTATAAATTTCGCATGGATTGAAAAAGGGTCCCAACAATTTTTGTTACCTAAAAATTCACACACCATACGTTCAGTTTTTTGTGAGTTCGCCTGTGAATGAGGACTCAGTAATCCAGATGTGCGCGGCGTTTTCACATAGCCCAGTAAACGGCAATTGTTGCACTGTTAACATTGCCATTTAGGAAAAAAAGGTTTGCCTCATCATCAGGAAAATTGTATGTCTGGTCAGGAAAATCTCTATTTGTGCATCACATTTGGCGCATCAACAAGTTTCACAAAAACTCAACTCTTACTGTCCGTATATCATGCCTCGACTTAACTGTTGGGAAGCTAAATGAACTATTAAATGGTTTGTATTTAATGTTTAATTTTCAAAATCTTACTCACAAGGACAGTAGGGTAACTATATCATGTTGCTGTGCAGCCATTGTTCTCGAGCCGATCGTTATGTGGGTCTTCAATAAATGTTTGCAAAACATCTAGTGCATGTTCTTCATCTGTTGCAGATTGTATCCTACCCGAACTTTGGCCGATTACGTACACTCCCTGTCATTTCAAAACGCTCAATAGTTTTTGATATTGTTGAAACACTATGGGATTCCTTTCTGGGAAAGTGTCATTAAACAAATTACAAACTTCCCGATAAGATCTTTGGACGATCGCCATTATCCTCGCATCATCAACAGAGTAATCTCGTTCTCTTTCAGACAATTCCATTAAAATGCCAAATAAAAACTGAACTACTGTAATTAGATAACTTGTTGACAGCAATGCTTCAGAGACACTGATTAACTCGACAGGAATGATATGACCTTTGTCCATTTGTGATTCCCAAGCTTAGACCTGTCTAGTGAAAGCTCCATGCTCAACAAACTGAAACCTGTAGACCAGATGATTAATAACACAATAATGTTTTCTCATAGGCTAGTGACCTTTGTCTCTTTAAACCTTCCTGCTGACTGGAAAACACCAAGTACAGATTCATAAGTAATCAGAGAAAGTGACTCATAAGTTTTATTCATTGTAATAAAAACTGGTAAATTTGTACTAATGAAACCAGCTTAAAAATAAATTGTTTATTTTATTTTAATTGAACATTTAAAAAATGCTAAAAAATTAGTGTAACACATTTTGTGGCAAGAACCATGTTAAAATTACATTGTTGAACATCAGTAAATTTTTCAATACTAAAAAAAATGCTCTATTTTCTGATAGAATAATTCCTTTGAGATGCGATTTGGTGGCATTCAATTCAGTAAGCTATTACCTTTAAAATTATGTATCACAAGGTATAGGCTTCCATTAAGAATATTCACGATAACCCTCGGCAGGACGTCCCCCGTTGGTGTGACATAACAAAACATTGTTCCAAAAAGTAGATGCCCAATCTCTATCACGATTGTAAGAGGTTTCAAAATTTATATTTAAATTTATTAAAGGATATATTTGGGTGTTTCCAGACATAATATACACCCTGTAATATATATAATTATATATATATATAGTATATATATATATATATATATATATATAGTATATATATATATATATATATTCGTAGTAATGTATTACACAAGCAATAACCACATTTTGCATTGCATTCTAGAGCGAAAAATAGAATGTGCATTAGATATTCAGTTGCCATCAACTTTAGGAAAATGTGATATAAGATTTGTGTTTTTTCAATAATCTATTAAATGGGATCTAAAGTCAGTGCTATTTTAAATATTTACAAACGTATAAAAATAAATTTTCTATTAGTTATAGTTCTTTTTATAATGACAGCTACATTGTTTATTAGTAATTTTTTTAATTCTATTGGGTGTTATTTTTCTAAAATTGTCCATTTCTATATGGAATGCTGCAATAATACTATTTTCACTAGTGACATGTATCTAAAACATGTCCTCTAAAACTATATTTATATAGCTGCACCTTTAAGAGTTACCCAACTTACGACATGTCTCTTTTTGTGCTACGAGCAGATATATGCTAATTAGGGACATATTTATCAATACTCCATAATGCCCACATCTGCCATGTGCTTCTGAATTCCAAAAAAGACATAGTAAGTTTTATATTTGATACACAAAATCCTCCCTTAATAGCACGTTTTCATGACCAGGTCACGCTTATGTAAAAAAACTTTCATCATCATAATGTTAAAACAATTATTTATAGTGTTCCCCAGGATCAAAACTCGATTAAAAGAAGAATAATTCTTTGAAATTAACATTAGTTGAAGTTTGAATGATATTTAAACATTCTTTAACTCTGGGAAAGTTAGGGATAGTTATGAATACAATATACTTATATCTTGCAACGTAGGATGATATTCTTAAATTAATATCTATATATTTATATTTCTGCAAACTCCATTTAAATATTATTATTTATGATACAAAACAAATAATCTGGTTATAATTATTTGTCATGGAGTATCTCCACCAGAGGATACAGTGTATACTAATAATATACATATTTATTAGAGCAACCATGTTACATTGTCAGGAATAGAGCACTTCGTAAGTTCTGCTCTTATTGAATCAGATGTGACAGTGATTTAAGATTTAACTTAATATTTATAGATTGGCATTCTGGAACAGGGCCGAGTTTGCAGTAACAACCTGATTGGGTCATCAAAACTATCTAACGGCGTTACTTAAAAAACATTCACTCGTAAGAGCTTGCCGCACTGCAGCCTATTTAACAACTGTCAGTGGAATATCAGGACTGCAACCTCTTTCAACAATAAAAAAAACAAATACACTCTTTTATTTCACTACGAGATTTATACACCTCACATATCCAATTCGATGATAACTCCACATTCACATTCTGGTATTCCAAGTTGTTTATTGGAAAAGTGAATGAATAATATAACCTAAAATCCCAATGCTTTGTGGTAAAACGACAAACCTTTGGTAATTACACGTGGCTAACTCTGGTATTAAAATGAGCACGACTACTACACGTGGCAACGTTTTCATTCATTCAGTTTATTTACTAAATAAAAATAATATTACAAATTCTCAATTGAAATTGAAGAATTCTCTCTAATGAACTATAAAAATAATTCTATAATTTGTTTCTTGTAGGTTACATTTAGATCACAGGTAACTTAAACGTACAAAAATTAAAACTCAAATACACGTACATATTTTTTATTATACACTTAGCTTTGTTTTCTGTTTTATTTTTGGTAACTGATATTATACACGAGTTTTGGATTAATCATAACCTATAAATATAAAACAAAATCTCGATCTTAAATTTGCAAAGCGAATCTTATTGCAAGAACTAGCTAATTTAAACAATGCACCAAGTCAAGTTAGAGTCCAAATAATGTTTTGATTTAAATACCTTATTTATATAAGTATAAATGTACGTAATTTAAATGTTTAAATGAAAATGCATAACTAACTATAACATTAATATTTAAAAGATATAAAACTGATTCTGAGAGATGTCCTAGATCAAAAACGGCCTTTTGTTTGTTATTGATGTCTGCGAAAGTAGTTTGTACTGCACGAAATTGGATAAGCATTGAGGTTACCAGTTGTTACGAGCAGTGCTAGAAGCTATAATGAACATTCCTACCGACAGTGTCTGTCACCATCCACAGCTAGATGACCACAATATAACACTCGTGTGGGAGGCGTTCTAATTAAAAGCGTCAGTTTTGAAGATAACAGCCTCTTTATAGTTTCTATCATGTTTTTTCATATCCTTCTTTTGTATCTGCTCCCCTTTATTAGGCAGGCCACTTAAAATGCGAAGAAACTAAAACGAAAATCAGGTTAATAATTAACTGCTCCATATTTTAAACAGGAAATTCAAACAACGAATAAAAATATATCTAAATGTAACAAAAAGGTAAACACGACATAAGGATTGAAATGCCAAAAACAGTCAAGTACTACCTGCCTTATAATCATCGTATAAAGAATGTGGTAACTTGTTATTAGGTTTAATATATAATCTTTTAAATACAGAAATTAAGGATTAATACACCAAACCATAGGCAAATGTTGTTAATTTTATCTTGCTAACAGGCCACTTTTATTACTAATATAATTAATAAAACAATTTATCTGATTATAACAATTATTTACACATAATCCCATAATCTTGAACGACACACGATGACCAATCCCGATTTAGGTATGAAAAAGGCGAAAGTTTACTGCACACTGATTCAGTCATAGAACAATACGTCTTTAGCCAATTTGTATGATGAGTTGCCGTGAAGTTCTATGTTATAGTGTGGTAATATTTTCTCTATTTTTAGTCGTTGGTATTGGGTGTAATAACTTATATTTTTTATTGGTTTACTAACAAACTTGTCTACCATTAACTTTGATTCATCATCAAAGTTCATTATAGGGGTTTTTATTTTTACTTTGTGGTAAACTTGTATGTTTAGGTTTACCAGCTGCGGAAGAAAGCACTTCTTGAAATCACTTGTTTAATATTGTTTTATCATATAATCAAGACAATTATACGTGGTAATTGAAGGAAGCGCTCTTCTTATAGGAGAATTCTGTGTCTGTGTACCTTTAAAGAATACGTGGTAATGTTCTCATGACGGTTTTTATCTCATCAATATCAACAGTAAATGTTTGATATTCTTTACAGAATTAGTAAAATACTGTTAATTTTAGAAGTCTTAAGATACTGGATTAGCCTAACTCTATAAACGGGATAAATCATGTCCAATGTAAATGCGAAATGTTCAGTTTGAGAGATACCCGAATTTCAAATATACTTAGTATACAATAGAATATTATTGTTTTCTGGGCTTGTAATAACAAACTAAATATTTCTTAAGAGTTTGTATTCACTTCATGTAGTTTATATTACGATCGTGAAATATTACGAATGATATAAGTAATCAATCCTATTTACATAGTAAAGATACAAAGTCTCTTTTACCGACTTGTAGAATAAATTGAAGCAAAGCAGAACGCGACTCGGCAAGCACGTACTCAATATTGTGAACATATTTGTTTTCTTGACGAATACACTTCGCATACTCGCTCAAAACCTGATCGACCATATGTGTATTTTTTTATGTTATTGCTAGAACATCTAGTGCTTAATCTAAATTTAGAATTTTTACAAAAATTTTACATTTGTAAATAAATATCATACGGATAGTGATATATAAACGCGTTATGAGATTCTTATATTTTTAATAGTTTAAGATTGCCAGATTCTTGTTATCAGATTCTTATATTTTTTATAGTTTAAGATTACTAATAATTATTAAAAGATACCCTCACAAGATTTATGTGCATGTTTCCCACTAGGGTTACGAGCTGCATATGTGGCTGTATGATGAAGTTACTGCATATTCTAGCTTGATTACTTACTGTGCGAATATACACCCGCAAGATATTAATATATCCCGCTGAGATACTGAGTGTGTGTATTTATTATGAAATTGCTACGTTTTCCGGCTTGATTACCTACTGTACGAATAAAATCTCACAAAGATTTATTAATATTCACCACGAGTGATACTGACTTAGTGTTATGCTTTATGATGCAGTGGTTACGTATGCCAGCTTCATTACTTATTGAACGAATAACAACTCACAAGATATTAATATACCCCATGATATACTAACTAAGTGATAAAATATTGCTTATTGCAGTTAATTCAAACCTAATCTTCCAAGGAACTTTCCCGATGTATATTAACATATTCCACGTAAGATACTGGAAGATTGTGGATTTACAGAATAATGAAGCTGTAGCTCATTGCAGCTAGATTACTCCCCTTATACCAAGATAATATTACATTATATATTTTGCTAGTTTAATGCAAATTATGAAGTTAAATATAAAGATAAAGATATAAATTCCTTCAGCCTTGAGTTTATGCAATGTTTTTTTACACAAAAATAAATTTTCTACAAAAATAAATATCTGTCCATGAACATAAAATTGGTTTTATTATAGAATAAAAATAAATATTGATTTTGTAACATAATATAATACATTAAAAATTCAAAAGTGTAGGAAACTAAAATAACATATATTTATATGACTTGAAACCTAAAAATAAATAATATTTTTTAACTTCGGAATAACTAAAAGGTTACTTTAAACAAAACCTTTTCCAAAACTGAAGGCCAAGAACAAAAACAGATTTAATGATCAGAATTTATCATTTACGGGAAGATGTATTATTTGATTAGCTTACAAAACAATGAAGAGAGAAACAAACTATTTTTTAATTCCAAAAATAGCCAGTAAAAATATGAAGGTGCATGCGGATACTGAAAATCCAATGGGAGAAAGTTAGCAGGGGAATACTCAGGCACACGAAGTTCATTAAATTTATCCACTGCTTACATCTATACTTGAAAAAAAGAAAATGAGGGTTACATGTTCATCTAGTAATATGCACATATGCGAATCAGCTGAACCATCGTGTCTTAGGCAGGTCCCCACGGCCTATTTACCTGGCTGACTACGTTGCATGAAAGATGTGAGCAATTTTGTGTAATGAACTTTTTTAATTTGAGACGAAAATATTTTTTTATAACTTATGACTTTTCTTCCACTATGATTTACTTATAAATCCTTCCTTACTACCCAATCCTACAGTTCCTTCCCGTCCTGACTCTTTTAAGTCTCATGTCATTCCCATCTTTAGTAAAAAAAGAGCCATCAGCTTAGCCGTTGCCGTTACATAATAAAAAATCGTATTTATCGTACTCTTGAAAATTCATTAAAATCTTAATAGCTACAAATATTTGAGTGACATGATACAGCATTGGATTTAAGTAAATGAAAGTAAGATGTATCTTTAAATATTTCCTCTTCGGAGCAGTTGAATACTACAAGAAAATAAAATAATTGTAAAACTAAATATTTCTTTAGGGGAGCCGTTTAAAACCCTCAAAATATTCGTAAAAATAAAACTATTAGAGATATAATAGTGAAACTAAAATGTTTTCCGAAATTTCACAAAAACCTGATGTGCTCATGGTACCTTTTGTAACAGTGGTAAAAAAATATCGCTGCTTCTAAGCAGAGTTACTAGTATTTTTTAGAGAGAGTAACATTTTGAAATTTTACTTCTAAGTACATTAAGTAGTTACCAATTATATGAAAGTGACGCTAAACTCAACCGTAAAGATAAGTCGTCTAGATGTAAATTAAAAATAAAGGTAAATAGTGCACATTAACAAACAAGGAACGTTCTCAGACAGTATGATATGATTTCATATTATACTCGTATAAGGCAGGAATACGCCATACTACGTGTCAAATACGTGCCAATAGATCAGCCTCTGGCAAACATAAGATAAGTTGTATCAGCCTTCAAAGTGATAATATACAACGACGCTCATTGCGTATGTGGATATTCATCATCACTGAACTTATTCTTGTCTACGTAGTAATGAACCTATATGTATAATTTTAAGCCTATAGATGAGTTCGTTTTCGAGATACCGTGTGGACAGACGTAGGAATACAATCTATCCAGTCGCTCAAAGTGATAGGTTTTGCTAATGGTCAGCAAACAACATGGATACAATCTCAGGCCAAAAAATTATCAGATTTGTTTTTAAGTCTGGTGTATATACTGTACATAACTAATAGACGAGGCTAATATATTCCCAGAAACAAGTGAGCATAAAGATTAGCTATATTACTTTGGATGCTTTTTGATTTACGCAACATGAAAAGACCATCTTTATGAATGACGACTTTCTTCCTAAATCAGTTATTTTTCTGAAGTCCAACCAAGACCATATAAGCTGCAGCAACCGCTTTGCGTACAACACCATCAGAAGAAGAACACGTTGTTGGGTAATGGTAAACATTATTGAGATAACTATTGTTCATGCAGTGGTAAAAATGCTCTAAAAGATGCTATAGCTGGCCAAAAAAAGAACCCTAGTTAACAATTAATATGAAAAAGTTACTATCTCAAAACACACCTTTTTAGTGCCTACATATCAATTCATCTCATATCTTTCCGGAATTCCTTTTATAATAGTGAATATTCCGATTTATTACTTAGATATTAGAAATAGTACATTACACCTCGATAACAAGAAGAAGGCTGAAAGGGTTAAAGTAGGCGCTGTTCCAATTTTCTCATCTAAACTATTTCAAGATATCAGTATCTAATTGACACCCGGGACTATCACCATCAAGGCCGATATCAGAGTGAATATTATGCAGAGTTTTGTACATCACCGTTCATTTAGGCGATGTTAGTAAAGAAAATAAGTGTGTAGATCGTCTAGATATCCAATAAGAAGTATAAATTAATAATCAATGTGAAATTAAGAGAGAACTAACTACAAAGTAGAAACATATTGAATGAGCTCCGTAGGAATTAGTATAAACTGTATCCAATCTTTCTACACACCATTCACTTAACTGGATACTTAATGAATAAGTGGAACGTTAAGAAATTTTGTGGAATAATAATTATAACAAGAATTCTAGCCAGTAACAATCTTAATGAGGTAACTGGAGACAAATTTGACTCTTTACACAACAGAAGCATTACAGCGAGATACTTAAGAACTACACTCCTCTGTACGTAAGATTCTTGAAATTCCTAGTCTTTAGTATTTAATTCAACCAAAATATTAGATAAACATGATTATGTATTGTAACAAACCTAAATGGAAGAATAAGTAAATGGAATGACTATTTAAGTACGCAACAAAAGGGTATGTAATAAAATCCTCAAGAAATATTATTAATTTATACTTCTAACCCTAAACAGAGTGCTTGCAATTTTTATTTAACATTCATCAGAACAAGGTCGTAGTATAACACATTGTAACACATTAGCTGAGATACTCGTCCGTAATAAACAAAGTAAATTGGAGATTTGGAGATAAATCTTCTGCAGACATCGCATAATAGAAGCATTCAAATCAAGATGTTGAAGGAGGACTCTGTTCTAGTTAAAATTCCAGCACTCCTACTTCTTTAATGAGCTAAGTTAAGCAATGATGTAGAGAAAAATGAGAATTCATAAAAAAACAGAAGAACTGAGAGCCAAATATCCAGGGTTACTCTCAACATACATAAACTATCTGCTCTCTCCTTCTTTGAATGGCTGTATTTCACTATTACTTACATTTTACTTACTGTTTATTGTATTTAAAGTATAGATTATGTAAATATTAATCCAGATATAATACAATGTAGGTACAGAAACATATTTTGAATGTGAAGCTAATTAACTAAGATGAACTTTTCACACAATAAATTTGATTAAATTAACCTTAAGGAATAAATTTCATGTTATTTAAATATTCCCATGCACCTTATTTTCTTATTCCGTGTTAGCAATTATGAAGATTTATCATGAATAAACGAGTGAAATTTTAATCACGTGAAATTCTATCCAGCAGGAGAGCTTATTAACTAAGTATGTGAAGACAAAGGCGGACTTACCACACAATAGAAGCATTTAGAGTGAGATCCTTAGGGACAACTCTCAAGTCTACTTAAACTTCCTGCACTCCTGCTCATGTTCATGCTGAATTAAGGTAATTATATACTAAATGTACTATTATGCCATACATAATTTATTTATGCCAGTAAATGACTCACTTCAGACATATGGTTTTTCAGACACAGTTTTACTATGCTTGAAACATTAAGCTTATCTGAAGTAATTCCTTTCTCAAACGTACAATTTTTAGAATGCATAAAATAATCATTAATAACATTTGTATTTGGCGGCTTTTTGACTTATTCAATCTATTTTATAACACTATTAGAAGTTTCTTTGCATGGTCGAAACCTCTTTCGGACCAGTTTTAAACTAATGTGTTGCAGTAGGATATATCAGGAACACTATTTTAACAAATTACAAAATAGTGACCATACCACACCTTCCTAAAGTATCCTAGATTACCCAAATATACGTATTTTAATTTCAGATAACCACCTAAACCGAAGTAAGCTTTAATATTTCGGTAAATTATATCATACTTATTATGTCAATGGTAACGATCATATAATAATATATTCATAGATTTTATAATGTTATTTCAGTAATATACTATTCGTACATTAGTTTTGAGATGACATAGCCTTTAATTAAATGATGATCCAACGGTACTTAATATATATGCTTACGTGTGTTAGGAAAACGTTTCACTCTCGTAAAACGCATTAAATAAGTTGTCATTATTTTAGTTTTTCACGGATTTCGATTATAGTATTATAAAATAAAGGCGATTTTGTCAAATGTATTCGCTCCCAAAATATTTTGGGAAAATACGTTGGAAAATATTTTATCGTTTTAGTTACGTATTAAATTTTTAAACAAACCTCCAACTATCAAACGTTTTATACGCTGTATGAAATTTTGAAATGATGCAAACCTTCTTCAATCCTTTTTTTAAACATTTAAGATTTTTAATCCGTCTTTCGGTATATTTTATGACATATCTGAGGACGTGTTTGTGACTATAAGGTTTCCACCAAAAGAGTAAAGAAACAAAAAAATTTAAACTTCAATTAAATACTGTTTTAGATAAGTGAACTTTAACTATATCTGTCAAAAGCATTTTCTTGCCATAGAACTCGTATTTTACAATGAAAAGGTTTGTATCAATGTTTTGTACCCTCCAACGTGAAAAACACATTTTATAGGTCTTAATACAGGAAAAAATCATGAAAATTATGCGTTCACACAACATAGCATTCAAATAGTTTTTTAATAATCCTTTTTTAAGCGTTGACCATATTGATAGAGTAGTCAGAAATTAGTTTCCTTGGCAAAAATTGCCTAATCAGGGTCTTTAATGCTGAGGTAATATGTGAAAATCATTTATTGAATGTTTTTATGTTCTCTTTATATCATATTTTGGGAGAGTGGGATGGTTTCGTAATCCGTAAAAATTTTCCTCACGGTATACTACTGTGTAATTCTCAATATTAATTTCATATTCTTAACCGTATAAAAGATAAGAAGGGAGACGTTAAAACTAGAGGTAATTTAGTATTGATGCTAAGGTATACTACTTTAAAGTTTCACATTTTATTGATGCCTAATAAATATTCCAGTGTGAATTTTATATAAAATGAAGGAAAGGTATTACCCTATCTCACCCTTCTCAAGCTAGAAGTGTATGCCAATATGTCAAAGCTCGTATCGGAAGTTTAAAATAATATTCTTTTTAGTTTTTATTACAAGACATCTTTCACTGATTTTTTACTATTCTGTCATTGAAAATACAAAACATTTCAATAATAAAAACTATCAGCCTCGATCTGTTTTATTTATATATCAAAATAACTAGTACCAACAAGTATGGAATTCCAAAGTCACACCTTTCTTCTTTGTAAATAACGAGAGATATGTTTAAATCTGCATAGTATTTAAATTAAAAATTTTATTATCATGATATAGGTTTATCGTTATCGTTGAATGGATAGGTTTTGCGCTAGGTTAGGGTAAGGTGAATGGCAGGCTGTAATATGGGGTTCATTTAAAATTTAATAATTGGGTGTGGGAATGTAAGTGATAGGTAAGGGGTTCAATTTTATCGTTATTGTTTCACAATGTTACTAAATAAAGTTGTCAAAAAGGCTGGCAGTTCAAGTACAAAGATATACCGTATGATACCCATCGTATTGTCTCGTGGCTATGTTGCTGTTATTTTCATATACCCCCCGACGACATGGTTCCGACTAATAAGCGACAAAACTTAATGTTGTATTTTGAAACTGCAGTTATACCTCATATGAATAATACCAGTGAATGATATTGTGGATAATATTTTATCATGACGTACTTTCTATTCAAATTATATTTTGTTTGGATAGAATAAAATAAGTCACTTCATTTTATCATTGTACTTACTTTAACAGAAACTAAATATTTTACTGGGGTTAGTGAGAGTAATCCACAGTAAGTAGATAAAATGAAAATAACTCAAATCTAGAGTATTTTCATAATCATTATTACGTTTCGTTGTTTTTGTGGCATTCTATTAACAGGGCGAAAAACAGAAAGTTTTTAACTAGAGAAAATATTCATTAGGTTGTTTATAATTAGTAAATTTGCTTTTAATATTAGTAATTTGCGTTATAACATTATGAAGTACGTACCTTTTTACGATTATTCAGAGAGCACAATGGTGCAGACTCGTTAAGTATACGACTATATTAAAATTTTCTGTCGTACTTGTTTCAAAATGTTTTTTAAGCGATAAAGTTTGCATATTCAATGAAATTTGAGGAACATTGAGGAAATTAATAATTAATAATTTTAGAATTTGTATCTTTTAGAAAACTATTCTAGTTGTGGATACTTTCCTTTTTTATACTTTAGACTTGGAGCATGAAAACATTTACCAAAAAATACCCATTTTAGTAGAATTAGTGACGATCTAGTATATAATTAACGTAGATTGAAAATTATGAACTATTACAACAATAAGAAGGAAGAAAAGATTGATTTGAGCAAGAAAATAAAACGTAACTCGGATTGAGAAAACATGTAAGTCTGAGACAATGACATATGAGATACTCTTAAGAGCTTCCTTACCACAATACTCGTACTGGAACTGTGGGAAATTTAGTCCACATCGTCGTTTTACGAGTTTTAAAATCTATGTACTAAACAACAGATTTTAATAGATCTACTAATTCACAAATAACCTTTAAAAATATCAGTAGTTCATATCTTTTATAATATGTATTTGTAACGAAGTATACTTTTTCTTTCTTCATTGCGGATTTTGCAATTAATTTATACATCTTTATTCCTTTCAGTAAATCAAAGATCGTACAAAATTTTACACATCACTGTAAATTCCTGTCCTGTCACTTTTAAATATCTTTTCTGATTTAGTTTTTATCTTGCCGAGGTCATTATCCAAAACTAGCAGTAACCGCAACTTCACACGCAAACTCGTAGGTTTTGCACGTGTATGAGCGAGTTAATTATATTTCCGACGTCAATGTTGCTTTAACCAAGTTGCCACAGTAAAAATATTCTTGTCACAAAGTGTATATTTATGTTTATGGTAATTAACAGCAATCATAGTATTTTTATTGCGTTGTTAATTTAGCATTGTTTTCCTTAACAGGAAAAGTATGAAAAAGCTTATATTGATGCCCATTGTAGTATATTTCGGTCTTACTATGTATTGAGCCATACTTTATTCTGCCTTATTTACCCAAAAGAGGAATGTATGTATGTACACACACACACACACACACACACACACACACACACACACACACACACACACACACACACACACACACACACACACACACACACACACACACACACACACACACACACACACACACACACACACACACACACACACACACACACACACACACACCACACACACACACACACACACACACACACACACACACACCACACACACACACACACACACACACACACACACACACATATATATAGGTCTGAGATGCCTACATCTGTCAAAAGACAACGGAAATACGTGTAATAAATATATAGTAATGTATAATAACAGCTAGATAGAAACTTTGTCTTTTAAATATAATACCTAATATCTGACAACATTTTTGTATATTTTTTACAAAACATTTTTTACATTTAACGGGCTCTTTAAATTAATATTTCAGAACCTTAGAGACCAAGTTTTAGTGTTTTTAGCTAATCTAGTTATTTTTAATAAGAATACCCCTTTAGGAAAGTCGGGAATTTAAGAATGGCCATGTAAAATTTCATTACATTCGGCTGAATAGTTCACGTGTGGAAGCTAAACCAAATACAACGTAATATTTGCATTTGTAATACTATTAGGATACCGGTTTACGTCATTTACTAGCGAAGAATAAAACTACTTTCTGTTAGGTATAAAACATAAATGAGTACCTTAACAGGAGTAAAATAGGTAACCTATTTTCTTTTTACAACCATATCTACGAATTGTTTTGTAATTATAAACTCTAAAGTATCAGGTAATTATTATAAATAATATATAAATCTTTAAATTTATACACATTTGTACAATGTGTTTATTCATATACATATGTGTTTCGTCACTAACATATTTTAATAATATGACGCTTAAACTCATAGGTTTATTTACGGCGTTTTAAGTAACAATGCTGTTACAAATTTGACTGCTTAGTATTGATTTTATTTAATTAAATAAACATAAAAAATAAAAAGTTCCCAAAAGCAAGCCAAAATGATAATTAAGAAACAATAAGGGTTTTTATGTATTGTATAAAAATTAATCCTTGGTTACTAAATATAATTTCTTTTTATTCCACAAAATACGTTAAGTATAAAACGGAATACTTGCCACTTAAGTTGGATACGATATAGGATTAATTAACAAGTTGTATAGTCTCTTAGAAAAGTAGAATTCTAGGCATCTGTGTGGTATGGTTCTTGTGCATATTATTGAATAGTCTCAGACCGCGAGAATAACGAGGACAAAACTTATATTCTTTACAATATTAAGATGAAAATGCTTTTAGCAGAATATTATTTGCTTGTAAGCGGTGTAATCGTAATACTTTTCGAGGTATCCCGAAAAATGAGGAGTCAAAACGTTACTCTCTGAGGACAAGGAGTTCCGTGCACTGAAGATGTTTGTTGAGAATAGAGTAAAGGTGCAATAATGCTGAAGAGGCTCCTAAAGACACCGATTCAGTATACAGAAATACATATTTTGTGCTACAAAATGGAGACTCCATTTCTCAATAGCAGATATCGCGAGAAGACGGATTTGAATGGTCCTCAAAAGAGCTGGAAACTTCTATGAGCCAGGTGGTTCTAGTGGCTGGTAGGTTATATTGGCCATTGGTCTATAGGGAATAGTTTAAGAATAAAGGGATTTTTAATTTGCTAAGTGGTTAGTTCTCTTTCATCTCTTATGAGCAAAACTGTGGTGTTAACTCAGTAAATAAAAATTGTATCTAAATTCATAACTTACTTTAAAATTCTACTTTATACAGATTAAAACGGAACAATATATGAAATAGCTAAACCGTACTACCTAATCTCTTTTATTTAATTTTTAAGTGTTATTAGTGCACTTGATACGAGATCTCCAGTAATCGTAGATATTATATACATATATACGTATCAGTAGTTAACGAGTAAAGATAATAGAATATTGTAAGAATATTTATATTAAAAGTTAAAATAGATGTGTGTTTTGGTTTCTTATAGCATATTATTAATATTTCTTAGATTTAATTTACAGCTTCGCTTATACATAAATCTCAAGACCTTGGACCACACTAAGACTTATCCTTACAAAAAAGCTTTACAGCCTGGAAAACCTCAAGATACAATGCGGTATCGGATGTAATGTTGGGTCATTTGTAAGGAACCAAATGTACTGTAACGTAGATCCTACTGTGTCCGGAGAGCCTTTTTAAGACTACTGTCATTGATAGATACAACAGAATTATGTTTTACCATAATGGTATTATTTGATATTTAATAGTTAGTACATAAAGTTGCATAAATATAGTACTTGTACTATATCACAATGAAACACAACAAAGTTCTGAAGATGAAGCAAATGAAAAGAAAAATTAATATAACTGTTGCTTACCTTTTTACTATGGGTTAGAATTGGAGCAGTACAATTAATTATTAGTTTGCAGCAACTATATGCATATTGACATCTTATATAACAGCAATAATAGAAAAATCTTATTCTTATACGTTTTGAAAGTTACATCTAATTTAGATATTGTTAAACAATGTCGTATGGTATGATTTTGAAATTTTATATTTTAGTAGAACCGCACTTCCACTTAAAATTTAGAGTGTTATTTTTGTTTATCAAAGCATTTTGTCATGACAGGCCACAAAAATCAATATGATCTGCAGATATTTATTTAGAAAATACAAAGATTCCATACCTCATAAAACGGTTTATTCTATAAAAAATAAAATTCAGGAATATTACAGTTCTAATAAGTACCTCAGAAACTATAAATCACATAATATGAATCCTAATACGGTTATTACGACCTATCGTCTCATTATCCTCATGACCCTCGTTGTTCATGACTGCAGTTTCTATTAAACATGTCATTAATAGAAATTAAATTTATTCCAAGCAGTTTCAGAAAAAAGTAAAGTAAAGTAAAGAATGTCTTATTTTACCAGGCGAAGTTAGGGCTAAGAAGCCCTCTCTAACACTTAACCTGGGGACCAACGGCTTAAAGGTGACTCTCGAACCACCACCAATGGCCGGGCAGGCGGGCCGCTTGCAAGGACAGGATCGCTCAGCTGTCACCTATCCAAGCAGCTGCCACGCTCGACGTTGCTTGATCTGGTTATCTTGCGATAACCGCCGTACCCGCTACACTGCGCCATTGGCTACTTCAGAAAGTAGGCCTACTATGAAAAAATCTAAAATTATATATACACAACTCATTTATGTGGGTATGATTTTATATTCAATATTTCATAAATCGTAAAAATATGAAGGAACGGATTTAAATCGTAGTTAAGAAACCTTACTGGATCGTAAGCCACATGAACATTTTATTTTGATCCCATGAAAAGTATGAATTTTCTTACAATTTTTGCAGAACTGTATCAAACAAGTAACATACATTGATCGATTCAATCTTTACGCTATTTTTAATCTACAAAGGTAATACATGTGTTTACATAATGTCTAGTGATTAGTTGATTGTGATTCTATGAACACAAATTACGCGAGCTACTTATTCATGTCAACTCGGTTCTCATCCCCGTATCTTCATTAGGTATGATGTGTTTATTATTTGTGAAAGATTTCAGGAATCGCAATAACATGATTGCTTATACATAATGATTAGCTATTAATTAGGCCTAAATCGATTAGTTAAGTTTACACAGGCTTTGCATTAGTGTTTAGTGTACTCATTCCCATGTCTTCATTAAATAGCATATGTTTGTATTATCAGTAAATATCACTGTTAGCTATCAGTTAACTGTTTGGATATTGGTTGTTCCCATTCCCAACTCTTCATGAATAAAATTTAATATTGTTTGATAATTTGTGTTATTTTATTTGGAAATAGTGGAAACCGTCTTAAATTTTGATAAGTCGCGCAAGGTGCAATTCATGATAACTGTACAGAGCTAGACTGCTACAGAGAGAATTGCCAGTAGTATAACCTATTCCATAATAACCTGTTGTTTCCCATTATTCGATGTATGGTCCTGAGCTTGTGTCGAGAATACAGTAGACATTTATGCTAACGAGATCTGAATAAATTTCTTGCTGATAGTACAAGTTTTCAGTGATGAGCGATTGCAGTAGCTGAGTACCTGCATGGAGATATTTATTTTGATAATAATCCATTTTTAATGATGAAATTGCATTATATATATGGAGGAAATTTTGATGTTTTGCTTTTACACTAATGTGAGCATTTTTTGAGCCTACCATCCACTACTATTTGGCCATTTTCCTCAAGAAAAGATTACAGTTTTGTTAGATTGCTGGTGAATACTTTATTCTTCTTTAAACTTTCGGTTCAGAACTTGTTT
Source organism: Homalodisca vitripennis (assembly GCF_021130785.1). Taxonomy (NCBI): domain Eukaryota; kingdom Metazoa; phylum Arthropoda; class Insecta; order Hemiptera; family Cicadellidae; genus Homalodisca; species Homalodisca vitripennis. Next base: position 113,445,339 of record NC_060208.1, read on the forward strand.
AGGTTATGATTTCTCAGCTCATTGTTCTCAGCTTTTTTGTTGATTTCTCAGCTTTTTTAAAATGTAGACAAAGGATTGCGTGTATTATGAATGAAACGTAGAATAAAGGTGACCGCGGAGGAGTTTGCTCCAAGATGAAAATCTTAATAAAAAATCTAAACTATCATCATTGCATTGTGACATCGTCAGAAAGCTGTACTGAATTGTTTTAAGCTCAAGATTGTAAGAAATGTTTATTTCTTTACTGGTTATTTTACTACATTTATAATCATTGAAATTCATCTAATCCGGATCGGAACATCAGAATTTGTTGTAAATAATACCACGGAAATAAGCCGCAAGAGGTGCAATCTACCGGATGTTGCAGTGAAGATACGTGCGACCGAGCTGTAACTGAGATCCGGTCTTACATTTAAGATAGTCTGTTAGCGACATATTTTTTTAACTAGTAGGGCTGAAAGCGAATCCAGTGTAAAGCAACGGTAGAATCAGTCCAGGTGTCAATAGAACCAATAGAGAAAAAAATCATTAACTATGATAATAAATGCACGCCGCATAACTCCAGTGTTATTCCATAACAGTGGAAGCGAAACGCATTTGAGAGGCACTACCCCGGTTTTAGCGACAATCAGTGTAACGTGTATATAACGAGGAAAATCAGAAAAATCGTGTCAATAAATACAAGCTAATGCCTGTTCACTTGACTTACAGCATCCGTACAGTTGTATATCATTGGAACCATAATTATTGTAATGACGTGTTAACAATATATTTTCAAGCAGATATTGTTGTTCCGTAAATAAAATCCATTGTTGCCACAAGTCAAAGGGGAGGGAGAAATCCCAGTCATGCCTTGTTGTCCACAACGTTTGGATAAATATCTAGGTCCATATTTGGTAATAAAAACCCACACGGGTCAAATATTTTCGCGACATTATATAATGCTACTCGGTGAATGTATATCTGAGAGGTAGATCTATTTATTTTATAAGTAAAACAGTCTGAAATCCACTATAAACCCAATATGCTAATGAATAGTTTCTCTGGAATACCAACAAATTCAAATGGCTTTTTGAACTCTGTTGAAAAGAGGTTTATCATGATTAGCTGTTTATATTTGCAAAAGAAATCCGCCCTTTTCTAAAAGAGATTTAACATAGTTTTGAAAAAATATAGCACCTTTTATTGTATCAGCACCTAGGGCTACGTCATACATCTTATTCCACGACACATGAAAGACAGCAGGAAAATTGATTTCCTCATCTTGCGTTAGCTGAAAACTAAGCCTGCTAGGTAAATAGGCACTGTGAGTCATGCAGTAAGTGATAGTGTTTAATTAATAGAGCGACAGATTCTTTTGTGGACATCCCTCAAATAAATGAACTTATATTTTTGGTAATCCTGCGGACCTATATGAAGATTCCTTTTAAATATATGTCATTTGTAGTGTTTGAGTTTTCATCAATAATCACCCTCAGACGAGTAGTCGTACTAGCCTCCTTAAACACACGATGATGCGACAAAACACAGTGCGGTTTATCTGGAAAAGGTTCAATAAACAACGACATGTGGCCTTTGCTCTCTTAAACAGTAAAACAATTTTTGAAGTGAGAAAAAACGCCTTTTGGTGATAAAAGATTATTCACATATTTTTTCAGGGATTTGCTTAAAGCGGAATTGAACCGTATATTTTCTTATTTTCATACTGCAACTGCGAGTTTCAGAAATATGTTTTTCACATTTATTATCGTCTTCGGTGAGTTAAGTGGAATGTAGATTTAGAAAGTTAATCACGTCTAGTTAAAAACACGTTAGGGTCTCTTTACTAACCATTTTTTTCTTGTTTAGCATCGATTTAGTACTTCCTCATGGTCACACATAGCATATCCTAAAGACTTAATTAATGGAATAAATTAAATTTTTAAAGTGAAAATTAGAGTAATAAGTTAATTAAAATTATCCTCAAAGTGCTCCCCCTGGGTCTCTTCATTAAGTAACCAGTCTTAGTACTTGATTAGTTTTTACAATTTAATTGGATATTGTCTTCGATTAGTTATACCCTTGTGTAATACAACTGAGAACTGTCAAACGAATTTTATTTACATTAATTAAATTAGTATCAATGACAATAGCCAAGCTTAATTTCAATAAACATTTAATCACAAAAAGTACTTGCTCCCCCGGTACTCGAACCCGGATCTCTCACTTGCCGAGTGAATGTGCTAACATTACATCACAGAGCCCTTAAATATTACGAATCAATTATTTTGTGTTTGGCCGTATCTGTCACATATGCGTTTAAACTCCCGTCCGGTGTCCTGAGGGCTCAACGCTCCCATGCGTGTGTCTGGGACTCAACAAGCCCGTCTGGTGACCTGCGGGCTGAACACGCCCATGCGGGCGTCGGAAGTTCAACACGTCCGTGAGGGCGTCGGAGGTCCAACACTCCCGTCCGATGTCCCGCGCACTCAAAACTCCCATACGGGTGCCGGACACTCAACAAGCCCCTCCGGTGTCCCTCGGACCAACACTCCCATGTGGGTGTCGGGGACTCAACAAGCCCGTCCGGTGTCCCGCGGACCGTCACTCCCATGCGGGTATCGGACACTCAACAAGCCTGTGCGGTGTCCCTCGGACCAACACTCCCATGCGGGTGTCGGGGACTCAATAAGCCCGTCTGGTGAACTGCGGGCTCAACACGCCCATGCGGGCGTCGGAAGTTCAACACTCCCGTCCGGTGTCCCTCGGACCAACACTCCCATGCGGGTGTCGGGGACTCAACAAGCCCGTCCGGTGTCCTGCGGTCTCACCATTCCCTGCAGGTGTCGGGGACTCAACAAGCCCGTCCGGTGTCTTGCGGGCTCAACATTCCCTGCGGGTGTCGGGGACTCAACAAGCCTGTCCGGTGTCTTGCGGTCTCACTACTCCCTGCAGGTGTCGGGGACTCAACAAGCCTGTCCGGTGTCCTGCGGTCTCACTACTCCCAGCAGGTGTCGGGGACTCAACAAGCCCGTCCGGTGTCCTGCGGTCTCACTACTCCCTGCAGGTGTCGGGGACTCAACAAGCCCGTCCGGTGTCCTGCGGTCTCACTACTCCCTGCAGGTGTCGGGGACTCAACAAGCCCGTCCGGTGTCCTGCGGTCTCAACATTCCCTGCAGGTGTCGGGGACTCAACAAGCCCGTCCGTTGTCTTGCGGTCTCACTACTCCCTGCAGGTGTCGGGGACTCAACAAGCCCGTCCGTTGTCCTGCGGTCTCTACATTCCCTGCGGGTGTCGGGGACTCAACAAGCCTGTCCGTGCGGTCTGCTCACTCCCTGCAGGTGTCGGGGACTCAACAAGCCCGGTCAAGCCGTCCGTCTGTCTCCTGCGGTCTCACTACTCCCTGCAGGTGTCGGGGACTCAACAAGCCCGTCCGGTGTCCTGCGGGCTCAACATTCCCTGCGGGTGTCGGGGACTCAACAAGCCTGTCCGGTGTCTTGCGGTCTCACTACTCCCTGCAGGTGTCGGGGACTCAACAAGCCCGTCCGGTGTCCTGCGGTCTCACTACTCCCTGCAGGTGTCGGGGACTCAACAAGCCCGTCCGGTGTCTTGTTGTCTCACTACTCCCTGCAGGTGTCGGGGACTCAACAAGCCCGTCCGGTGTCCTGCGGTCTCACCATTCCCTGCAGGTGTCGGGGACTCAACAAGCCAGTCCGATGTCTTGCGGTCTCACTACTCCCTGCAGGTGTCGGGGACTCAACAAGCCCGTCCGGTGTCCTGCGGTCTCAACACGCCCATGCCGTCGACGGAGGTTCAATCATTCCGTTCGACTAGTTAGACATCTAGGGCCTAACTGCCTTCCCAGCTACAGGCAAGGAGCTTAAATGGTGGAGGGTAAATTTATAGCATGTTTTAGGCTTGCAAGCAGTAGAGCGGTGTTTAACTTGTAATTTATGACTTTTCCTAATCCCATTTACTTATACTATAGTATTTCTATCGCTTTTTCCAACCAATTATTGTTTTCCCATCCCTTCAATACTTGTGGATCTAAAACCTTTCCTTTCACGTTATAAATCTAGTAAAAATAGTAATAAATTGGAATCGAACGACTCTTTTACCTGATATTTTTTGGACTTCGTAATAATATGAATGATAATTAATAATTTTCACTTTCGTTAAAGTGTAAACTCTGAAATACCAAAGGCAAGAAAATAACTAATGTCAACAGAAAGCCGCTACTGAAATGTAGAGATGGTATTTGTACGAGTATCTTATTATTATTTTATACCGTTATAAAATGCAATGCATTCCTGCAAAATATACTACACACTACTTAATATATTAACTAAAACCATTAACCGAATTTTATGCTTAACCGATTAGACTCAAAGACAACAAAATAAGTGTTTTACTTACATAAGGAGAATATAAATACTCTTTGGAATTAATTAAAACAGCTCATATGACTCTAATTGCTAGCTCTTTAAATTTACATCCACACGAAGTCCAGAAACATCATATAAGATGTATGTATAGTGAGAATGAAGTAAGTAACAAATTCAAGCATCTTATACACTATCAGCTTTATATAAACATTTGTGTTACGTTTCTTTTAACTAACAAAATGAGTGTACTAAGAAAGGTGTAGTTTTTTAAATATGAATTTGAGTGCTTTATGCTGAGCTGAGTGTTGTAAGTTTACGTTAGTAAACCAATTACAGAATAAATTGCAAAAGAAACTGTGTATGGAACAGAAACTATCTTGGTTCTTAAAAAGCCAATATGGTCAAATGCAATGGTAACGGATTTTTTTTATTTTTACTTTATAAATAAGGTTAGTTAGCAAATTATTTTATGATCCTGATAAAAATGAAGTCTATTAATGTAATGTCACTTATAAGGTAAGAGTACATCATACTACGTGTCACGTGATATGTGTTCGACGATATGTAATTTGATATCTGTATCTCATTTCACTGTAAACAGATAGAACAACAGGTACGGAAAAAGAAATTCTGCATCTCCGCAAACAAAAGAAAAACTGAATGATAGGCTTCAACGTGATAAGCCAATTTCCAAGGTTGTCTATGTTGAAATAAAATTGCATGCAATCTCAAGTCAGCAGATAAAATTGTTCAAGAGAAGTTTTTCCACATGATACATTCACATATTGTTTCATTGAATTGGGCATCATATCAGTGTGAACATAATAAAACTCCACACAAAATGTCTGTATACATTTTGGGCATATGTTAAAGTCTCATGAGTGTGCTTAGTTTGTTTACAAATTTCTTTTATTCAGCTATTTAATCGTTGCCATCTGGTTACCCATAAGATGAATGTAAAAGTATTAGCTAACACTCGGCTAAATCCCAAGGAGTGACATGCACGATCATACAACTCAAGTGTTCCTCTTATAGACATGAAGCATCATATACAATTAATTTTATAAGCCAGATCTTTTTCAGATATCCAGAAAGACAGACATAAATAAATCATAAATTCATTCAAGAGCCTCGGGAGATAGGCTTTACTTACGCTCGGCCTATTTACATGATGGTTATTTTCTAATTATGTATAACTTTTAAATGCTTAAGTGTTTAAAGTTAATATTATGGACTCTATTGCCGTAATCCAAAATCAGTGTTAATTTTTGTCATTTTGACCTATAACACGCGACTAATTTCTAAATTATTTATTGCCCATTATTGAATACTCTGTTAAAGTTTTAAAGTAGTAGTGAGGATAAAAGCAAAATATAAACCGGCTTGGAACACCAAATTGCTCAGAACTGCAAGATTCTTGTCGAGCTTTAAAAGTCCTATCTCTTTAATAAGATTTATAGTGAAGTCTATACTTGATAAAAGCTACACTAAAGTTAATTAATACAGGACATAATTTTAAATTATATAAGGCTTAGGTTCATATAAAATATTGAAAGTGGTAGGTCTTCTTTTAATATAAATCTCAATACGTTTAATACATCATATTTTATCCAGTATATTTTACAATTCCCCAGAAGAGTTCCATTCCTGCCGGTTTATACCAGACAGTGGAATTCTCAATTGGTTCTGCATAACCGATGTTTCTTTTATAGTCATTTTTACAGATTTTGAGTAGCGGGACATTACCAATCGCAAAAGTCGAGGAATTGGAGTTTAAGTGTGCCAAGGAGAGTTGATATGTCTAATTTACTGCGGAGGATGATTGCTGGAAGTGGTGGAGCTCTCTGTGTTAATGGTTGTTATTAGTGTGGTCATGAGGGGATTTTGTCCACTGCTCGATTTGAATTTAAAGGTCTCCCTATCTTCCAATTCAATAGACCCGTGCTTTCATCCTTGCCCACCTTGAATATCCTGTACCATGGAAGCAATTGTAAAGTTCCTTTTAGGACTAAGTGCAATGTCAGTTATTCAGCTCCATCTTTAGACAGGAAATATTTAATAAATTACACCTTATGTTGTTATTACTATTATTGCAGTTTAAAATTAAAATATACCTATTGAAAAACAAACACGATAAATAAGTAAGTTAGAAACATACAGTAAATCTGACAAGTATAAAATAATAAAGTAAAATACAAAAGTTTCCGAAAGTTAATGTTGATCAGAATCAGAAGTTTGTATATTAAAATACATTTATTAGGGGATTTTAATAAACACTCCATATTCTTCCACTTCGAACCACACATAATTTTAGTGTCATTGACGGTTTATTTGTGATGAGTAAAATTCTTCTATCAATGTCTAGAAAGACTAGGTCGTGAGCTTATACTCGTACAATTCAATTATAATGAATTGTACACGTTGCATCAAATTTAATTATTTTTATTTTTACCTTATTAATGTTATTAAGTGTACGCAAAATTTTGCCCTAGTTCTATTGTTATAATATTACAATTTGTTTCTTAAATTATTGATTTCAAGTAGTAAAAAAGTTGTATATGTTACGATAAGGGATATGTTTATTGAATTACTATAATCATTGTGTCCACGCTAATCATGTCCATTAAATTTTACGACGTATTTCTCACCAAATCAATTTATTATAATCCAGAAACTAATATTAAACGAAAATAGTTTTATTGGACTAATCTCTATCCTATTATCATAGTTTTTAGTAATCCTCGATAAGAAAGATTATTAAAATTATGTCCAAATTATTTAATAGCTGTACTTAAATATCACGAATATAATTTTTTTTCATATTTATGGCGAATTATAAAACTGAAAAACTTATAAGATGAAATAATATGTCTACTCTGAAAAGGACGGGTATATACCAGAGAGAAGGAATAGGTAAATATTAATTTTATGTTTGGCCGTCGACATAAAATGCTGGAACTAGAGATAAAACAATATTGCATTAAAACTTTTCAACTATATTTCTATGTAATTTATCTCAACATTTAAATCGGATGATACTTTTATTTAGTCTTTTAACCAATTCAACAATATATTTTCTATATTAACATTTTCCCGAAATTAAAATTCCATCTTTTGTACATTTTGGTAATTAGAGAATTTATTAAATGAGAGAAAAATCTTTATTTAGCTTATCAATATTTCATAAATATGTATTCTTTAATGTTTTATTACAATTTTTTAATTGTTTTCTTTTCCCAAATATAGGCTTAAACTTCTGAATATGCCAATTATTTAGATTCCACCAGAATTCTAAAACAAGCATTTTCTTAGGTCTGATATACAGACACTTTGAGGTAATAATAATGAACTTGAACCAGTAAATGTAATATAGACACAGAGTGTAGTAAACTATTACAACACTAGAAACACAGTATTAAAATTGTACTATCCTACAGTAATGAACACGTCACATTTAGTTATTAATATTAATTTGACAATGTATTGAGAGCCGGAAAAGTAACATTGTGTTGTAAAGCTTTAAGAGAATCTAGTGTCTCCTGTTCTATCGGGACGGTAATCCTTCCAATATCTAAGGGCTAAAGGATATTGTCCTCTTGGTATTACAATTATATCTAGTAAGACCTTTTCTATTTCTTTATTATTGTAAAGTTATTATACGTTTATTTATGTAAACTAATGTTTTTCATTATAAGTATACTTATATGATTCAGGTTTAAACAAATCAAGAAATAAAGACATTCACATCATGAAACAGAAAATATGTTTATAAATCAAGTAGAAAAATTATATGTGTATTTAATTTTCAAGCATAATTGGTTATTATGTGTGACTTAGTTTTAAATCGAAGATGTATTGCATTTTTGAGGGTAATTTATACAGCTATGATTGATATTCCTCATTACTCTGCCTGTAGAAAATTCCAAACTAAAATATGGCTATAACTTTTAATCTAATTAGAGAATTACTCAATATATAAATATGTTCCTGAAATTAGAAACCATTATCAGAAAATGTGTAAAAAACTCTTTGTATATATATGTGGTTTCTAAATATCAGACATTTTTGGCTGTAATAAATTAGACAATATTTTTAAAACATATTCAGTTGCGCTGCTGTAGTGTTATTGTGTAAATAATTATATGATATTGACACATTGTACTTTAAATATATGGAGACATTAGTGCTTAGTAAAATATTGCAAAAGTAACAAATGTTGTACATGACCTGAGAATTATAAAGCCCTTTTCCACTTTGTTCTGCATTACGATTGCTACAGTTACTGTGTTATAATCCAAGGTAGTAAACAATTTTAGGAAATACCGGGATAGAAAACAATATCCTCAAGTAAAGTAGATTGTATCACATTTCAGAAAACTGGCATATGTGATATAGACAACACAACATTCGATGTTTAGGAATTAAGTATTTAATACACACTTCCAATTTATTATCCGTCGAATAAATAGGCTTTAAAATACCGATTTTGTTATTAATTATAAGAACGATTTACCTTATTTTTCATCATATACATATATAATTTCAACTTCTAACTATATTTAATTTTACAGTCGTACTTTTGTTTAGTAATCCACTAATTAAATATGGCAATACACTCGTAAATTCCGCAACAAATTATCTATTATCCACTATCTCAATTTAGGTTAAGTACATTTTAAGAACTTTGAAATTAATAAATTCCTTTTCATTACTATAACACATGTTTGTGTAAGTTTAATAGAAATAATATCAAATTATCTTGATTATATTGGTAAAGTATTCAGTCCAGACCAAATTTGAGGAATAAAGTCCCTCATTTAGAAATTAAATGGAATTTCTTGCATCAGAAGTGGTTTCAATATTTCCGGAATCTTTATCTCAATGTGTACCTAATTGTTAAAATCTTAGATTTTTTAGAAAGACGGCACACTTTTAAGTTAGTACTTAACCGATATTGGATTACAATTAGGATAAGCACGTTATTGTAGTTATTTATTACGAAGTATAGTTTTAATACACAATAAAAATAATCGTATATAGGGTATATAGGATTTGTCTAGGGTAACAAAGTAGGACGTACCTTTCCAGATAAAATGAATAAAACTATTTTATTTTATTATTTTATTTATTAATCAAATAATTATTGTATGTTTTAAAACAGTTCTTTTTGTAATATAAATAATTTTAGATCGTTGATTACTTTACATTTAATCAGTTGTACGCAAAGTTTACTGGACAGTCGTTTACGGTACCAAAAGTAAAGGCAGTAAAATAACAAAACAATGTAAAATACATGTTCCAAAAAGGTAGGACTTAAATTTGCATGTGGCAAAACCTTTTCTTAAAAATTGTATTGTTCACGCATTATTATTTTTATTTTCTTGTTCCCTACGTGGATTTTTAATTATATTTTTATATACCTTATAGACGATATGTATAGAGATACCCCACGTTAAAAATATTACGGTCCCTTAATAGTCAATATACTTAATTTTTAACTATTACCTACTTTTCAATTATCACCATAATTTTAAGAGTCAATTATCTTGCATTTTAGTTTTTCAACTGATACCTTGTGAAAAAAAGTAACGTCGTAAGCAATACAAAAAATACTTATTAACTGAAGTTTACATTGAAAGATTTTTGCTAATTAAAAAAACACAACCTTGATCCTGTGATGATTAACAGACTGTAAGACTTTACTTGTGTACAACAGGTTAGAAGTCTACACTGTGCAATTTACTTATGTAAGTGTCATTTAGGTGTGATTTATGAATTTTAGTACGATTTTAAAGTAATTAATAAAAAAAAAACATCCTGTTGCTACAGTTTTGTAATTCACAATTGTACATTATAGAAAAAGCTGAAATTAAAATCTGTTCTATATAACTTGAAATATATACTAATTATTCCTCAAATTTTACAGCTATGCGCGTTAATAGATTTATTGTATTGTATTAAGTTAGCATATAACTTTTCCACTCAGCTGTGAAACTCAGAGTAAACAACTAAGCACTCTATGTATCAAATAATTCACACAAATCACGGCAACCCTAAAGTGTAGAGATGAACCAACCCTTACTCATTCCCGACATGAATGTAAAGTGCTTAATCAAGACTGGAGACTATCCTTCATCTTATATAGCCTTCATATAATACAAGATATCGGTGGCATAGCAATGGTATTTGGATTATGCATAGATTGTGATGTAATATAAAATGCGGCTTTTATCATTGTTCAGTTATTACTAATATTACTATTCTTCCACATAGGTCTGTCTTAAAACTTGTTAGGCTTTTTTATTTGTAGGCTTTTTAATAATAAGACATACTTCATGCACCTGTACACGTAATGTTTGTTATACACAGACTTCAAAGTGTCTAAGTTAAAAATAAAACAAATTTGAAATGGTAGTATAGTTTATGCACATTTCGTTATATTACTTTATATAGTTTTACTTTACAAATAAAACTGAAACACATTAAACTCTTATTTATTTAACATAGGAACACTTACAGTGAGATGAGCTTCATAAGTCATGACTGGTTAAGCTCATCTCACTGTTTTATCGATTGAATTTTACATCTGCATTTTTAATTAGGTTTTTTTTTCATTCAATCGGTTTTTTATTTGTACAAGCAATTGATTCAAAATCTGTTATATGTGCAATGGTTACGGTTGATAGCGTTCATAATGAGGATATAGACAACAATATTATAGGACAAATAGCAAACTAATAAAAATTAGCAGAAGTAAATTGGTGTAAAAAATATTCAATGGGATAGGCATGAATTTTAAGCTGTAGTAATATTTATATAACGTACAGCTTATAAACTCACTTTGTCATAACTATATAGTAAATCTTTTTATGATAATACTGCGAGGTAGTGTTCGAATTCAGCACACAAAATACCAGCACCATATTTAAGTGTTCGCCACTAAGAAAAGTAGTGCTGCTGTTGTAAATCTTGCCCAACACACCACAGAAACTCTCCATTACGATAGGAGTTGTGAACAGTTACGGTCATTATGTTTCTCGGTCATTGTACATAGTGAGATAAGGTTCAATGTTGACCGGTTTAATTCAGAAAGGGCAATAGGTGATGTTGCTACTGCATAAAAGGCTGTTAACTGCTGATAAATCCTATAACCCGATAAGTGTTGCAGTCCATTAATAGGCTATTCATACTCGGAACAATCGGTAAATAATATTTGGTATCAATACATAATCCCCCATTAATATTTTATATAATACAATTTTTGTTTTATTATCGGATAGTTAAATTGATTGTCAGATTTTCAATTCACAAAAAAGGAATGATTTAAATACATATTTAGTTAATACAAAATGAAACTACTGTTTTACTTAAATTTAGTATTCTCATACGTTCAATATCGATTAACAGTACATGGTTTTGGATTGTAATAGATCCCTCTACACTCTAAGATCTGAGAGCCAATTTACATTAAATAACACGTAACATACATAGTTTTGGTGAAATTGACAAAGGAATTTCACGAATGAAGAAATCGAACTTCAGCCATAGTAGTTTTAGATGTAGTCGTGCAGGAAGTGTATTGAAATGGTTAATAATATCAAGCGATAAGTCTATCCCAAATAAAACTTTTAATCACACTAATCTAAAACAATATTGTAGTAAACGTATTTAAAAGTAAAATAAGTGTCAGCCAACTTTAAGACAAACTATTTATCTAAAAATTACGACTTTTACGTTCATGGCTTTATAGTCTGACAGTGATACAACTGATATTTTCATTTTCAACAGCTAGTTTGTCTAACTAAACGATTTGAGAACAGACTGTATTGACTCATACATAATTTTGGGCTGACGATTGAATTTGTCATAGGAGAAATTTCTCTTTGATTCCACAAATTTTGTGTGAAACCTCTATAAAGTTGTGTGTAGAGACCTCTATAGAACAGCTATGCCAGTTGACACTCAGCTCCTAAAATTAACAACCCTATAATTTTAATTCAGAAATGTGAACCTTAACGAACCGTACAACACGGCGGTGTAAGAAATGCTTATTTTGATTCGCCGGAGATGATCTGATATTTGCATTTCAATAGAATATCTCTGCTAGGATGTTTATGAATTAATTATTCTATTGCCAATATATTGTTTTGTATTTTCGTACTGTTACTCAAATATGTCTTTACTTACATCTTTTGTTTTGATAAATTTTTCTTTATAGTTTTACATGACTGAAGTGATTTGTGTAATTGTAAAGTTTTTATTTTTTCAGTTTTTAGTTTTTTGTACGGTGATTACGTTTAAAATGATAGAGAATCTGACATGTGTTTACGATTTTATTTTATCTTTGATCTCCTTCAGCATTAAAACCAATTTAATAGCTTTTAATTATAGATTTTGTTTCATATAAAATGATACGATTTAAATACTGCTGTATTATATTGCATTGTAACTGTAAATAAAATTAAACGATATTTATAAAATAGAATAAATTAAATATAAAAATATTGTTATTAGAAATACCGTGTAAACAGACATAATTATCTTACAAGTAACAAACAATTGTACGCTACACATAGACATGATTACTTACATATCCTATGTAAGTAGCACAGAAAAAAACTTTAATATACACAGTTAGATTAAATTTATTTCCTTTCAACAAGTCTTCTAAGTAAAGTTAGTAAACATAGGTTATTTTCACGTGTAAAAGAATTAGATGCCAATAGTGTCTGCGTAAGTTCTTTTTTATAAAAAGAAAAGACCAATTTATGCAACTAACGCTACCCTGTAAAAACTGAAATTAATGGTAAAATTGTATTTGTATTTGCGTTATTATAAACTTGATAGTTGTCTTATCTGAGTGTACAATGTGACGTTTTCTTCCTTGTCATATTATTAGCACGCCATTTCATAGTCAGTTATAATATCACTGTATTTGATAATAATCTTAAGAATATTACAGCACTGGTGGTATATCGTATTATAACCTTTTAAATGCATGTGTATATTTTTATACAAGTTAACCTATGCATATAAATAAATAATTAAATAATAATCGAACAATAGTCAAAATTTAGCTTAAGATACAGTGAAAAGTGAGAGTAAATCCAATGTCTATAGGTGAAAGGTCAACTGTAAGGGTAACGAGGGTCAGGCTTGCAAGTTTGTTACATACAAATAGAGGTAGGCGGTTAGAATATTTTTACTTAGGATTTAGAACAAATTGAACAATGCACATTAAAAAATGATCAGTACGCTTGATCAGATATGCTCAATATAAAAGCCAAATAATATATGTCGCACATTTTTTAAACAACTTAACGGATTGTTCTACGTATTGACACTGCAATAAATAATCAGTTAACATTCTGTCGCAGCAACTTTCTACATGCAACATGTCTCTTGTTAAGTGTAAATGATTAGAAATCATGTGACCAATTTTTCTAGCACTAATATGTCTGTCTATGTTATTGTTTGTTGTTACCAGTAAGCAGTAATCCTGTCTGGCTAGGTTTATTTCTACTTTGAATAGTCAGCTGATATACTAATTAGTTACTCGTTAGTACATCAATTTCATTTATTGATTAAAGGTTTTTAATTTAACTAACATATATACGAGTATATCATAAGCTACAGAGACGCGTGTTTTTCAATCTCATATATATTTATGGAATTGTGAGACCAAAGAATTGATCCACCTGTTGGAGGAGTAACTTTGTCACTTTTTACAGCTTAAACACAAAGAGCTGAATATGGGCAATGCGTCAATAACTTTCCCTGTGCATAGATATACTCTAATGCTATTCAAAAATAACGTATAGTACACCTATTCAAAGTATTTAATTATTCAATAACATTTACATTATATCGTGAATAACAGACGAAAATACATCAGATAATAATTGTCGAGCTTGAACCATTTTTAAATGGTTTTTAATATACAGGAGTGATTATAATTAATTCAATTCAGATAGTAACACAAAATTAATATAATAAAATAATATAAATGTTTAATCCTATAGACTAACCGACTTAAAAATTAGTACGTTACATAATTTACCCTGTTTCAATGTTCCTTTTTTATGTATTAAAACAAATTTTTACGAAACTACTGAACTGAATTTACAATTTTGATAAGATATTAACTGTTTTACAGATATCATTAAACTGTTGACATATTTTGAATTCATTACGAGCTAAATTATAGAAGATTAGTAAACTCTTGCTTGAAAATATTTTTTTTTAAATTTCAAATCAGAAACTTGTTACGAAGATGAGTATAATATTTAAGGAGTCCATAAGGGGGACAATTTGCATTTCTAAAGTTGCTTCAGTTGTCCAATAAACATTCCCTTGCGCCTACCCCTCCCCACACCACCACCATGCACCTTCCTACACCAATATGATACACAAGCGATTTTTTTATAATGCAGAAGTATTGGTGCCGGTTTTTAACATTATAGAAGGTATTGCAATTTAATAACACATCATTTTTATAGTAAACTTGTATAATGTAATATGGCCTACCTTAAATAACCTTTCGACCGCTCAAAGATTTTATTTCAAACGTAATTTAAAGTAACTAATTAAGTTTCCCCAGTGTTTAAATATTTTTAGGAGACTAGACTATACTATAAGTGTTCAGTAAAATAATTTGTAAATTTCTATTATACTATATTTGTCTTGTATACCTTAAGAGAGAATATGTTATCTTTCACTAAATGTTATACATGCGTTTTGTACCCTTATAAACTAAAAGAAATACTCAACTTTTTACGGAGAGACAGGTAGTTGAAGACAATAGTGTTAATGTATGTGTATTGGTATCAAAGTGAATTTGTAGCAAGTACAAGCTTCTAATTTAAATTTGTCTAAAATTTTTTAATAATAGAATACATATATTTATAAACGTACATTTCAAAAACCACGAATATTAGTAAATAATAAATAATATAAAAAATATACTATTATTTATTTATTTAATATTATGGAATACGTAATAACCAATTCCATAACATGAAATCAAATTAAACAGCTTATAGTTACACAAAGGTTTAACTAAAATATACTAAATTATGTGATAGTACACATAATGTGGTCCAAAACAAGAATAAATCCATATTAAATAGTGAAATAAATAAAAATAACTATAAACATAGATATTTATAACCCAACAATAGCAATAACATTATCAAGAACTGTCTAATAACAACACTGTAAAAAAATAATTAATAAGCAAATACAACCTTTATGGTAATAGTTACTTGATGGAAGCACTTACTCATAGAGTAGTCGTCGCAACTAAGGAGTATATTACTACTACCAAGGCGCCTTAGGCGTGGCAGCTCGCTGTTATTACCAACAGTGATACCTATTGTCACCACCATCAAGGCAATGGATTATGGTGACTTTTGGTGAGAACATGAGTCGAGGTATAACTGGGTAACATTTAAGTCCGTTATCCTCAGATTTCACCGTTAATTAGCTTCCTCAGTAACAATAAACGAATAACTGACGTCTTGTGTACAACTAATGAAGATTAACAGGCCATAGGCCATGTCTGCCTCATAGGAACCTTTCAGAATCAGACGAGACTCTGATAAAATCTAGTGATTTTTTAGTCTCTTGTTGTAAACCTGTAATCTTTTGACAAATGCCAAAGAAAATTAGGGAGATCAAATAATAATTGTATCTTTCATAAAGTTGAGTTAGTGGACAGGGCATGGCTAAATAGTGAACGTAGTAGTAAATAGAAATAACAGGTGTGCAGCAGCAGCGTCTATAGTGGACGGAGTACATCACTCTTACAGGACAAAGGTTTATAATACCCTTGTTTGAGTATCTTACTCTTCGTATGATCTATATACAGTATTAGAGAAGCAGCCTCAAAAAGTGTTTGAAGAAATTATATACAATAATAAACCTCTGAACACTTTTGATATATTTTTTGTTTCGTATGATGTACATTTCAAATTCTATGAATTCAGATAGATATATCTTACTATAATTTATATCTTTACTACCTGGAAGAAGCAGGCTAAAAAATTGCAACAAAGTTCTTTACTAATGTTTATGGATTTTACTTCCAAATTAAGCTCAGTGTAAACTGTCCAGCATACATTTGAATGGATGTAAAAAAATTAAAATAACTACTTTATACTAATATTTGATGCGCTACTGCTACAAAGCTACGGTTTAAATAAGTTGTCTTCAAAGATTTTAATGATCACTATTATAGGAATTTTGATGTACCTAAAACAGGTGAAAGACATTGGTATTTCTTTATTAAAGTGAAAAAATGTCATCCCTAGTTATTTGACATAATCATTATTCAGATTATATTTTTTTTAATTTTAAGAGAAATGTAATAGTTAAGTTATGACAATTTAGTTAGAAACATATTAAATTTTATGACATTTTATAATAATACTATATCATAATTGCTTTTAAAGGTTATAATATTCCCAAAAATCTCACGTGTTGCATGAACTATTTTTTACTTATATATCAATAGTCTTGACGATGTCTCACGTCACTAATTATCCCATTTACGATGAGATCTTAAGTTGTTAGTTAATAATAAATTGTAAAATTAAACCTTATTAGCTGTATTATTGAGTATTGTTGCAATGTTACATACATTTTACTAAGATTTACCATAGATATTAAAGATTATATCCTTAATTTAAATATGTTTTAGTATTTTTTACTTTTGTTATGTCGTTCATGAGCAATGATAAAAACAAGTAACATAATATTGAAATCATTAACAAATGTTTTATAACATAATTTATTTTGGTTCCCGATAGATGTTTGTTGCAACTTTGATTTAAAACAACAAAATAACTCAACATGACACGAAAATGTAAACTTCACAACGTGTTTTTTGCTTCCGACAGGATCAGATTTCAGCGGTAAATCTTGTTCACCAGCGCAGCGTACCTCGTCAAACATTTATCTTTCACAACATTTTTAGTAGCTCCAGGTATAGTGTCCAGAATACAACATATTTCAGTCGTAGAAAAAGTTTTTTCTTACCTAAATTAAAACTTGTATTCATGACATTTATCTTAAAGTATTGTTCTTATTTATATTATTTAAACAGTGAAAATGAGTACTCCTAATGGATATAGAAAGGTAAATTTAAAATTGATTTTTCAAATATTGTTTACTTACATTTAAGAATGCGAAATCCTTAAATTATTCTAATCTATTCTGTCACATATTTTCAGAATGATTTCACAAGTATTGAGAATTGATGATCAGGATAGTATAACTATGGGTTAAGGACTAAATAGTAATTTATAAGTGTGGCATAGGAACTGTGTTAGCATTGTATGAATGAATGAAAATGTTTATTTACTAAGGCATAACTTTTCTATTCAAAATGGCTTACATAGAATCTTCTAGTTAAAAAGTGTATTAAAGTAATAAAAAAACATTTCACCAAACTAATGCTAATGAAGTAATGAAGTACTTCTATGGATTCGCACGGTTTTATAATTGTAAAGCTTTATACAAAATGTACTATTGCAAGTAGCGGAACTAACATCTAAGAGATAGGGATTGACTGATTGATTGAAATGATTGAATGTAGGGAATAACTAGTGAAACTGTCAACTATGAGATAGGAAATAATTATGTTATGAGGATATAAAGGTGGTATGTTCTAATAAGGGAAATTAAGAGTAATTGATTTTGAGGAATAAAATAAGACTGACGAATACGGAGAAGTTTTAGAGTAAGGAAGGATAAGATTTAGCTAAATGAGGTAGATTTTAAGAGTGTGGAATAAATGTAGGGTGAAGCAATGAAAATAATTTGAAAGGGTGCAATTGTGTGGTTTTGAATGGAAATTATCCTTAAACAAGCATAGGAAAATGTTCAAATAAAAATGTATCTCTATATTCCCATATTACATTGTTAATGTCGCAGTGTTGCGAGAACTGTGATCATCAGCAGGATAGCCAGGTCAGTGGCTGCTGCTAGGATAGGTGATCACAGTCTCAATTTTGAGCTGTTGGTCGCTAGGTTGTGTCAGACAAGGCTTTTTAGCGTTTACTTTTCCTGGTGAAATACGCCGTCACATAATGTTTTTTTAAATGGTAAATACTTTTTTGCCATTATGGGTTTCTTTATTGTAACGGCTTTATTCACGACTTATCTATTTTACATGTTAAAATACTCTCATTTTACACGAATATTTAATACTACCTCATTTAAAGTTTACTACAGTTTACAAACTGAATAATATCAACAAATGTGTAAAGAATATTCTCAAATATATAGCATTTTCATACATAACTTTAAGGTTTATATATACCCAACTCACAAATTATAAAAAATTTGTGAATATTAGAATTTAGTTGGCAATTTTGAATAATATATTTACAAAGAGTACAAAATCTGATAAAACTGGTATTGCAATGTGTTTACTTAAATTATAACAGTTTGAATTCTAGAGGATTATTTTTTTATAAACGTTAAATATATGTTAAAGAAAAACCATATTTATAGAATTTCTTGTTATATATATTTTATCTGCTGCAAAATTCCTTTTAAATTTTAGTAAAGTAAACATTGGAAATAAAGAAGTAACTTTTTTTAAGTAAATGTTTTTCACCCAAGAATTATTTATATAGAAAGTGCATTTATAAAGGATTTCAAACATATACAACAATTTATTGAAATCTTTATTTTTCCAAGATCATTCACAATTAATGTATTTGGAAATGGTTCACCCGAGTCAGGTAAGTCTTCATCTATATCTAAAAAGTAACATAATCTTCTGATTTTCTGCCCATGATATTTCTAATAAGACTAATAATACAGTTAAAACTCATTGTGAAATGTGCATTAATTATTTAACAAAAGATATTGATTCTATATAAACTAACGCCTAATACAGTTTCAGAAAAATTCCAATTAATTAACAAAACCTTACACAAATTCTCATTTTTTTACTTCACTAATTTATAAAACAATAAACAAACGTTTATTTATACCAAATAAGAAATTAAAAGTCTAAAAATAAAAAAGCAAACAATACAGTAATATTGACAATGATATAAAAGCAACCGAGAAATGGACACATTTGAGTTGGTGATTGCAAAACAGAAAAAATATTATAAGTTCATCGTCTTCAGTTACGATAGTGCTGTTAAGAGTAGTTCTTCTCTCTTGTTTTATATAAATTTTACTATTGCAACGATAACATAAAAGATAATTCAATTTATTGAAGCTGTTTTCGACGCATTAGGCAAATTGGGTATTTTTTAACATACCCGTCTCATAACACTATTGTATAAACAATTATTTCCTTACCGGCTATTGAAGCTACGTTTATGAAAGCCAAAAATATATTCTTTTAATAACGACACATGATTGTGTGGAACCTAAAATCATTACATGGAACTTTTTGCATTTTTGCGTGTTCTGAAATGACGTGACAAATTGCGATCGGAAATGTGAACGTTCAAGTTTAAAATTGTTTAAGAAAAGTATAACGTATGGAATTTTTAATGGTATATTATGAAATTATTTATGTTTATATTTAAATTTATAACACATATATAAAATCGGAACGTGAATTACTTTAATGTAATGGTCCACCCATCTTCTCAGTGGTGTAGTGAGCCAGCAAGAAGTAGCAGACGGGCACAAAAGCTTGACTATTGTGAGGTTCACGCTTTGTGAGAACAGCTTCAATGGTCAAAGTGATTGATGGCTTTGTCACCTTCCAAGATTGTCTTTAAATTTTACTTTACTCTAGATTGATAGGGAAGTGCTTCTTTTACTGCTGTTTAACATGTGCTTTCAGATAGTAACAAAATCATTAGAGCCTAAGCATGGAAATGGAGAGTGTGAGATTGTTGGTATTAAATCATTTCAAATGTGTAATTTTGTACACAGCACCCGACAGTAAAGCGTAGAATAGGGCGGTGATGTTAGACTGTGACATGTCTTATCCCTTATCTTGTTTTTGTATATTTTGCCTGTCCAGCATGCCTTGTCATTTTTAGAATAGATTTTAAATCAGCTGGGATTTAGAGTATACAGTTTTCAACTGTTCTCTACAAGACAATAGACTTAATGATGCAGTTTAATTAAAAATTTAAATAATTTAGAAAATCAAACGTAATTGTAGACTAAAAAATCTTGATTTAAAATGGCATATTACAGCCTTGTGTAAGTCTATTTGACGTAAGTAAGATACAAAAATCTAATATTGATGAAATAAAAATAAATTCCATTGAGAAAAACGTTAATTTATAAATAAAATAATTGGCAATATTCTAGCAATAATTTTATTTAAATGTATATTGTTTGCCATATCAAAAATATTCAATATCATCAAGTAAAGAGGATATTTGATCTCGTATTACCAGGAAAATAATTTTACTTCAATTATTTTCAAGCTACTCCTTTAAGTAACAGGGTCCTTTAACTATAATCATCCCATACCGACACTCTTTGAGTAATAGAGAAACTGAAAGAAGTTACTTCATTCAATCTGAAGTAACTACTTAACATCACTGATACTTAGCTTTTTAAGCGCAGATAAAAACTTTGAAAATATGTGCCTGTCCGACAATGACAATAGACCTTTATATCTAAATAGCCTGTGATAGTTAACCCCTGCGATAGTGGTCATATTAAGTATTGAAGAGTGGGGGCAGCCACGTTTTGAGATCTTAATGGTCATCAATTTAAGTTCCGTTTACGAATTGCGCTGGTAATTGGTTTTTATCCGTATTCATCTTACTCTATTTTGAACAGTTCATGACTCGATATATAACCTTTAATCGTACTCACGTTCACCAATACATACATTTGAATTATATCTCAACAGAACTAACAAGCATTCTACAGGAAGATATCGTAATAAAATTAATAAAAGACCATTATCGCAATTTTTAACTATAAATATTAAAACATAAAATGTAATTCGATTTTGTTTTATATTATTTAATAAATACGGAATAAGAATAATGCTTAGTGATTCATTTTAATTTTAATCTCAATTTTCTTCGATTAAGTAAAGTGTTACTCTTTACGTAAATTAAAAGTATCACTTAAAATTTTTATGCAGAGGAGTATTTGTATTGTAAATCCACTACTACAACTATTTTACTGTTTTAAAACCTCAGTACCTTTGTGGTTCTCGTCTCATCCACATATCCGTTCCTCATAAAAAATTGCCTTCTTTTCATCCGGTAGTAAGACCAATTGTTTTCCCTATTTGAGTCTCTCTTCACATAATTTTGAACAGTAATATAGCGCATTCATTTTTGTGGAAAATTTAATCTGAATTATACTCATTTTCCTAAGTTCTATTAGTGAATTTTAAACGTCCAAGTTAATTTTTCAGCGTTTCTTAAATAAAACAGAACATTGAAAGTCTATCTAAGATTACTATAATCTTCTCATTTCTTATGCAAGTAAACAAATCAGAAAAGCCGTGTTTTAATATAGTATTTAATATATATAGTAATATAGTGTTTAATATAATATATAGTTTTATTTTTGAAATCACATGATGAAGTTTGTCGTGTTTAAACGTTAGTTAGAAACAGATTTGAATGACTTTTAGAACATGCATGCATTTTTTTGTAAATTAGTGACTTTGAAGATAAACATAGGCAATTGCTCTTTCTCTTAATTTGGACACGGGTGAGAAACGGAATATGAATATAATAACATTCGTGAAATTTTTTTAAATACCCTTAACTGTATTGATGACGGTGAAGAATCCGCTTTTCAATCAATAGACTCTTCTTTGGGAGATTAATTTCTTGACATTTTCTAAATTTTGCGCGCTTCACGTTCTGTGAGTAACAAATAGAGTTTACAAGAAGACGACATAAATGAAAGTTCCCAAAATCAGAACTACTCTAATGTCAAGCCTCTTAAAATACGGTTTCGCGCAAATATTTCCTAGTGTATAGCTTTCCATAAGGCTTTAGAAAAGACTGTAAATGAAAATAGTTTTTTTGCGAACGTTGGAAAATTCCATTTTTTTCATGCTATTCGAACGAGCCTTTAAATTTAATTGAAGCTCTTTCTCAGACTAATACCAATTATGGCACCACTTATGACAATAGTAAATAAGATAGTAATGGTATTAAAGCGTTATTTCAACCCTACAATTTAATCTTCCTTCACGCAAATCACCTCATCGATATGTCTATTTGTGTTGACACCGGCTGCTAAACAGCTATGGTATTTTATTTGACAGTTCTGCTTCACCACGTCTGGAAATAAATTTATATATATATATATATAATCAATTTCTTATCACTTTGTTATAATGTAAATTTTGACACCAATTTACATCAATTTACGGACCCACTTTAAAACTAAACGAGTACATTCTCAGGATATGCCTACACATAAGGAGTTTCTCGAATTTCTCGAGAATGAATGATGTTACAGGGAAAACACCCATTTAATTAATTAATTTACTTACTTATATCTTAGGCAATGCCATTTGAATATTTTAAAGTGCATTTAATATAATAGCTCTTAGCAATATTATATATATTACAAAACTTGTAACTCATTACGCAAAACCGCAATAATGCGAAACCTAAACCTGGGTAAAATGTTACTCTCACCCCTCAAAATACAAATAACAATTTATTGCGTTCATTCTGTAACCGCTTTTATGTGATTTACTCTCGTAATGAGTTTTAGAAGTTGACTCCCACTGACAGGTTTGGTTTTGTCAAAGCAAATAATTTATATGTTTACAGTTGTTGTTGCACGTGTAAAACTAAAATAATCCAATGTCGTCCAACGGTAAACGCAGTCTAGCAATCTGGAAAGATCTGGTAAGGGAGTTAATAATTACATAAATAGACGATTCTTGTTCCGGCGACCTGCCTATCAAAAATCAGATGATATCAACAATGACTCACTTGCCTCTCACGGTCCGTCTCTCAAGGGAGGGCAAAAATGAACAGTTCCCTACGCTTTTAACTACTTAACTCGTCAAATTAAGTACTTCAAATGGCAATAATACTGTTGTCATGGGACATATTTAAAGCCCATCTAAACTCGGATGTTGTAAATAAATTTCAACTTAAACTCCAAAACTCAAGAAATCATGCAAGTTAATGGCATGTCTGCTACTTCTGTAAAGGCAAAAGGTGTAACTCATGTAAATATTTTTACTCTCTGAAACAAACCGAATTCTAATAATCACCAGTTTTAGATTCGAGCAAGATAACTTCAGAAATGCCTTCAGCTGGTATTAGCGGCAATTTGATCTAGGTTTTATCTCAGTTCTAACTCGCGGATACCAACTTCAATAAAAGTGGTTCTACCCAAACCCTCACTGGAGCCGACCTTACCATGCAATGCATCAAGCCTAACAAATATAGTTTAGGTGAAAATATCCTTTTTGCTCTAGCCATAAAGTTTGGTTTCGTAGTCATCAGCACAACACCGGTCATCAGTGACCTTAAAGTTACAGTTTCTGTAAATCGCAATATTGCCTTCATGATTAAAACTTGAATAATGTTTCTAATTTCTGAACTTTCGAACAAACTACGGAACTCCTAACAAGCTTATTAAATAAAGTTTGCACAAAATTTTGCCTTCTATGTTTAGCATTTTATGTGGAGTCACTTAATGAAAAGATACTACTTTCAAATTGCATTTACTTAATTTTGTGTAAATGTGTTTCCATTAACAATATCATTGGGCCACATCAATGTAGTTGTTGTAAGATGGAAGAACTGAGTAATTAGATCTAAGGTTACCCGTCATATTAGATTGGTTACACAAAGAGAACGTGATAAAATACTATAAAACTACCTTGTTTAACTTTTAAATTGTTGTTCTTTGACAAGGCCACTCGAGCACATTAGCACACCTTCATGAATATACTTCTAGAGAAGAATTTCACATTCGTGTAGACTCTCTGATAACGTCGAGCCGTCACTAAAGACGATGTGGAAATATTTATTACTTACTTTACCATAAGGCTCATATCTAAAGCCTTTGACATTCATTTCGTCTTTAATATCTTTGTTACATTATTCTGTCTTATAAAACAGTGGTAACAGATCATTAGATTGTTTCGGTTCAAGTTAGTAGAAGGCTAAAGCCATTGGCAATTTTACACTATGTACGTTTTTAAAGCTACATTGATTTATTTTTTTAAATTAAATAAAAATTTTGGAATCGAAATATTGGGATTTAATTTTAGATTAGATTGTGAAATGGCAGGGTAAAAACGAACATGTAATCCTTTGGCAAGTTAGTTCTGGTAGTTTTAAATTGTTAGGAAGGCAGGTTGACTGCCTTGAATTGGTTAGAACTTGTCTTGTTGCGAGTATTGTTCTCCTTGTTTGATACACCTGGACCAATGTGAGAACACCGCGGATGTCCTGAAAGGTTGGTTGAAAAGGGAAGTATTTAAGCGCCCGCTCATAATTTTCGCCCTTCTTTTGGTTATATTAGTGATTAAGTTCATTACAGTGCGCCGTGTTTCATAAATTTTTTTACGCAAGGGATTTTGAGGTAAGCACCACATTTATTGTACGTTTTATTGAAATAGTCTTCCTGATTTGATATTAAATTAATTTTGTTGTCTGTTTTATAGGAAAAAATTAAATTTATAGAAACTACAGAGCAATCTGAATAACTTATTCTCGAAGAACGATAGAGCGTAATAGAATCGTACAAGTTACATTTGGTTCATACTTGCAAGAAAGTGAAGTAAAATTGAACTTTGTTAATAACTTTTATTGAGATTTGGAAAAGTAGTAATTTATTAATATTTAATTGGAACTGATTTATTGTGAATTATTAATTGGAAATTAATTGAACATTAATAACTGTTTGAGAGAGTTGTAATCTGAATTGTAGAGACTTAAATGTTAAGGTTCAACTAGTGTAAAGAGAAGTTTAAATTTTCATTTTTTTGAATTGTTATTTCCAAGTAGTGTTTGATTTTTATTTTAAAACCTTATTATTTTATTTTAGAAGAAAGCGCTCTGATTTTTAGTGTGATATATTTGATTAATATTTTTATTTCTTGCCAAAGGAATTTTTAAATTTACTAAAAGGTTTGTCAATTATTTGTGGAAAATAGAGTGATAAAAATTCTGAAACGTTGAACTTATTAATTTGCCAGTTTTAAAATAAATCCATTATTTTATTTAGAACTGTGATTTTTATTTTAGACAAACCAGATAATATTCAATAGTTAAAAAATGTATTAATAAATTGTACTAAATATTCACTAGGAGCTTACTAATAAAAAAAAAAATTTTATATCGTCTTGGATGTCTCATTGATTAGTTACATATTAATACTCTGGAATATTAATACCCACAATCCAATTCGTTATATTGACTGCGCCACTCTGCTAGTAAAGTATCCAGTGAAATTTTAATAAATTTATACAAACTGTTATAAACTTTGTTAGAAAACTTTGGCAAGAACTTGTGTTGTCTAGTAAAGTTGTGATAGTTAAGTTAAATTTATTTAACCAAAAATGGCTCTCAAAGTGGACTTTTTAAGTAAGGACGAATTAATTTATGAACTTTGCTTCCGTGGTGTATACTGATGACACTTATTAATTTGCCAGTTTAAAATAAATCCATTATTTTATTTAGAGCTGTAATTTTTATTTTAGACAAACCAGATAATATTTAATAGTTAACAAATGTAGCAATAAATTGTAATAAATATTCACTAGGAGGTTACTAATAAAAAAAAATATTTTATATCGTCTTGGATGACTCATTGATTAGTTACATATTAATACTCTGGAATATTAATATCCACAATCCAAGTCGTTATACACTAGTATAATTGTGAAGTAGGCGTTCCCTCTTGCTGCTACATCCCCAGTTTTATGCCTAACAAGGGTTAAAGGTTGTATAAGTCTTCCTGCCAGTACTTACACGGTTTTGCGTTTCGAATGGGTTTAAAATAGAAAAAAACTTTGTCTTTTACGATCATTTGAACAATTTTGCAATGCGTTTCATCGTTCTAGAGAGCTGAATTTATACATGAATGACATCTTACATTTTGTCTGTATAGTTAGCCAAATGTGGATTTCAGTTACCTGTGGGAGCTATCCAAATTGTGAAGATAAAAAGACTACTATAACTATACTATAAGGTGGTTCGGACTGTTTATCTACGTACCCATCTACCCCTCGGAATACATTAAATTAAAGGGTCGAAATTGAATACCTACACTCCTCCAATTATTTTATACTTTTCTTATTATCATCTATTTTCCTATATTCCCCTTTTTCGGTATTTACACAGATGGCCAAGTAAAAAAGAATGATAAAATAACAGGACTAATAACACCTAGTATTAGACCGGTTACTTTATTCAAACTAAGTAGGAGACCATTTTGAAGCTAATCGAGATTAATAAACTTTATCAATCACATTAGCGTGTCTATTTTTCAATAAAGTTAAAAGATGAAACACAAGTACATGGGTGAACGATCCGGTAATAATTAATAAGGAGTAACTCCTTCGAAGCTTCACTAATCAAAGTGTGAGGCACTCTTTTACTTAACAAGCTAACTTTAGCACATTGACACTCCTTTAAGACTTTACCGTACGTGCGTAAGAGAGAATGAAAAAAGAACAAATTAAAGATTGCCACGGATTAAAAGAATTAAATGGACCACTCTGAAACTATACTTGATTAACTTTGTGAAGTTGGAAATCTCTCTTATTTATTTTTAGGAAGCCGGTATAAGTATTTGCAACCAATTTGAAAAATAATTTGCATATTTTGAGACTAAACTCAGAATAATTTGTAGTTATTATTAAATAACTATTTACAATTAAGTTTGTATTTTAAATTAAGTTATTTCAAGTTAAAATTGCAAACGTAGCGTTTATATTAACACCAGTTGTTGCCCAAAAACTATGAAACCAATAACTCAACACTTTTTTGACAAAATTACATATCCATTAATTGGTCACTATCACAACATGCTTGTTCATGGACATAAATATCTCTAAATTCATAATTTCCATACTGGCTAAAAAATCACCAAACACTTCAAAGTATTAGACAAATACATTTTAAATGTTAAATAATAAACATATATAAAAAATTTGCAAACATGTTTCTAAAACTTTTATAGTCAATGCAAGGAGCAAATTATATAGCATAATATTTAACTTGAAAAATCTTAATCCATATAAAGTTAACATCACGAATTTTGATAGCGGCCCTTTACTTGAACTAGAAAAATATTTAGTGACATGAAACATACATTGTATATTATTATTTCAAGACAAGAACACCGTTTTAACCTGTTTAAAAATAATAAATCTCTCTTATGACACGGGTTTTCTTATCCTTACAAGTTTCTTGCGTATTTTATAATTCATCTAAATGTTAAGATCACACAAGACTGTATTCTTTCTATATAGTTTTTAAAATTCATGTTATAATTGCTTTATTTCAACACTTTTTTACTGATAAGCATCGACCGGTCATGAAAATCGTAATATATTAAAAGTACCTACGTAAATATATAAATAATATTCAATGTCAAGAATTTCTCATTAAAGATTACAGTGATGAAATGAAGTTAAATGAATTATACAAAGATAATTACCATAAAACAAACAGTGTTCGTCTAAACTCGAGTTAAACTGATAACGCAACTCTGACGGAAAGTTTCAGACAGATGTTAATATTAGACTCGGCCTCCGGTAAAACATCTGCGTCTCCGGTCTTGTGTTGGGGTCGACCTTTATGTTTCCGAGTTGTAAATTATTTATATGGAATGAATAATGAAAATATCAATCAATGTGTACACTGCATTTCCAACAAATTTAAACTAAGTTATCTCTCTTAATATTCATACATTATTTTAATGAACATATAAAAGGGGTTGCATTTAATTAATTACTGGCATTAAGTTTTATGATGCACTGAAAAACAGTCAACTTGCAGAATGGTAATGATGAAACCTACTAGTAGTTGTTTGGTATTAAACACTGATTGTGATCTGTATTCACGTTTATTTTTCTATTTTTCCAGCTTTATTATTTTGTTTTAATTATGAAATTACTTCAAGAACAATATAGAGGTCTGATGAAGTATTCTTAAGTTTAAGAAGAGTTACGTCTTACTTAGAAGTTTCCTATGAAATTCAGCTCTGCTTTTCTTATCTTCTCTGGGAAATCGCGCATTAACGAAAAAGTATTTCTAGCATCTGACATTATATTCAAGTAATCCATTTTCCTCATTAAGTAAGTGTGTACTATTTATATTACATCATTGAACTGCCTACTTATAATATTAAGTATTTGTTTTAATTGATGAACGTGATCTATGTTTTAACAGCGCATGAGATTTAACTTTATAATGAATGTAAGTTTTCCCTAGAAGGAACTTTAGTTCTTAGAGGAACCATTAACCGCCACAAATTTACCCTCCTCTTGTGCAGAACGTACAAATGAGGCATCTAACACATATCAGTACACAGAAAGTCTACAAGTTTGGATAGGAATCGTCAGAGACTATGTCAGGGATGTTCTTCATTAGAGACAACATGGCTCCCAATTATAAACACAATACTTGGTGAACTACATTGATCCTAAAAGCGAAGGAAGAGAAATTACAACTATGAAAATTGGTTTCAATACAATGGTGTACTTCACTCTTGACGGTACTCTATTATTTCTGTGGTTTCATCTTAAATTAAGTTTTGTAATACAAGTCTCAGAATCTAACTTATTTGAAATTCATAAATGTATTAAATAAGATATTCAACAAATACCAAGAGGAATAATATCAAAAATTGAACAATACTTGCATACTACTACTTGCACATTTCAGGACTGTTAAGGATGTACGCAGTTTGAACAGTTGCTGTAAACGTCAGATAATGTCATGTTAATTATGGTACGTATTATATGGTAATATACTAATAAATTTTACCTCTTATAAATATGTTTATATTGCTTACAATAATACGATTGCTTATGGTAAAAAACAATAACTGGTGACTAAATTAAAAGTTAATATTTACAATTTATTTTTATACATTTTCAGAAGGATGTACATTAGTAATTTATTTGTAATTTACTCTGATATAAGTTAATATTGTTCATCCATGCTTAGCGAATCTGGCAGTATAGGTAAAACTTTTAAGCTCTAAACCTTATAACCTTAACCTAAAAGGTCGGATTTGTGGCATTGCATTCTGTTAATAGTGCCTCACCAGATAAAATTTGAAGTTATAACACATCACTTTGACAAATTGTTGGAAAACGAAATAAAAACAAAGATTTAACCAAGGAAAAACTTAACCCCTCTAAAAAGATTCAAAAGTTAATTTTAAAAATTACTAGGATGTCCAGAAGGGATACAAAATTATGATTTGTATCTTATAAATCGGTATCATTGTATTAGTTAACAATAGTCAGGCTCCCATGTGGCACAGTGTCTAGTATCGATTAGCCTATACGGCATTGTTGGCTTGTGTAAGCTTTGGGAGTGAACCTATTAATGCATGGTTTGTTAGCACATTAACAGGGAACTAACGCAGGTACAAGCTATTTATGGCATTAAGACGCATGTATTGGTTAAGTCATTTACTTTTTATTGTTCATTATTTAATTATTTTACAAACTTACCATAAATTATATAAAATAACAGTTTGCCAGCGGATTAATCTTTAATAATGTTACATCTTAAGGAAGTTTTCGTGTCCTTATGTTTCAGTTAGAGGTCGGTTTCTCACATTTCAACTACTGCTATATCAAGCTATTGTACATGGTACGATTTTATATTCACACCAAGCGGCTGTGATACGGCTCGATCACAAATTCACACCAGTGTGCCGTGATACAGTACGATCAAATAGTTAGGCCAAATAGTAAGTTGCCGCCACACAGTGGGGCAAATCTATGTTATTTTATAAAAAAACATTGGTACAATAATAATTTTAGAAGGTTTATTTAAGAGTATATTCTGTATTAAACTTTATTCATGATTTGAATTAAAATATTACCAGGTCGATATAATTAATAGTTTCTGGGCTATAACACTAAATGTTGAACATGGCAGAATGAGATGATTCAACAAAATAGTTATAAGAAAAAAGAATTATCGTAAGTGTATTCGTTCCATTACAATAAATATTTAAACACTGTACCTTACTTTAAGACAAATATTTAGCCAACACAAATTAATTTTAATTTACCATAATATTTGTCAGAGAAAAACAACTTTAGAAAGATTAAAGAGGATTTTAAAAGCATTTATATTTAAAATTTATACAGTAGACTTTTTATATAATTTACAAAAAATTGTACATTCCATTCATCCATACAGTATTCAATATCGATTTAGATAATTAAAATTAATTCATACAAAATAGTGAATAATAGATACAAATAATACAAATAGTGAATAATAATAATACTATTTGAGCAGTAGAAAAAAAATTTTATGAGTATTATGAACAGTAATTATTAATAACAATTGGGAAACTTCGTAAAAAACATTGTTTATAGATCTCAAGTGGAAATCTAATAAATTTAACGGAGGAAGAGGCTCTTTTTATGAATTTGAACTTCCCTGAATCAGAGTAATATCATAAAAACCAATAATGTGCAATAAGGTATCTATCGATCTTATCGTATCTTCTAGACGTAAATGTTGAATACTCTGATTTAAGGAATTGTTCTCAACCACTTAATTTTACATTACATAGGCTAAGTTACATTCCACTCTTTTGGAGCGTTAACATTCAGTGGTCCTCTGTTCGGACTTACATTGCATTGTTACGTACATTTGATTACGAAAGAATCAGAAGAGTGTAAATATTCAATTAGACGACTTTCTTCAAAATATCAAATGTAAGGTAGGAAATATTTTTATATGGCCTCAAAACGCCCAAACTCGTCATTTGTCTTTTATCGATGTAAATACAAAAAAACATGAATATTATAAGCAATTGTTTGTTTTGTTTTATGCAATTGTTGTTTGTTTAAGGGTTCAGAACTACCTAGTTGATAAAAATATGTTAAAAAATAGTATAGAGCTTGTTTTTATGAATTTTAATAGTTACATAACTTTCCTAATACAAATTAAATCCTTATCAAATCAACTCGAATTAGTAACAGTTTAGCTACACAAAGAATGAGGTAAACGATATCAAAATACTGTATTACTACTAACTTTGGAAACTCCATTATTTACTAAAACGTTTGTATATCTAATTTATATCATATGAGTATAAGAAAACTCACTTAGCAGTCTAAAATGTAAAATCAAATAAAACCGAATTTCAATACAGTTACACTCAAAACATATTATAGATATTCAAAACAAACCTTTCTATTTGAACAAGTACAAGCAATTTTAATTAAAACATAAACCAACAAGATATTAAAAATTGCATTCAGTAATGAAAAGAAATTGTATTTAAATGTTCTGCCGTTTATACAGTTCACACTAAAAGTGAGGGTCAAAGTTAAGTAAAATGTATGTAGATTAGCTCGACGATCTAATGTCGCTGGAACAAATCTCAGGTACTTTCCTATAGCGTAAGTATCCTGAATCGGCAGAGAAAAAGTTACGTAAAAATGTCCTTAAGTTAGATGATTTTCTTTGTTATAAGTCTGTTAAGTAGGGAAATCGAAAAGAATGGAAAACATCTCTGCTGGATTTGCTTGGATGAGTTGTAAGCATCGCAATCACACAAGCAAAAAGCTAGGCCCACTGATAAATTTACTCTCAGAAACTTTCATTTGTTAATTTTAGTCTATTTAGTCAGAAGGATTAAAATTTAGTTAAAAATGTTATCTGGAATTTATCAGTTGTAAGGTTGGTAATCACATAACCGAATGATTAGTCTCACTGCTGAACGTATTTTATGTACTTTTTGTTTAGATTAATTGTATTGAGTCAAAAGAGCGCAAATTAAAGTAACAGGCCTTAAGGATTGGTTCTTAGGTTAGAATGACAATGTGATAACGGAAGACATGGTTCCAATCATGAACACTTACTCGTATGTACGCTTCCTAATTGTAAGTCTATTGAGACTTGTGAAGAGGCAAGTACTCTCCATGGTAATTAAATGTAAGTATAACAATACTGCTTAAATCGGCTTCTCTGTCAGTGCAAAGTATAACATTTCCAAGAATGCTCCTGTCTTTACCTATCTACTCAGTGGTTCCGGCACAATCTAAAGCAGCTTACACCCATTAAGGTTACGTAATATCATTATTATAAATCAGTAGATGGAAACGTTACAAGTACAATAGATGACATTTTATAAAATATGCTGTTCAAGACCGACCATTTCCCCATTGACGTTTAGCTATCACCTTGTGTGTAACATATTATGTGTTCCTTTCGGTGTGTATTTGGCTCAAACCAAATTATTGACACTAGAATAACTTAATAACTGTCAAATTTCTCTCTTAAAAAATCATTGAGAAATTATTTGACAAGTAATACGTGTATCTGTTCAATAAGTAAAGTTTATTATTTAATCAACATTTCAAATTTATCCTCAAAAAAGTATACTGCAACTTCTGTACAATATCAGTAACTTCAGCCGTCCCTCCTTACACGAGGAGTGCAGACTTTAGAGGTGGCTGCGCCATGCTGATGTTCACTGCCTTGGAAGTTTAAACTTAACTGAGTATTATGTAGTCAATGTGATCGTGTCATTTCACATGATAATCACCGCATTGTTCCGCTCGTGTGACAAACTTTACCAGTAAGCCTTAAATCTCTCTCTTTAACCGTGTATCAGTCTCAGATCCGGACTTTGTTGTCCATCAAAACTGATAATCAATGCATTGTCTCGTTCGAGTGACAAAATTTACCAGTAAGCCTTAAATCTCTCTCCTTAACCGTGTATCAGTCTCAGATCCGGACTTGGTTGTCCGTCAAAACTGATAATCACTGCAGTGTTCCGCTCGAGTGACAAACTTTACCAATAGGCCTTAAAAGTCTCTCCTTAACCGTATATCAGTCTCAGATCTGGACTTGGTTGTCCAACAAAACTGATAATCACTGCATTGTCCCGCTCGAGGGACAAACTTTGCCAGGAAGCCTTAAAACTCTTTCCTCCACCGTATAATATCAGTCTTAGATCCTGACTTGATTGTCCATCAAAACTGATAATCACTGCAGTGTTCCGTTCGAGTGACAAAATTTTCCAGTAAGCCTTAAATCTCTCTCTTTAATCGTGTATCAGTCTCAGATCCGGACTTGGTTGTCCATCAAAACTGATAATCAATGCATTGTCTCGTTCGAGTGACAAAATTTACCAGTAAGCCTTAAATCTCTCTCCTTAACCGTGTATCAGTCTCAGATCCGGACTTTGTTGTCCGTCAAAACTGATAATCACTGCAGTGTTCTGCTCGAGTGACAAACTTTACCAATAGGCCTTAAAAGTCTCTCCTTAACCGTATATCAGTCTCAGATCCGGACTTGGTTGTCCAACAAAACTGATAATCACTGCATTGTCCTGCTCGAGGGACAAACTTTGCCAGGAAGCCTTAAAACCTCTTTCCTCCACCGTATAATATCAGTCTCAGATCCGGACTTGGTTTTCCATCAAAACTGATAATCACTGCAATGTTCCGCTTGAGTGACAAACTTTGCCAATAAGGCTTAAAACTGTCTCTTCAACCATATAATATCAGTCGGATCCGAAATTGGCTGTTCATCATACCTGAGAGTCATTACATTTTCTCTCTCGAAAGAAAGATTTTGGCTGTAAGCCTTCATACTATCTCCACAATCGTATTATACCAGTCTGAAATCCGAAGTTGGCTGACCGTTAAACCGGAAAATGAGTGAATTGTCTCGTTCGAGACAAAAACTTTCGCAGTAGTTCTTGGTAGTCACCACAATCTTATAGTACCAATTTAAGTACAGATGTCTTATTTTACTAGTCAAAGTTAGGGCTAAGAAGTTCTCTCTAACACTTTTATTGGGGAATTACGGTTTAAATGTGACTCTTGAGATGTACTCGCTACAGTGTGTTATTGGTTATTAGTCTAAGATCGGACTTGGCTGTCTATCAAACCTAACTGAGAATGGCCACTAAACCCGCTAAACATTTTTTGCTTGTTGAGTATGAGCTTATAATCAAATAGATGTATATAGTTGACTTTATCAAAAATTTCCCCCTAAATCAAGCCAGCAAATGCCACTATATCTTTAGCAAAAACATATAATATAACTCAGCTAAGGGCCGTATCCTTGCCGGACACGGTCCCCAATATACCCTGTGCTGTCAGCATCCCCTCGAATAGATTAGTTGAGACTACTCCACGTGTCCATATTTTCTCTAGATTAATAATTAACGATAGTTAAGGGTGTTAGATTAATGCTGACTTCTTATCATTACCATTCTGACATAAATAACTGCAGAAAATAACGCTTCATCCAGTATGTTGTATTCTAAAACATTTAAATATGGTACACTATATAAAATACATAAGTAAAAGAAAGAAAGCACTAAAATGTCTAACGTGGACATTTATGCTCCTGACGCAACACAGCACGGCAGCAGCTCGGCGTATTGATAGTATTCAGGAACTATAGGTGCTTTGAATAGCCCAACGAGATCATTGTAGGAAAAATATGATCAGTGCTGGCAGGGTAGACAATTCCAGCAACGGTGGACACACTGCTTCCGGCCGTGACGTAACAGAAAAGACTTCTCCCTCCGTAACTTGATAGGCTCCTGGACCATTTTTCAGTGACCGACTTCTAGGTTAGTCACATTTGTCTTTTTCCCAGTACACAGTTGTGCTTACAGTTCAGTAAAATATAGTGTCTCTGTATGATAGAAAATCAAAGTAGATAACTGTAGTCACACATTCAGATTCGACGCAGTTAAGATAATAGTAAATATAAATACTTAAAAAAATGAAATCCATGAAAATACTGAATAATAACAAAAATATATACAAACCTCAAACAACTGCGCAAAACTGAATTAACTATTGAGTAAAATACAGACAATACGTTATGTTTATTTTAGAATATAACAGACAGACATTATAAAATGTTAACAAACATAAATATTTAAATAAACTAAAAAAATCTAAAAAATATGACTGTAACAAATTGTATTGCCTCTTAAGACATACAAATAACAGAGTTTGATAAATAAGAGGCCACAACCATGGACACCTGAAATTACCTACCACAGATGTACCATTAACAGCTAATTATACCCTAGGTGTTTGTTCTAGGGGAATATTGGGAATATCTTTATGTACGTACTTTTGTATTTACTGCTACAATAAATGCAATAAAACTACTATCAAAAAGTCATCTTTTCTTTTTGGACAGTTTGAGTGTAATGTTTGAATGAGTTAAATAGGTATCTGATATGTACCCCAAGAAGTGTCACCTTCCTGTAGAAGCTACACTGGCTACAGAAAACGCCGATGTGTAACACCTAGGCAACAACATGATACCCAGGAGCTACACATCACTAACCAATGTCAAGATATATGTTTGACTGAAAGGGGCTGGAATATACTTAGCATCTATCTCTCATAGTGACTGTTAAATGAGACTTCGATAGGACACGCCCTCTATCTCCTTTTAGAATTAAGTGTAAAAAATGTTTCATAAGTTTATTTTCCAAAATGAACACATGAACAAAACTTTACGTGCTTAAGTTACATGTACTACTGCCATGGCCAGAACCGTGTATTATTGCGAAGGAGTTTTGTACTGGATTTTGTGGAAACGTTTGAAGAATGCTCAGAGGGAAATTATCATTCATTTCAGAAACCTTGTTTCATTTCAACGGCTTCTGTCACTTTTCAAAGAACGGTTGACATTCCACATAAATAGTGGGACCAGATGCTGTAGAGTGTTGTATTGTAATGCTGTACCGATGTACCGTTACTTGGTTGCTTGGACAGTATATTTTAGTTACTAATTAATCCAAATATCATTTTATGTAACTTGAATTACATAGTAATTCAGAATGTAAAATTATCATAGTAAGAATAGAATCTCTGAAATATATATAGTAAACTAAACATACCCACGGCTTCGCCCGCAATTCTTATACAAGATTGTTTTTGACCTTGTTATGTAACCGACATATTATAAATATTATTTAAAGGTAGGTAACAATGCTCAACCGGATAAAATATTTGTGTCCGTTCCGTAATAAAATGCTGCAAGTGTAAAGATAGGGCTGGGTACATAGAGAACAGACGACACGATGTTTGACTACATATTGGATGAGCGTGAGTGCTATTACTCACGTGACCGTTAATAATAAAGTGCTGCAAGTATAAAGATAGGGCCGGGTACATAGAGAACACAAGACACGATGTTTGACTACATATCGGATGAGCGTGAGTGCTATTACTCACGTGACCGTTAATAATAAAGTGCTGCAAGTATAAAGATAGGGCCGGGTACATAGAGAACACACGACACGATGTTTGACTACATTGTACCGTTATTATAGCACATATATTTTAAATTTATATGGAGCAAATACTTTATAAATTAAACAACTTTTCGGAAATACTTGCTTTATTCCGAAATTTAAGTTCACCCAAAAGTTTACAAAGTTTACAAACTTTTGATTCAATTTTCTTCAAAATTCACTCAATCGGACAAATCTAATTAAGAGTCTGATTAAAAGGTATTAAAATTAAAATTAAACTAAAAATGTATACTTCTCCAAAAATGGTTTAAATTAACAAAACAAAATAAAAGTTCTCTTCTCAAAATACTCAAAATTAATATAACACAAAACTTGATATTTACTTTATGACCAAAATTTAATTCACAATACTTCAAAAAATTTAATTAAATTTTCAGACTCTAAAAGATGGGAAACTTTAGAAATTTTAATTACAGTATTATAAAATGAAAGATATTAACTATACGCTGGTACGGGACTTACTACTTTGAAGATTACGGAGGCAGATCGCAAAATAAAACGCACTAAAAATTTAAATACTTAAACTTGAATTTACACGCGATAAATAATTACTCTAAATCCCAACTATAGGGTTAGAGGAAGAAAACTTCAGCTTCGACCGCTACACCTTCTCGTCGTGGCTTCAAGACTCGACTGAACACTTCTCTCCCTCTCCAGGCTTGCCGGGTCGGAACGTAGACCGATCAGCTGATTACCGGTCCAACTGAACAAACAATGTCCACGCACCGCGTCTAGTTAACAGGAGCCTACTTCCTACCGCGATTCAGCATAAAGAATTAGAACTATGGTACAACATATTGGATGAGCGTGAGTGCTATTACTCACGTGACCGTTAATAATAAAGTGCTGCAAGTATAAAGATAGGGCCGGGTACATAGAGAACAGACGACACGATGTTTGACTACATATTGGATGAGCGTGAGTGCTATTACTCACGTGACCGTTAATAATAAAGTGCTGCAAGTATAAAGATAGGGCCGGGTACATAGAGAACAGACGACACGATGTTTGACTACATATTGGATGAGCGTGAGTGCTATTACTCACGTGACCGTTGATAATAAAGTCCTGCAAGTATAAAGATAGGGCCGGTACATAGAGAACAGACGACACGATGTTTGACAACATATTGGATGAGCGTGCGAGTGCTATTACTCACGTGACCGTTGATAATAAAGTTCTGCAATTGTAAAGATAGGCCCGGGTACATAGAGAACAGACGAAACGATGTTTGACTACATATTGGATGAGCGTGAGTGCTATTACTCACGTGACCGTTGATAATAAAGTTCTGCAATTGTAAAGATAGGGCCGGGTACATAGAGAACAGACGAAACGATGTTTGACAACATATTGGATGAGCGTGAGTGCTATTACTCACGGGACCGTTGATAATAAAGTTCTGCAATTGTAAAGATAGGCCCGGGTACATAGAGAACAGACGAAACGATGTTTGTCTACATATTGGATGAGCGTGAGTGCTATTACTCACGTGACCGTTGATAATAAAGTTCTGCAATTGTAAAGATAGGCCCGGGTACATAGAGAACAGACGAAACGATGTTTGTCTACATATTGGATGAGCGTGAGTGCTATTACTCACGGGACCGTTGATAATAAAGTTCTGCAATTGTAAAGATAGGCCCGGGTACATAGAGAACAGACGAAACGATGTTTGTCTACATATTGGATGAGCGTGAGTGCTATTACTCACGTGACCGTTGATAATAAAGTTCTGCAATTGTAAAGATAGGCCCGGGTACATAGAGAACAGACGAAACGATGTTTGTCTACATATTGGATGAGCGTGAGTGCTCCTGCTCACGTGTTCAGCGTTTCGGAACTCGACTACTTTCAGCTTTCTCTTTGATGTGAAGAGATACTGAAACCCCATGCTGATGGTGTATCGTGCTGTTTAAATGAACAAATTTAAGGTTGAGTTGTTTCGTTTCCAATTAAAAAAAATTACTTATAATTCATATTATTGTTGCAATCATCAAGAGCAATAGGTATCGATTTGGAATTTATATGCAATACATTAAAGCATGTTAAAATAACCATAACTGTATAGAGCATAAGTTATCTATGTGTAACTTGTATTTTTGTATTTTCTTCTATTGATGTATTGAATGTAACATAACTCCTTCTTCATATCATTTAACGATGAAATGCAAAATTTTGGAAATCTGAATACGTTGAAATACATCCTTGAATTTATATGGTTCTAGTTTAAGGGAATGGAAAGTAATGAATGCTCCTACATTGTACAGGGAAAACATTGTATACGATATTGGTTTTAACCTGTATGAACCTAATTTGTCATATTATTTGAGTTTTATGTATCTAAGACATTATTTTCAGCAGATTAGTAGCGGCTTTCTCCTGGTTGAAGTTTACGGCTGGAATATTCTATTGTATATTTTTCACCGTCACTTCCTTCCAGACACAAAATCAGTTTTGAGGTAAAGTTTTCTATTTGGTTTTATATAGGTTATTCGAGGTGACTGATATATTGCCTACTTTATAGAGTTAAAAGAATTCTATTCTTTTTGTGGCCATGGTGGAATATTTGTGTAGGAAGACAATTAAAGGAGCGGATTTAGGCTGGAATGTGGAAAAAAGACATACCAAGACATTGTTTTATCCGTCTTTTTGTATAATTTTTCAGCCTCTTTGATTGATTCATTTTTATCTGCCTACCTTTCTAAAACTTCTGGCGTTCAAACTTATACT
Source organism: Homalodisca vitripennis (assembly GCF_021130785.1). Classification (NCBI taxonomy): domain Eukaryota; kingdom Metazoa; phylum Arthropoda; class Insecta; order Hemiptera; family Cicadellidae; genus Homalodisca; species Homalodisca vitripennis. The sequence continues at coordinate 113,484,899 of NC_060208.1, forward strand.
AAGAATTCAACTCTTTTTGACATAATGCTGACAATTAAGACCATGAACTACCATTCCCTCTAGTGTTCGATTTAAGTGAAACATGTGTTCTTCTACATAATTGCTGTAAATTAAAATCATTTGAAAAAATTTGCAATACAACCAGAAGGTTTTTCATCCAATGGCCGAAGAAAAGTTGCTGGTGCATTCTAAATAGAATACAAGACTTTAAACTAATATACACCTCTTGAAGTTGTGAACGCAGTAAAGAGTTTTTAACTCTCTCCTACTTATCCATGTCATTATCTAGAATTCAAGTCGAGAGTACTGATAACACAGTTTCTATTTATTAGTTTCTGCGCGTTCCGTAGACTTTTGCACAGGATAAAAAAGGTATGTTACACGTCATCTCGAGTTAACTTTCCAAAAACGCAATCGCACACTTTTTTCCCTCCTGTTTAGGTACGATCCAAAATATCCGTGACCCGATAAGAACTGCTTGAGGAAGAAGCCCACCTCTCTGTGCTATCTCGCCATCTACTCTGTAAAGTTAGCAATAAACCTTTTCGTTCAGCATCCGCGGCATTCAGCATTCTATCGATTTGACTAACTCTGCACGCTCACAACTTTTGGAAATCACTCTGCTTCCTTAACTTCGAGCTCATCCTTGTTTTCAAAAACATACTAACGTGCTTGTGCCTTTAAATTGATGGGTATTACATTTGGGGTACCAGAACCACTGGCTCAGAGACTGGCTGGTAGGAGCTAGCGAACCTCAAGGTGGCTGTTATCTGAACTGAAGCCATTCTCTGTGATACATTTTTCCTGATAGGGTCACCCCGAACCTCACATCCATGAAGTAAGATGAAATCAGTGGGGCTTCATGACCCCGATATATACGATAAATACTGAATATGCTCGCAAATTGAGAGGTATCTAGGTACACACTAAGGTACTTTACTGTATGGTTTTACGTATTTCAACGCATCCAACTTGAAGTAGTCATTCCTTCCTTCCTTCCTTTTATTGCAGAGTCTGGTATCTGACGCTATCTCAGACTTGAGTCCTAGAATTTGGAGTCATACTTGTCTGAATAGATTCATAGAAGGTCGGCGACGAGAGGCTCAAAACGAATATTTACCTTGTTTTTTAATTTCTGTCTATTTTTGTTAGATTTAAGCTTACAGATATTTGAGTTACAACTTAACTAAACTATTTTAAATAAATTTAATAATATTATAAATTAAATAATTAGTTTTTTAATACATTTTATCATATTTAATGAATCTTTGTGGTGTTATTTACTAGGACCTTTACTGTACTTTGCACTAAATGTATTTCATAATTAAATGTTTCGGTGGAAATCAATAGAAAATAGAAGTTTTATTAAGACCTTACTCAGAAACATACAAAAACATACTTCATAAATGTATTAATTTAGTGTTTATGTCATTTTATCATCGGAGTCAATATGTCATCAAATGTTAAAGACAAAAGAGATCTCCAGTTTTGTATTGTGTCTATTGTGAGGTCTCAATTAATTGTAACGGGCATAACAATAATGCAACAATGTTCACGGGGAAGGAACGCGTACATAATAAGAACTAACATTTATGAGGTTAAAATCTTTTAATTATTAAAACTAAAAGCAATTGGTTATAAAAGTAATCTGAGTGTAATTATACCGAAATTGCTCCAATCAGTGCATTATAACATAATCCCGGTCGCTATAACCCTGCAGCGTATGTGTACCAATATTGTGCTAAAGTTTTACTCGCTGCCCGTAATAGAACGGCTGATCCGCTTAAGGTAAACCCTCGTCTATTGCAAATTATTGACGATAACTGTATTAAGTCCATTCAATTCTTCTTTAAAAACTAATATTTACTTCAATTTATACTTCAATAACTATTTCTTTACAATTATAATAGTACAAAAATCATGAATTGTACATAGATAATTTTATAGAGAGCTAAAATGATTAGGGTTTTAATATAATATCAAGTATTATACAAGGTAAACTCCTTTAGGTTATTAACTTATTTGAAAAACTTAAAATAATACTGCTTTATATTATATAGATGTTTGTACTTTCACTCCATTACCTTGCTTACTCTTTGTTAAAGTTTGTTTTGAAACCTATTTTACATCCTCATTGTTTTTAATGCATGATTGTAGTCTTTTATTACTTTATTCCGTATAGCAGTTTGTTAGGAGGAAAATAACTCTTCTAGAAATATCATAATTCAATGAATAACACTCTAAACGCTTATATATCATATATCATACCATACATTTGACTCCTAATCTAGTATTCTAACTCCTAATATATAATATATCAGGTAAATTTGATAAGTTTTTATCATTTTCATAAAAAAATATATAATTAACTAAATACTACAAAAACTGACACCCAAAAAAATAAATTATTAAATTTTGGATAAAAATGCAATACGAATATTTTAGAAAAGGTAGAAACTCAAATAAAGAACGATAAACTATAAAAAGTAAAAGTAAGTTAATGTGTTTTAGTCATGCATAGTGATTGAAAATATCAAATTCGTAGGAGTTATGTCAAAGTTGTAGGCAAGTTCACAACCTGGGAACTAACTAAAGCGATTTTCTTGTCTTAGGTCTCTTAGAACAAATTATACAAAACTTCTTCATCACAGTACAAGTGTGTAACGAAGCAAGCAATATATTTAGAGTATTACACTTTTATTATAATGAAAATTGCCAAACTTGAACATTGTACAGCAAATACACTGATTGAATAACATAGTTTATTTTAAAATAGATTTCCTTGGGTTCTGGATGAAAAGTTTACCAATTTTATATCTGGGGTTATATGGATAGTATTTTATGATGTACTGCATGATCTTGTTCTATTTTTTATATTAATTCAATTATTTATGTTTGTTAATGAAAACAAATCTGGACATTTGGCATCGGCATGTCCAATAATAGCGAACAGTACGCGTTCCAAAAACAAGCATCTACCATCTTTTCCTAGAATTACATTCCAATTCATAACATAAAACGCATAAAACTACAGCATTCTAATAAAATTTTGATGAACAACCGAAGGTTGAACTAGATAAGAACTGAGTTATTAGTAAAATACAATTCATAAAACTTAACCACAGCACAAAGGTTAAAAACAGATTTTGGTTAAAACTAATTTTTTATCAAATTTATTTATTCAGTTATTTTCTAGAAGCCATCATTGATCCCCAAGAGACCAATATGAAAATACTAGGAGGTGGTTCTGGGGAGTGTTTTTACTCATCAGACATGAAATCGCATGGATTTCGACATTGGAAGTCGATGCCAAACTCCACGCCATTTCATAACTGATGGAACCACTCACCATGTATGTATGTAGGAGTAAAGTTTTTGATAAAAACTTGTTCAATAGCAAATAGCCTTTTTGTTTATTTTGTTATTTTTGCCATTGATGAAGAAACAGTCATATCAATCTTTGGTAGCTATCTAATTCACAGCAAACACACACACATACACACACACACACACACACACACACACACACACACACACACACACACACACACACACACACACACACACACAGAGAGTAGTAAATTATTCTACTATACTCTATGTATATTTTAATGTATTACTTCATAAGTTGTGTACATGTTTTTATTTATGTATGTATTATTTATTTAATATTGTATGAGAGTATTGTGTTCATATGTTAAGGATTTACGGAGCATCCATGACGTATAAGTTGGAACATACCATTCTTTACTGATATCCATGAAATACTAGATTGCCGTTAATGATGAACCGTAAAGTATTTTGGTTGCACTTTACTTATGATTATATTCTGCTGCTGTGTCTGTAGTTGTTTTTTAAATAACTCCTTAATCAGTTTTTTCTTCATCTCCAGAAACACTTATAAGTGTGCTTCTTTATTAGAGTTAATAGAGTAAAACTTGCTATTCAATGTAGATGCTATAGTTGTTTGAACCCAAAAATGCTAATATAAAGTAAACAATCGTATATAGAAACCTTTTTATTCCACAAATTTAACTAATTTACCAACATATCTCAAGCTTATCAGCTTGAACTAGTCTATAATATCGAGCTAATTATCAAGTGAGTTGATCAAACATAAGCTTGAATGCTTCATAAGTAATGCTATCTGTTATATTCCTACTCGATCTTCTATACATGACTATACCTTATTTTTAATTGTGTTGTATTTGTAAGAAGGTGGATCTATTCAAGCCATTAAGCTAGTACAATCATACACATTAATCCAATCCTTAGACTTAGGTGAACTAGACACTTACTTGGGTCTAGGAGCGGTGAGAAGTTAATGGATTGGCTTTTACCCGTTACTTTTTAGCTTAAAATCCTGATGGATCATGAGTAACACTAGGCTCGGTAAATTTAAGGTAGTTAAAGCAGTCAAAATCTATCGACTTCTATGCATAAATATCGTACAAAATCCCGCAATAGTTAGTTACATTTTAAAAGCATTGTTTTACACTTTAATTTTCGGAATATTAGAAACGATTTGCACAAATTTTTAAGGCCATATAAAATTCTTATATTAATGAAAGCTTAATACTTATTTACTTACTGTAAATAAGGGCAAATAATAAAATAATGTTGAAGAACTAATGATTAGTATAGCAATATTTATATTGCACAAATCTACAGACAGGTTACACTTATTTTCTAAAAGTCAGCAAAGTACATGATCGAACAAAGAAAGCCGGGTCCACCCAGTCATATAACCATAGGCTAGGTGTATGGTATTATCCTAACTCATAAAAAATGAACATAAAACTTTTGTTTTGTTTTATTCCCGTAAACATTTCCATATTTTTGCGTTAACATTTTTATTTATATCTCGGAACATTTAGAGATTGAAACTTAGACGCCAATTTGAGTTTTAAAATATTTCTAGGGCTCCATGTTATTATAAGAAATAATTTAGTAAAAAAAGTCTACATGCAACGAATTGTTCATAGTTTCTCCATAATTAGTCTTAAATAATTCAATAATGAAAACAAATTATATGAACAACTTTTAATTAAATAACGTGGAATTTTTTATGTAAAACAAGTTTACTTATTAATCCTAAATGAGTGGGTTTATCTTTAGTCTTTCATACATAATTTAAAATAAATCATAATAGATTATTTATTTATTTCCAACGGCAACAGCCAATTTACAAATACAAGCATAGATAGTAGTAGATACAGCGGAAAATAAAATTAATACGAACAGATGAAAAATCTACATAAAGTAACAAAATAGGTATCATACAAAATTTGATAATAAATAATTAGTATTCAAAGATGTAACAAGTTATAAATATCCAAAACATAACAAAAAATAAAAATAAAGATAACAAACAACAATTATTATTCAAGTATGGATTGAACATAAATAAATTGTGCTAATAAATTAAAAATATAATATATAACATTTAACAAATAACAGTGAAATTAAATAAATACAACATATAATACAATGAACATGCACTTAACACAGATTAAAGCTAACTACTGTAGGTCTTAATCACTAGTCCTTCACAGGCCTGCCGGCGAACCTGGTGAAGTCCATCGAAGAACAGGTCACACCCAGACGCAACCTGATTTCCCAGGCGAATAAACCTTGCGAAAGGACTGTTGAAGTCGAAGTTGGTTGAGTGGTATCTTCGACCCAGCAGATCTCGAGATCTTGTGTTTGCCGGAACTCTGAGGTCGATTTCAGCTAGGAGATCTGGACAGTTCATGCGACCATTCACTATCTTCCAGAGAAGGACAACATCAGCCACGTCACGTCGCAGGGCAAGAGGTGACAAGTTCAGATTGCTGGACAGTTTCCTCCACAGACACATCAAGATAGGCAAAACCCAGCCGGACACCAATCAAGCGAAGAAAACGCCTTTGTAGAGCCTCCAGTCTCGTCCTATTGCCAACAGATACAATATATAGATTATATTTAGAGAGCAGAATATCTTCTAGTGGTCGTATGTCTTATGTAAGGAGAATTTGGTACAGCCAAAAAGGATATATCCATGAATGTAAAATCATATTATTAGCATTTTACTTAGATTATTAAGCTTCGCCATATCTTTAGTAATCCTGATAATTAAACGAGAAAACGCCAGAAGAAATGGTTGTTATTATACTATTAGCAAATATTAAATTTCCCTAATAAATACATTCTTTTAAAACTTTAATAACCAGTGTATCCCTACTCAATGATTATACCAATTTTAATAATTCTATATAATATTTAATATACTTTATCATGTCTAGGTAGACATGTGTTTAGGAGTACCAATGCAATCAACATTTAGGAATCTTAGCTCGGAGGCAGACTTGGCCACTAAGCTGCCTGATTGCACTATTATCGGTCACTGCGGTTGATGTGGTGAATTAATTCTACCGGGAACTTGGCTATTACCATTTAGTAATTGATTAGATTCAACTGGTAGTTTATTTTGTATTAAAAATGGACTACTATTGGGATTAATATAACGTTTAACTTAAGTTCTTACGTAATATAATTATTTTTTGTTTTCACAATTCAAAATTTACATGTTATTACACTTGTTTATTACAAATTCACCAAGGCACCACAATATAACGGTGTGTTAAAATATTTATTAAGACGAGAAAGAGGTTGTCTTTATGTACATCCCAACTTATGAGAGGTAGTAAAGAGATATTTTAAACAAAGTTCAATTTGGCTAGTTGGTTAGATTAAATAGGATATTGGGGTAAGACTGGTAATGGTAAACTTACTTACTAATGACTTTACTATAATATGGATATATAGCTTCGTTATCTGATATATTTTAACCTTCACACATAGTTATGTCTTCATTATCCTAGATACTAAATTGCTTATGGCTAAATAATATTTAATCAGTTTGGTTTTGACATTGTCATTATGGTAACGTACGTATGGAGATCATCAGCATAACGTACAATTAGTGTTGATGCAGTCAAGAGCCAGTAGGCCATTTAACCGCATGACTGGACCGAACTGAAATTGGGAACGCAGATTCTCATGGAAAATTACTATAATGATAACTAATGAAATTTTTCTCAATCACAACATTACTTATCTGAGACAATGAGATAAATTTATTGGGCGAACGTAGACAAATACTATTACTTGTGAGGCTGGCAACACTTTCCTTTCTGCCTGTCTTCTGACAAGATATCTCGAAAACACACTGGCGAGTATACTTAAAAATATCTATAAGTTTAAGTTGTATACTAACATCAAGTACGATGATAGTCTTCTATGGAGTATGACTGAGAGTCAGCGAAGAATTTTACATGTCATGTCTTAAGGTTACCCATGATAGTAATGAAAATCACTGATTAAATACATTTTAAAACAACTGAGTACGATCATGAACTATTACAATAATATGTAGAGAAACTCTAGTCTTAGATATATATTTATAATTTCCATTATTCCCATAGAAAAGCCTGTTTAAGTGTACACGTGGTGTAACGTATTGGTTCGTTTTAGGAATAATAATCCAAAAAACATTAATTGGGATTAAAGAAGGCTGTCTAGCTAAGTTCAATTGTTATTTTACATGGCACCTTATTTGAGTAGTAGCATTTGGTCCTTTCTATTGACAAATACATTGTTTATATATCTCAATACGAAATAACAATCTGATAGAATGTATAATAGGGGTACTGAGTGTACTAGCCAGAAATTAAAATTTCTGAAAACAGATCCTCCAGCCTTGAAATATAATCCTGCGGCAAAGCACATATTAATTATCCATTTAGTTGCGCCTAGTAGCAATATAAGGCATCAACGATTACTCTAATATTTAATTGCAAACAATACCTGTAGTATAAGCCGTCCTTTAACTGCTTTTATTAAATAACTGAATATTTGAGAAAGATGTATAATGCATGTTGATGATTGAAAATCATATTTAATAATAGTGTAAGGAGGACAACGTGTAGGTAGGAGGTACTGTCAACTGTTGAAGTCACAATATTTGAATTACGGATCTCATAACTTTTAGTCCCTGTTATAATGCCACTGTTAAATAAAAATGTAGATTTCTAAATCTATATAACATTGTGAGTATTTAAATGGATTTTTTATAGAATTACAGATAGTCTTGTAGTCGTTACAACGGATCTACTCGAAACATATAGTGATTTTATAAAATGTTTTTAATGAAAAATTATATCGCAGTAATAGCAGTTATCATAGAAAACAAGATATGTAATTTTAAGATATGTAATTTTGAATGAAATATAAACTATTTTCGAAATAAATGAATCAAATTGAAGTCAAACATCTTTAATGGTTATATGTTAATTACACTATGAAAACTTTTACAAGGCAATTCAGACTAAAACACATATTAAAGTTTATAGTTAATTGTCCAACAAACATACCATTTCGTTCCGTTATAGCGACCGAGAATGTATGGGTACATAAAAACGTTTTGTACAAATGCATTTTGAATCTTGTATCTATATAAAAACGATATTAATATTTCAGCTGTGAAAAATCTTCCCATTTCTTCAGACGAAACTGAATGAACTATTTGTGTCTCTGTTATTTGTTGATATGTATTAACGAAAGTATAAAATTGTAACTACTTTAGACAAATTGAACTTTTTTACTTGTGGTAAGTTTTATACGTCATTAATACAACTCATGACACAATTTAACGATAAGGATTTGCTGGATTTCTAAAACTAATATTAAAAAACATAAATTACTCAATTTATTTGCATGTTGTAATTAAGTTACTTTAGACCAATTGAGGTTACATCTAATTGCAACATTTTGTTTTGACATGATGTTTTTTTATTAATAATTACTAAGTTATAAATGAAATGTACGGTTACAGCTATCTATATAGAAATTAAACAAAATACACACATACAAAATATAAAAATTGTTTTAAAATAAACAATTCTTTAGGTAACATTATTGATGTTAGACTTTTCGCAGGATGCTACGTATTTTAAATTAAGCTCATTTCAATATAACTCTAATGTAGATAATTAATAATCTGATATAATTCTATTTCCGTCAGTCTTTCCGTCTGTATGTCTGTTTTCCACTGAACGATGTGTGCTTCAGATTAGGTAGGATTAGATTTTGCTTGAAGCTTCATTTGAATAAAAGGAAGGTAAAGTATGATAATGATGCATGTCCCTTTGTGGGAGTTAAACTATGGCTCTAGAATTCAGACGAAACATGAAATTCAATAATTTTGACACATTCTGTATCATGTTCTTTGACTTTACGAGTACTTTTGGTGGATGATTTTTATTTGGCCATGAATAGTACGTCCTTTACATTCAAACACCCTAAAACTCGGAAGAACAGCAGTCCTGCAGTTATTGCAGGTGATCTTCAGTACCTTTTGGTAGTAGTTAGGTCAAAGCATGTCCGTAATATTTTACGGATAATACGATAAAATACGTCCCACCACGATCTCATTTAGATAACGTCCAAAGTCTCGTGGATTTAGAAACCTTGTTACCCGACACATGATCTGGTGAACCCTACCTTTTTAAAATAGGAAATTAAAATTTTTTCAAAATTGTTGTATATATATATATATGTATATATATATATATATATATATATATATATATATATATATATATATTTAATTTGTTTCTTAAAATGTCGAATTTTGGTATTGAAGCCGTCGTGAGTTGTTAGACATTGTAAGGGCAGTGTTAACTTGCTTATGTGTTCGCTTTTGAGCCAACATAATAAGAAATGTGTAATTAATATTGTTATCTGGCCATTTTCCCTATTTCAACCTTTTTTTTTAATTAATAATTCCAATGTATTAATTAGACCTCATTGTGTGGAATTGTCTTCAATATTTTAATACCTTATATCATGTTGTACTCGGCCAAAATAACACTGGATTAATGACAGTATGTGTTACTATCTAGCTGTTGATATAGCTTTAAAACCGTATATAAAGCAACCATTCTTTAATTTTTGGCGCACTTTGGAAATTTTTTATCACGAGGACACTCACGGTAAAAATGGGGATACTCGATAACTGATACAATTATGAATTTTTTTATTACTGTAATAACTTACAAGTTTTCTTATTTACTACCTCAAGTTTTTTTTAATATTATTAATAAGTTATAAATCTTTCAGTCATTAATTTAAATTATGTATTAAAATTATCATCTAACAAATTCATTATTAACAAAATCATCTCAGTAGTTATTTGTAAATTTCTGAGAGTGAAATATATAAGATATATTGATGGCTATAAAACTAAACTATAAAACACATTTTTCATGTTTGATGACATATTAAGACCCCTTATTAATTATTGAATAAAGCGCTATCTCATGCCATTGTAATATTCCAAGCATTATCCGCCTATTTTCCGCAACAATAATCTAATTTATATCATGTATTGAAGAAGAAACTTTCCTATTTCGCTAGTAAATTCATTTGTTAAAATTTGGAAATTGTATTGAATGTGTTAATAAAAATCACAGTTATAATTTGCTTAGTTTAAGATACCAGTGTAAATAGTATTTTATATTCAAGATTGTATACTGTTTACGGTTTCAAAACATAGATTTATACATTTTTTAAATTAAAACTCTATATTTTAGCTTTAAAAAAATTGTGGTATTGAAGCCAGCAGCACAAATAAAGGATATAAACTGTATATGTTTAAAATAATTTGGTATTCTTATAAAAACTTACGATATAAAATAACATCAGTAACCCCTCAGGTTAGGTACAAACCGCGACCCGAGATCTTCAACGTAAACCCAGTTTTATAATACGAGTTCTCTCTTGTCTTTGATTTGAGGACAAGTACAATATTACAAACGTCAGTAACAGACTCCTGTTTTACAGGTAAAAATTTGATTCTTTCGTGTCAATCTTGCTCCACATCATACGTATAAGAGTTCAGTTATTTTGTTCCTTAGGTTACTGTAGTATATTATAGTTCAATATAGTATACAATATTTAGTGAAATTGATATCACTATATATGCATTCATAAATAACAACTACGATACAAACTATTCTGCATTTATTACAACGTATTATTAAATGTACGAGTATCTTATAATGGTAGTTCTTAGCTTTTCTTAAAATCAGGATATTATTTCTCCCAAATGTGACAAAGGGTGATCTTTTTCCTCGTTCAGCTCATTATTTGGTATAATAGTTATACCTAGATCACAACAGTGCTATTTACGTCTAATAAAACAGTTTTAATGTATAATAGGATAGGTTCTTTTACACATTCATATTTTTCCATTACTATAGTAATTTAACAATTTAGGAAATGAAACGTAATAGTAGTGCATTGTAACAGTTAAATTTTAACTAGTTACTTCCTGATATTAATTACGACATTTAGATTGCAGTGGGCTAAGTTTAATGTTATAATAAACTGTTTACTTAGCTTATTCATTATTAAATTCAATGGAATATAGTACAGTAGTAGTCATTCAACGTACATGAAGAATGTGTTAGTTACAGTATTCTCAAAAAAAAAAAAAGTTGTCCACTATTTATTGCAAAATTTAGTATCCTTAAGTTCATGAAAACAGGTTATGCGGGTATATGGTGTATTGATAAGTAACTTAAAAACATAATATCACATTGATTCACTGGTACAGTGTTTACGTCAAGAATATTGTTTTCTGCAACTATTATGAAGAGTAAACATTACATGTCAGAATTCTAGGTAAATTTTTACCTCAGATTGTTGCAAAGATTCATTATTATGAGAGCTCGAAAGGTAGAACAAAATAATACCAGAGTCATAGGATTTTAAAAATACCAAAACCGGCGCAAGACTTACAGCTCTAATATTCTTCTCATGCTATTTTATGTAAGTAGAATGTATTAAAATATGTCTTGATTATGGAACTCGCATTCACTCCTTCAACTTCTATATATTCTTCTTATATGCACCCACTCTTATTAGATTGTTTTCATTTATGTTAGGCCTACTGAGTATTTTAATGGCTCCACCCTTTTTCTGATGAGGCACTTTAATTATTTCTGTCATTACCAATTAGATAAACATTAATTGTCACTGCCAAAATTGTATAAAATAAATAAATAAATATAAATAGTTTATTAAACTTGCCTATTTGAAGATAAAAAGTGTAAGAGTTTCTTTACACTGTTTAATGAATGATTTTGTTTGATTTAGTGACTTGATTTTACAATTGTTTTTCTCCAATTGTTAAAAGGCCCCATATTTGAACAGTTTAATTTTTTTAATATTTAATGGCGACATATATGAATTGAATAAGACTGGGTCAGCATCTTTCAGTGAGTTATTAGTACGAAGAGCTGGAAATGTAAAGGTTCCATTATAGAGTAAGATATTATACAGCGGTCTTAAAAAACCTAGAGACACTAAACTTCGTCATGGTTTTAGTGTTGAAAAGTTTGTTATATTATGTTATTAGTCAGTTACAGATTTTTGAATGAAATATCCCTAAAAAACTAGTATGAATTGCCTCTTATTAAAGAAACAAATTCTACTATTAAATATAATCAATAAAAGTAATATAACCGTTTCATTTCCAAACTTATAACTACTGGTGTTACATTTTTTCACAAATATGTAAACAAACGCAACTGACTAATAAAATAAATTAACGAAACTATTCATGTGCAGTTATTTTCTACGTACTACTCTTAGTGAATGTATTACATTAATGACTGTTATCTTGTTCACAAGCCTGTAATGCTTAGCATAGTCTCATACTTAGATACATAGATACATACAGGTCCTAAATAATTTAACAGCAATTGCTATATAAGTGCTAAACTTCAAAATTGCTCGACCAATTCCACTATTTATATAAATATTACATAAGTTTTATGAAGAATAACTGATAAGGATTTCTTCATAAAACAGAATATTTGTAAGTTTGAAAAACGAAACTGCAGTTTCCATTAAACATAACTCAATTTTAACTGACTATAAAGATTTTTGTGACTTTTAACTGAGTTTGCTAAAGAAGCTTTAATATTTAATTACATTTAAACTTGGGAAATATTAAGAATACATTGTCTCACCAGGAGTGTCATGCAGATATGAAATTTGTTATGTATAATTGTCTACATATTTTTTGAACCTTACAAAATAATCATTTAGCTCTGGTATAAACCCGTCTATATTGAAAAAGATTTGAGTGCATGCAAATAAGGTACTCTAAACTATTTGTTTTCCTTGAAATCAAAATTGTACTACATTTCAAAAACAATTTCACAATTCACAATTTAATTATTTTTAACTTATTATAGATTAGGGTAACAAAAATCAACATTATTATTCCTAAATAAAATTTGAAAATTTAAAATAGATTAGTGACTAAAAAAGGTATACTAAAACATACTTTTATTAGTTTCTCTCTTTAATATTTACATTTCTATAATATTCATAAATTTAATTGGATCTGATAATAAATACTTTGCTACCTTTTTTAAAGGCTGCAGTCACAATATTACAAGATTCCTTTCACGCAAAACACATCTTAAATTATTATTTTAAAATTTTACGTGGACTTAGTAATATATTACGGATTATATCTCTTTCCCTCATATTGCAAGTGAATTAAAAACTCCGGAAGTAAATATTCTCTGACCGAAGCTAGATTCTTAAGCCTACGTATGTATATATTTATATGATTGGTGAAAAGAGGTCAAATAAAAATTAGAACATGAACTCTCTAGAACACTCGGAGGATGATTAAGCAACTAGCCCTTTTTGATTAAAGTTTGTTTTCGAGTCCTAAATATCTATATGTTTGTTATCAGAGCAACAAGGGAAAATCAGGTGTAACACCAAATAACCTGTAGATCGCACGTGTATTTAAAAAACCGGAATAGAAAAATGCTGTCCGTAGTAGGTTTCTAATACCAACGTACCAATATAACTTCTTCACCGAGATAACAAGATAAGCTCAACTATTGCACTGAAAGTTTGTTAGACCGGAAGTAGATAAAATGAGCCAGAAGTAAACGTTTTCATGCAGTTGGTTTCCGAGCTCTAGGTATATTTCTTCATTTTTACAAGGAAAACGTAACTATACAATTTGAATAAACTTCTTATGGAATTAGATGACAAGGCCCAGACTTAGAAATTTTCTTGATTGGGTTACATAGCAAACTCAAATGTGGCGTTAAAGATATCATTCCTTAAAATCATAAGTGGTCCTACTTTTGCAAAATCTGATATTGGAACTTATAATAGACATGTATGAATTTGCTAATGGAGTAATAAGGCTTAAAATGATCATTTCGTTAAATAAAAACCTTTTTATGTTTAATAATTCCTCCATCCACATTTCTTATTTTGTTATAGACAATATATATTTTTATGACCAATGTAGGTATTTTTAATTTGTAGCATCACTACAAAAATAGTTATTATTTATTTCATAAATAAAACAAACATTCCATTCTATTTATGATATCAAAGACACCCTACTTCTTTTTAGATGAAGCAAAATCATTGATGCGTAAATTATCAGTTTTTGCCACAAGATTTGTTGAGATCTTTATCTGATATGACGCTGCATGTCAGGTATATATTTACGTGTTTAAAGTACTACTTAATCTTTTATTTTGAATGATTTAACTACACTGATATATTTAACATTTAGCTATGATCTCTAACGGTTTACATTTTGGCATGTTGAGCCGTACTTCATGATATTTAATACCTAGAATATGATGTCAGAAACCAGTTCTTGAAATTTCGGGATTTATTGAAAAATATATATTATAAATAAAAATGTATCTTATTCTATACCAGTGCAAAGCTTCCACTCCTAAAATTTTTTTAGAAGACAGATGTTTGTTTTGTTTCAAACATAATATCCATACTGCTCCTATTAACCCGACAGATATCTTGTGATATCAAAGGAAGAGCATAACATTAACTGTATATAAGGTATGCGACGTTTAAAACATTTCTTACTACCAAACTCTGATATACTCCAGCAGTGAATCTTAGCTTTTACCAAAGCCCACTTCATTTTGAGAGCTATTCGCACCGTAGGGTGTTAATTAAATCTCTTCGTTGCTCTCATAAACTCTCCTTTAGTGGTATATTCACAAATACCACTATATTGAAATTCAACGCAATGTTCATCATTATATTAGTCTCTTGTTATTTATTGAACATGCATTTTTCAAGTAATATAATATATTTATTTGTCTCTAAATATTTGTTGTTCAACTCAAAATTGTCAGTCAATGGAGTATTTTTTATTTTATATTGAAAATGAACAGTAGAACGTAATCACTGCCTTATTACGTGTGGCTTAAACATAAAAGATGTTTTAAAGATGAGTGGATAGAAGAACCATACCTAATAAGAAGTTAGAGAAAGAAAATTATTTGCATTTTTGTAACAAACTATAAAATTCTTTAGTGCAATAATGTGAATCCAAATAATAAAGAAAATAAATGAAATACGCAGACAAGAATACTTTTATTAGTTTCGTTCCGAAATATGTTTTCAGTATACATAAGTTTAATGGACTAATAAAGAGTTTTATAAAGAAATACCTCTTGTTTTATATTTTTATTTATTATAAACAAAGTGAGTAAATGTTTTTAGAGATTCTGAAAAGATGTACATTATTAAAACTTAAATCTGAAAATAATATACATACATAACATGATATATATATATATATATATATACATGCATGACATTAGTATATATATATATATATATATATATATATATATATCATTATATATATACTAATGTCGTGCAAATATACATGTTTCTTGCGTTACTGTTAAAGTTTTTTTTAATAATATTGATAACTAAGAAATGATTATATATAATTCAATAAAGAAAGTTTTATTTAAAGAGAGAACAGTTATATCAGGATATAGCTATATTTCCTCACTTTACTAAAGAATTACTTACTTGAGACCAGTAGATAGTAATATGGGGTTCCTGGCGCACTTTCGGAGCCAACCGAAAAGCAATGTAAAATACTGTTTCAATGTACCATAAAGGAAGCTGAGAAATAACACAGCAAAATCTCAATGAAAAATTAACCGAATCTACAGTCGTTCGTCTCCAAAAGCGATCTGGTACATTACTATCTACTCTGTGGAATGAAAAAAATTAACCAAATCTGTCTGAGCTTCTACTTTCTTAAGCTGTGCTTTGTAAAATGTTGTCAAATCTGCTTACGAATAAAGGATTTATCTTAATAAAATTTAATCAATTTAAAACATTTTTTACTAAAACATACTGTACTTTAATAAAAAACTTTTCTACTAAATAAACAACATGAACTCACCAAGCTCTCTTCAGTTTCTAGCATTTCAAAAACTTACAAAGAAAGACAATTTTAACGAGTTCAACGAATTACCAAAACATTTTAAAGAACAGTTGATACTTTCCTTAAATGATACAGAATTCAAAGAACTTGTAAAGTCTTTTGCAGAAAAAACGTCTAATGGAGTGTTTTTACTATCGGCAAAAAAACTAAAAAAGTAAGGGATTACATATTTAATATAATTACGAAAGATATTGAAAAGAAAGTAAAAAAATAAACAAACAGAGAGTTTTCATCGTTTTTTTTATGACATTTTTCCCATATTATACGTTCTTTCAAGATAATCAAGACTTAATTGATGAATTTCTTAGGAATTTTTGTGAGTATCAAGATTTATCAACACAATTCATTAAAGAGCATTATAGAATTTTTCTTATAGAATAAAAGCCACATTTTGTGTGAAACAAAAGGTATTACTGTAGATAATATTCCATGTGATTTCCTATGAAGAAAGACACCAACTATGGTTTATCAAAACAGTACTATGACGTGGGGAGGGACTGCAAGTTTTAGAGTTAAGACTTTATTCTACAAAGTTAATTGTTATAATTTCTTTATCTTTTATAGTCTTCTTTCCAGTAACAACCAAGTGTAATTTTTCATTTTTGTTTAATTCTTTAATCTTTTTCTCATCCAAAACAGTCAAAAATCTGTTCGGTAAGTGTACTTTACAATCTTCCAACTCGGCAATTATTGTAAACCCGAATTTATCTTTCATTTTCTCCAAATTCATGATTTTGTACTTCTTTTTTTCTTCTAATTCATTCAACTTCTTATACTCTTTAAAACTTGCATTCACCAATATCATTTAACTCCTTCAAGAACTCCATTTAAATAGAAAAAATTCAAAGTCAAAAAGTGCAAAAACCATTTCTCGGTCGACCTTTTCTCCTCCCTCTGTCTCTTTCTCTCTCCCTCTCTTTTTATGCCTATGACACGATCACTTCTGCCGTTTATAGGCTAGGATCTATATTCAGGCTAGAGAGAGAGAGAAGAGCGAGATACGGATAGAGAAATGGTTCCGGAATAGGATCTGAATACTTCTGAACTTGGTGTTTTCTCCGCTATGGCCACTCGCATTGAAACAGTTCAGAAGTAAACTTCCTAACCGACCAAACCGAATTCGCGGACATATATACTCAGCAACACAATACAACAGCCCATCGAGAAATAAAAATTTAAGAAATTAATTTAAAATATAATTTGAAAATTACAAGTAACAAAATGTACGCATATTTAAAATAGGTAAAATTATCTAACATTTTGAAAAAGAAAAATGTTATAATAGTAAACGGGAACACAATTTTTTATTCTTAAAAGCAAATCTGCATTACCGACATTTTAGTTCCGAAAGATTGCGCTGTGTGTATCAATGACAGTCGAGGTGTGCTACTACAGACCGACCATCACGATAATCGCTTCGCCTGCGTCATATCCGTAGTTGATATCACGCCGTGAGAGGCGCAATCGTTGGTTTACAAGCACCATTTAGTTAAATAAATTTTTCTATCTAAATGGAGCGCGAAAAAATATCATGTCCGTTCTGCAAAAAAGAAATTTTAAGAAAAAACTATGATCGCCATTATAATTCTAAAAGTCACGAAAAAAACAAGCAAATTTACGATAATGAACTAAATTATTTAAGACAATGGGCTAGAGAAAAATAAAATTGCCGATCACGAAAACATGTTTAATATTGAGAAATTACGTGAATTAAAGAGAAATTTCAAAGTTGAAAAGAAAAATCTCGACCTATTTAATGATGGAAAAAACTTCATTCAATAGCTGAAAAGTTGGCTATCGGTACTAACGATAAAACCAAGTCTGAAATGATCGAAGAAATTGATAAAACTCTTAAAGTAAAATCCGAAAATATCATTGATGTAGAAGTTTTATCCTCAATTCACGGTCTTTTCAAGCAATACATTTTAACAAACTTGAAACGACAATTCCATGTCAATTTACAAATATCTTTCAATTTATGCGGTCAGAAATTAAAAGATTTAATAGAAAAATTTCAAGAAAATGTTAAAAATACGAAAGGTTATCTCTCTTTGGAATGTGAATACGAACGAACTTTAGTGAACGGTGAAAACGCAAAACATGTCCAATGTATTTTACTATCAAAAGCCAGACGAAATCTTTGACGTAAACGACTTTATTACTAAGCAATTTAATAAATTAACACATCGAGAACAAACGAATAATCCAAATAAAGGTTCCGGATGGACATTTAAAAGTTGTAAACAACTAGTTTTGAGCCTTAACAAACACGAAATGATGAATGCAGGATCATACATCGATTTACCAAAGAATATCAAAGATAAAAAAGCTTGTATAAATATAAAAAAATAGAGATGATTTTTGCTTTATTTACTCAATAAGATGTGCTATTGAAAAACCAGAGAAGAGACTGTGAACGTGTAAAGCAATACGAAAAATTTGTGAATGACGAAATATTTTTCAGGTTTTGAGTATCCAATGTCTCTGAAAGATATACAAATATTTGAAAAACGAAGCTACAATTCCAAGTATAAGTATCCAACAATGTCTATCAATGTCTACAGTTTTGATGAAAATATTAACATGTTCCGTTACAAATTTCTGAAAAATATGACGCTGAAACAAACATTGATTTATTGTATGTTTTAAACAAGATGATAAATCTCATTATGTTTTGATAACCGATTTAAATAAGCTTGTTTCTTCGCAGTTGTCTAAACATAAAGAAAGAAAATTTTTGTGTAGAAGATGTTTTAAGCCATTTTTACAAATCTGGAGATTTAACAGATCACTTAGAAATTTGTAAAAATCATGAAGTTTGTAAGCCAATTATGCCATTTCCAGGTCAAACAACTAAATTTACTAATTATCAAAAGAAATTTAACCATCCGTACGTAATTTATATGGACTTTTGAGAGCATATTAGAAAAAATTCCGACATGCAAGAAACAATCCACAAAGATCGACTACAACCAAGAATTCAGAGGCACATTCCTTATGGTTTTTACTCTATATTTAGTTGTCGAATGTGACCAATCGCATGTACAAACCGATATGTTATCGTGCCAAAAATGAAGAAGATTTGAAAAACGTCCCGACAAAATTGTTTGAAGAACTCAATAAATTATCGAAATACATAGCAAAAAAATATAATTCTAAGAACATGAAACCTATGAAATTGACAGAAGAAGAAGAAATTTCGTATCAAAATTCAAACGTTTGTCATATCTGTGAATGGTCTGCTTATGATGTTGGGTCAATTCAGTATGGTTTTACTCCTGATAGTTGGGAAAGATAAGAGTTTATAATAAAGTGAGAGATCATTGTCATTTAACCGGCAAGTTTCGAGGCGCAGCTCATGCATGTTGCAATCTAAATTTGAAATTTCCTCAGAATATTCCCGTTTTCTGCCACAATATGTCAAATTAACGATACTCATTTGTACATAAAAGAATTGGCTAAACAATATGGAAATGTTGATTTGATTGCAAACACCGATGAAAAATATATAAATTTATTCTGTAAATTCTGGATATGGCTATGAATTCGAAGGTGATAAGCCAAGAAAAATTCATCAAGTTTTCGTTTGTAGACACGTTCAGATTCATGGCCCTCATCTATTGAAAAATTAGCGAAAAAATTTAAAGAAAGAAGACTTCAAACATACAAATCATTTTATTACAGGATGGACTGAATGAAATTATAGAAAGACAGCCAAATGACGAAGAAGAAATCTTTAAAAATTCTATCTGGAAAAGGCATATTTCCTTACGAATTTATCGATAGTATTTGAAAAACTTGATTACACAGAACAGCTGAAAATTCAAGATTTCTATTCACTTTTGACAGACGAGAGCATATCTGAGAAAGATTATCAACACTACTTGAGCGTTTGGAACAAATTAAAAGAGGAAAAATCTTGGAAATTACTCTGATTTGTACAACATTCAAGATGTTTTATTGCTTGCTGATATATTTTGAAAATTTCAGAAATATTTGCTTAAATTGCTATAAACTTGATCCGGCACATTATCTAACAGCTCCAAGTCTCGCATGGGATGCTATGTTAAAATTAACGAAAATTGAGCTTCAACTGATACACGATTACGATATGTATTTAATGATTGAAAAAGGTATTCGTGGAAGTATTTTCTCAATGTATTAAGCGATATGTAAAAGCAAATAACAAATATTTGAAAGATTTCGATAAGACAAAGCCCGAAAACTATTTGTTATACGTTGATGCTAATAACCTTTATGGTATGGCCTAATGCAAAAACTGCCGTTTAGTGATATCAAGTGGATGGATCCAAAAACTTACACAACTGCAGAATGGAAAGAAACAATTTTGGAACTCACTGGCGACGAAGATTATGGCTATATTCTCGAAGTTGATCTTGGATATTCCAACGAATTTACACGAACATCACAAGGATTTACCTCTTGCTCCAGAACATTTTTAAAAACAAACTTTGCACAACTCTACTGGATAAAACTGAATACGTTGTTCATTCGAGAAATTTGAAGTTCTATTTGGAACAAGGTATGATTTTGAAACATGTGAATAGAGTTATTGCATTCGATCAGAAGCCTTTTATGAAAGAATACATTGATTTTAACACAAACATGAGAACCAAAGCTACAAGCGACTTTGAAAAAGGACTTTAATAAGCTGATGAACAACTCAGTTTTTGGAAAATCTATGGAAAAATGTGAGAAACAGATGTGATATTAAGCTTGGAAATGAAGAATTTTCAATGAAACAAGCTAAGAAAACAAAATTTCAAATGCTTTAACATCTTTTGACGACAACTGTATAGCGAGTCGCATGTACAAAACAAAAAGGTTAAATTTAACAAACCCGATTTACATAGGATTTTCAGTTCTCGACCTCTCAAAATTGCTAATGTACGGAGTTTTATTACAACAAATTAAAGAAGTTTGATCCAGATTTGAATCTGTGTTACATGGATACAGACAGTTATTTTCTAGAATTGAAACGAGATCCTTTTAAAAATTATTAAAGAAAATAAAGATGACTTTGATACAAGTGATTATCCAAAAGATCATAAATGTTTCACTACTAAAAATTAAGAAGGTAATAGGGAAATTCAAAGATGAGTTAAATAGCGAAGTTTTAGAAGAATTTTGTGGTTTAAGGTCTAAAGATGTACTCGTAACAAATATCTAGATTAAAAACCCAGTTAGGTGTAAAGGAATTAAGAGAAGCGTTTGTAAATAAAACAATAAATATCGAAAACTTGAAGAGATGTTTGTTCGAAGATAAAGAAGAATTTAGGGAGATGACAGTCATCAAAAGTTATAAACATGAGTTGTACACTGTTACCATAAACAAGCTGGCACTGAAACGCTATAAGATGATAAGAGAATTGTCCTAGAAAATAAGATCGATACAGTACCCGTATGGCTATAAAAATGAAGCAAAATCTGATATATTAGACGAATTAAATAAACTTGGAAACTTTGATATGTAAATGGAAGATGATTTTAATTCACTGTCACAAGTGTAAAAAGAAAACGAAAAAATATAGATTCAAAAATCGTTCAAACTCAAAATGGATTGTATAGAATTGCTGCAAAATGTTCAAAATGTAAGACAAACAAGAGTACAGTTTATAAAGAATCCAAATCCAAAACCTGTTAAGCAAGAATTGAAGACTAAAGATGAGATAGAGATTGAAGCTCGAGAAATTCATGCACCAGTACGAAAAAAGTTTAAAAAGAGAAAAATTATAACTTTAGGAATTGACGATTTAATGGGCAGCAGTTTAGTTATAATGTCTAACTATTCAGATCAAAATGATGGATTTAAGTATATGTTAAATGTTTATTGATACTTTCTCAAAATATGCTTGGTCAAGGAGCTATCAAAAGAAAAAACGGCAAGGATATTTCAAAAGCTTTCGAAGATATAGTAAAAGATGCCATAAGGATCAATCACAAACCTCCTAACCTACTTCATACAGATAAGGGTTTTAGAGTTTAAAAATAAAGAATTTAACGCTGTTTTGAGAAAATACAACATTAAGATTTATCATAACTGAAAACGAAGAGAAATCAAGTATTTGTAGAGAGATATAACAGAACTCAAAATGAGAGAATAAAAGTAATTTTTGAGATTAATAAAAACTTTAAATGGATCGATATTCTTCAAAAATCGTAAACAATTATAACGATACAGTTCACAGCACAATCAAAATGAAACCGAAAGACGTAGATAAAGATGCAGAAAAGGAGTTATTAGAGACCGTTTTCAAGTATATTCCACCAGAAATTCACACAAAAACTAAATTTAAAGTCAATGATCATGTAAGAATTGTTAGTAAAAAAAAACAAACATTTTCGAGCAAATATAAGAACAATTGGTCAAGAGAAATCTTTGTGATTTATCAAATTAATAACACAGATCCTGTAACTTATAGTATAAAAGATTTAAAATAATGAAGAAATAAC
Source organism: Homalodisca vitripennis (assembly GCF_021130785.1). Lineage (NCBI taxonomy): Eukaryota > Metazoa > Arthropoda > Insecta > Hemiptera > Cicadellidae > Homalodisca > Homalodisca vitripennis. Next base: position 113,507,748 of record NC_060208.1, read on the forward strand.
CGGAGAAAGTTTTATGAATATGAATTGAAGAAAGTCCAAAACTGTAATATAAATTTTCTATATATAAATGGCGCATCAAAAGAAATGTACAAAGTGCAAAGAATTTAAAGATTTAAATGAATTTTATAAAGATAAAAATAGGAAAAGATGGAATGCATTATAATTGCAAAGATTGTGAAAGGGAATATCATAAAGAATTATATGATAAAATAGAAAAATTAACTTTGGAAGATAAAAGAATGTCTTAAATGTAAAGAAACTAAAAAAATTTCAGAGTTTAATAGTGATCACTATAGTAGAGATAAGAAAGACTCATATTGTAAAGATTGTGTAAAGAAGAATCACCATAGATTATATTATGAAGATACTCATTGTGAATGTGGAAGAATTATAAAATGGTTAAATAACTATGAAAAACATTTACAAACCAAATATCATAAGTTAAGAGTTTAACATTTTCATCGTGTAATAATTTTTTCTATATAAATGGAGCCTCAAAAGAAATGTACCAAAGTGTCAAGAAGAGAATAGAAAAGACTGTTATTGTAAGGAATTATACGTTAAAATGAACAAATTAACTTTAGAAGAGAAAAAGTGTTACTTTTGTAAAAGAAATTAAAAATATTTCTGAATTAATAACTGGCAGTATAGTAAGATAGAAAAGATGCTTTTTTGCAAAGATTGTGCTAAAAAATTTTCAGCGAAAGTTATAAAAACGAAATGCCTTGTGAATATGAAAAAAAAAATTCTACGATGGTTACCTAGTTATGCTAAACATTTACAAACAAAATATAATAAATCGAGAGTTTTTAGTAAAATTTAGAAACATTTTCATCGTGTAATTTGAATATTCTATAAATCAGTCGAGATTCTGCCATATTTGTAGTAAAATGATTTCCGTTGTATAAAATATTCAAAGATTCTTTCATTTGGTTATACAGATTGATAGAATTTGGTTTCGTCATCAATGAACAAAATCTCTAATTCAGGATAATTTATTTTTAGATGTTTTAATCGGTTTGGTATTTCTCGTTTCTGAGCTCTGATAACATAATAAGGCCATTCCCACATGTGATTCTTCTTAATTAACACAAAAACACATGGTGTTTTTTTTTCTTATCAAAATCTTTACATACCATATCTCTCTTCATTAATTCCATTCGCAATTCTTGATTCTCTATTTTCAATGATTTCATTTCATCTTTAATTTGTAACTGTTTTATTTCATCTTTTAACTGCTTATTTTCGTTTTCAAGTTTGTACTCGCCATATTTTCTAATACTCGGTAAAAACTTTCTTTTGTAACCCAATTTTTGAAGATTTTTGCCTCTTTTTTATGTGATCTCAAAATTAAAGAATAAAGTCCAGATTCATTGATAAAAACAGTGTCAGGATGAAGATTGTTAAGGGGCCATTCGAATAGCCCCTTGTTTTTTAAGTAAAAATATTGAATTTTGTCATCATCTTCAACATTTAATTTAATTGCGTTTTTTGTTTTTTCATAACCTAATATTTCACAAACATCTTTAGCCTTAAACCAGATTACATTGTTTTCGTCTACAATCGTTACAATGTCTTTATTATTGAATATAAGTTGATTATTGAGTAGGTCTACAACTGACTCCATTTAGATAGAAAAGAAATTTAACTAGTAATTTTTATTTTGAGAATAAAGCCCAGATTCATTGATAAAAAACAGTGTCAGGATGAAGATTGTTAAGGGGTCTATGGGATAGACTCCTGTAATTTATACATTCAAAAGTTGTTTTATCATCATTATCGACATTATTTATTGATAGCTTGCCTCGTATTTTCATATTCTAATACTTCTGCAACATCTTTAGCTTTAAACCAGATTACATTGTTTTCGTCTACAATCGTTACAATGTCTTTGTTATTGAATGTAGGTCTACAACTGACTCCATTTAACTAGTAATTTTTATTTTGAGTGTAAAGTCCAGATTCATTGATAAAACAGTGTTTTTTTGAAAGTTTGAAGGTAAGAACGATTCGTTCCCCCCTTGATTCATCATTCTTTCGACAATCTTAAATATATTGTTGTTTTACTCTCATTATTTAATAAAAATTTCCCTCAGAGTCTTGTATAGTTAGAACGATTTTTTGAATTCTTTTAATATTTTTTCTAATTGGAATATAATCGATTTCATTCGGTTTTTCACTGATTTTTGATCCATAAGCAACATTTGGGAAAAAAGTGTACAAAATTTCAGATTCTTTGTGTAAATGTTCGGTATGATTTTCAAAACTAGGTTCAACGAGATTGCAGTGCACTTCAATTATATCGAACGGTCTAAATTTTGGCGTTTTATTTCCTAAATATACCTGATTTGGCTCAATAGTTTTCTTGAACAAACCCTAACAAATCTACAATAATTGCTGAAAACATTATTCTTACTGGTGATTTTATTTGAATTTTTTATTAGAGAGATAATTTTTTTTTGCATTTCAAACTTGTTTTCGTCAAAGTTTAAAGATTTATCTGATTGTTTGAATGTTTTTCAGATAATTTTTAAGGGAATTTTTAATTTGATCGAAAGTATAATATCCTTTGTTTAAACCATAATATTTTGTTATGTTCTTCTCACTAAATCCTATACAATAAAGGAGAAATTTCACTAATATTTATTACAAAATTGTCAGAATAAAAACCGCTTATAAACCGATAAAATAATTTGATTCTTCCTCTAAGTGTATAGGATGTTCCAAGTTTTAAAACTAATTTAGAGCTTTCTGAAGTCAACTTGAACAGCTTCATTTTCGCAAAAGCGTTGCTTCAAGATGAAAATCTTCTATTTAAATGGAGAAATTTTTAAAGCAAAAAGATCAGATAAAACTTCAAACGTTTGAAGAAAATAAGAAAGATCAACCAATCAGATTGTTAAATTGTTGGTTCAAGTGGATGTGGAAAAAACAACTTTATTATTGAATTTTATCTACAATAGGTTGATTCCTTATTCCCATTTGTATGTTTTTAGTAAATCTTTAGAACAGGACGCCTATAAAAAATTACAAGAAAGATTTGAAAACATTGAGAAGAACTTAAGTAAGAAAATATCACATTTTTATAATGCTTCTGAGGACATAGTTCCGTTAAAGCGAATGTAAGCCCAATTCGTTAATCGTTTTTGATGATTGTATTTTTGAAAATCAAGACGTTATTAAGGAATATTTCGTAATGTCTCGTCACAAAAACATATCTTGTATCTATCTTTCTCAATGCTTTTCAAAGGTTGATAAACAAGTTATAAGAAATAATTTGAATATGTTGTGTGTTTTTAAACAAGATGATCATTATTCCAGAAAGATTTACAACAATTATGTGGGATCTGATATGAGTTTTAACCACTTTAATGAATTGTGTGATAAAATTTGGAAAGAAGACTATGGATTTTTAACTATTAATCTAACTTTGAAGCCTAAAAAATGGAAAATATTTGAATAAATTTTCTAACATAAATGCTGCTCAGTGGTCTGACAAATCTACTTGATAAAATATTTGTTACAATTATTTTTTACATTATCTTTACTTTTTATTTACATTATGAAAAACAACTGAAAAAACGGTAAATCTGTTACGTTCCACGTTCGCGTTCATGTTTCACGTTTCGTGTTCACGTTTCACGTTCATGTTTTACGTTCGTGTTTTACGTTTCACGTTCATGTTTTTACGTTCGTGTTTACGTTTCACGTTCGTGTTTCACGTTCCACGTTCGTGTTTCACGTTCCACGTTTCACGTTTTACGTTCCACGTTCACGTTTACGTTTCACGTTCATGTTTTACGTTCGTGTTTACGTTTCACGTTCGTGTTTCACGTTCGTGTTTCACGTTCCACGTTCACGTTTTACGTTCCACGTTCACGTTTTTACGTTCCACGTTTCAAAATTTTCCTAAATAAATGGCGAACGTAACTTCTGAAGAAGCGAAAAAAACTTGATCAAATCGAAAAGAAATTAATCAAAGAATTTAAAGAAACAGATTCGAATGGATGAAGAAGAACAAGAACTTATTCAAAAAATAATCAACCTGTAACTTCTGCAATAAAAAATGTTGAGGGCAAAATTGAAAATGTTTTAAGCGATAATCAAAATTTGATGAATTTGGTTCCAGTTGTACGACAATTTGCTGATATTTCGATACCAGAATCTGAGTTTGAATTGCCAAAATTACCATCGTCAACACCATTTAAGACCTAGAATTATTGAAGAATCTACAATAGTTGAACCAATAAGTCCTGGAACAACGGATATAATAATTGGTGAAATTGGTAAAAAATTTCTTCTTAGAGCAAAGGATGATAAATTTGGTTTGTATTGGGATAAAAAAAAAGAAAAGTTTATGATTGGAAATTTGCCCGTGAATTTGAGCATAATGATATCATTATTAATGAAAAAAACATATGAAGGAACTCAAGGTTTATGGAGATTATTAACAGGCACTGATGTTCCAAAAGACGGTTTATATTCTGAAGAAGACTTGAAAAAGTATACTGAAATTTTATGGAAATCTGATTCAATTTACAAAAATAATGATCCATCAACTAAGAAACCAAAGTCAAGTAAAGGTAAAAAATATCTCAATTTGATTAAACCAATTTGGGAAAAAAGAATCGAAGGATCAGGTGTGAGAAAATACAGTGATAATAAGATTGAGTACAGATATATCGACGATTTGACAAAACTCGATGGAATTATTAATTATATTTATGCTCAAGAGAAGGCTGGAAACAACAATTTTTTGAACGAAAAGAAAGCGATTTAAAGATTTTATTTCGAACAAACTTGATGAAATGATTGAAAAAACCTGATGGAATTAAATATTTAAAACGAGTTTTACCGGCAATAAGTTCATCTATGATTGAGGGTAGTGGACTTTTGAATGATTTTATCAACAATTTACCTTTTGAATTACACGTACCAACTTATCAGTAATCTGGGGCCTGGCACAAAACTCGAAAAAAGACTAAAAAGAGGAGATACTGGTATAAAATAAATTAGATCAAGCTGCTATGGAACACGATATTTTTTATGCAAAACATAGAGACACAAATTCCAGACATATAGCAGATAAAGTTTTGCAAGATAAGGCAATGGATAGATTTTTATCAAAAGATGCTAGTTTAGGGTGAAAGATTTGTTTGCGCTTTCCAACAGCTGGAGCAATGTTTTTGAAGAGAAAACTAGAATGGGAATCGAAGAGAACTTTGAAATTTTAACTATATAAATGGAGGTGAACGTAAACTTCAGCAAAAATCAGAAGAAAAAATAAAATCCGCTTTTAAGAAGAAAATCCCGTTAGTATTCAATTTAAAATAGATCAACTAAAAAATGGCGAAGATAAGATATTTTTAACAAATAGACAATACAATAAACTCGAAAAACATAAGAAAAACAATAAAGGAACCAGAATAGAATTTTCTTATAATCAGTTGAAAGAACTTAAAAATGGTGGACTTTTGAAAGATTTTATTAGATTTTGGAGAAAATATTCCAGTTGTTAAAAAATTTGTTCCTTATGTTCGTAAAGCTGCTCCAATCGTTAAAAGGATGTGATTTCCTATTGTTCGAAACATTTTAAATTGGTTAGATAAAGAGTTGGAAGATGTTACAGGATCTGGATTAGATGAAAAAACTTTGAATTACGTGAAATCAAACATTGAAAAAAAAAATTTAAACCTTTAAACATTCGGGGAATTGGAAGAAATCTGCCAAAATATTAAACATTTTAGAGGAATCTTCATGAGAGATACAATTTACCTGAAAAAGTTAAGAAATTTGAATGTGGAATTGTGAATTTAGACTCGATTATGGGAAGTGGAACGCATTGGATTTGTTATTATAAAAATGATAATAATGCATGTTATTTTGATTCGTATGGAAGAATTGAGGACAAACCACCTATAGAATTGATTAAATATTTGAAAAAATCAAGCGTCTACTACAATGATTCTCAGATTCAAGACTATAAAGATCCCCCAATTTGTGGTCATTTATGTGTTTTTTGTTTTGAATGAACTGAGTACTGGTAAAGATTTTAAAGAAGTTGTTAACAAATTATTGCTTAATAAATATGGATTCACAAAATATTTTTGACGTATTTGGAACACAAATTATTCAAAATGTAGATAATAGTTTGAATTTTGATAGTTTGAGAAAAGAGTTTGATAACAAGTTAGAAAATGTATTACAAAACCTTCCAGATTCAGATATGTTTGCTGTCGAGATTGAAGATTTTAAAGCAGAATATGATAACAAACTTGCAAATTTCATGAGTTCAAATGAAGGTTGCTGATAAAATAAAAACATTGGAAAAGAAGTTGATGATGGTGTAAAAAAATTATTTACCAATTTAATGTCTCATATCGAAAAGCTGATAAAATTACTGAAGCGATCAAAGTTGAAAAGAATTATGTTAGTTTAGCTAATAAGAAAAGAATTGTCGGTGTTCGACCTGGTATTGACAAACATGATGTTGTTGTTAAAGAACAAATTTTAAAACCTCTAAAATTATCAGAAAACATCGATATTGTTGATTTACATGATCCGAATGTTAAAAATGCCTTAGATTTTAAAGGAAAAAGAATTAGCGGTGTTAGTAAAGGAATTAATCCATTTGATGTTGTTGTAATGATTCAATTAGAAGATCCTATTAAAATTGTTTAATGAACTAAAACAAAATTATGAGAATCATAAACAACATGTTAAAGATTTTACAACAGAAGTCTATGAAAAACTTGAAGAAAGAAGTAAAAGATCAGTAGACGATGTTGGTGAATTTACTTGATAAAGTAAATAAACTAGAAGAAAAACTTTAATACATATAAAAATGATGTTAATGTATTAGTTGGTGAAGTAGTTACAAAAATTCTGGAAGATTTTGATACACATTTCAATGAGAAAGTAAACTTTTTTAAAGATTTTAGTACACGTTTCAATGAGAATGTAAACACATAATAATGAATTACTTAAAAGAATAGATGATCAATACACTTTATATCTCGATAAAGTAAATAAACTAGAAGAAAACTTTAATACATTTAAAAGAAGATGTTAATAAAACTTTTGAAATATTGATAACAGATTTAATGGATTAGGCGGCTATGATGACTAATTTTCCCTTATATAAATGGCGCTCATATATTGTGTGAGATGTAAAGAAAAAACTGCAACAAATGATATAAAATACTATGCAAACATCAATGGAGTTAAGAGAATTTCTGGAAAATGTGCTGAATGTAACGCAAAAAAGAGCCAATTTATAAAAAACTTGATTTTGAAATTTTTTCCTAATAAATAGAGATGGCGGGACATTACAGTGCTTTCGATCTTTTTATTATGCAACACGAAAGAGATTTGAAAAAAAGAACATTGGGATGACATTTCTCAAAAATATGAATTATCCGAAGATATGATGAGATTATACGTAAACAAATTGAATTGGTATAACATTGCTAAATATCAAACTTTATCATCAGAGTTCATTCAAGAAAATATACATTATCAATTAAAAGATCATATGTCTGTTCTTTGTCTCTATCAACACTTGAGTATAAAGTTTTTGGATGAAAATAAAGATACAGTTGATTGGAAACAATATTATAGATAGCGGTTACTATCCTGTGCAGATTTTATTGAAATATGTGACCGAGATCGCAAAATTTAAGGAAGAGAATCCTGAATATGACGAAGTAGATCATTAAAAATGACTCTAATCTTTTTAATTAATTTACTAAAATTTATATCTTTTCTTATAAAAACGTACATTAGATCGATGAAAAAATTGATACATGATGTTTAAAATTTCTAAATTTTCTCTTATTAAATGGCGGACTACAGAAAATATGCTAGTGATATTGAAAGGGCGGAAGTTTAAAAAATTTTCTATCCCAATTAGTAAACAACATTTGAATGAACCGAATAAAAGAACTGAGTTTAATATTGATTTTGGAGATAACTTTGCTCGTCTAACTTCCAGTTTTATATTTCTGGAACTTTAACAAAACAAGATGGTCAAGCATATCTTGGAACTGATAATGTTAGATTAATCGATAATTTTTATACCGTTTTTATTTTCTAAGATTGAAGTAAGAAAACACAATAAATTGATAGAAGAAGTCGAAAACTGTGGCCAATTAAGCACAATTAAAGGAACTATTTCGTATTCAAAAAGTGATGTTATTTCTCAAACTTCTAATGGCTTTGAATCAGATTTTAAATTTGGTGTTTTTGAAAGCAGCTGGAAATTTATCTAATTTTGGATTAGGATTTTTTGAAAATGTTACTATTCCGATCTATAAAGGAGGATTTTATCTAAGTTTTATAAGAGCAGAAGACGATGATGTGATTCTGAAGACTGCAACTGGAAATGTTATGCCTGTTGATGGAAAAAATAACAATTACAGATTTTTTTATTAGAGTTCCAATGATTGATTATAAAATCACGAGTAAAAATAAGGTTGATTGATGAAATTACAAAAAGTCAAAACATTATGTTTAATTTTCTAGATTGGCAATGTATTGAACAAAAAGGTATTTCCGGAACAACTTATTCGTTTCGATATTACAAATATTTATAGAAATATCTTCAATCCCAAGTTCGTTATCATAGGTTTTCAAACAGATAGACAGAATAATCAAGAAAAAAAATTCTTCAAAGTTTGATAGTTTGGATGTAAAAAAAATATCAGAGTAAAATTGAACGGTTCTTATTATCCAGATGAATTACAAAATTTAAACATTTCCGGAGGTCTTTTCAGAATCATGTATCAGATGTATCAAGATTTAAGAAAGTTTACTGTAATAATAAGGAAATGTATTACAATCCTAAAGAATTTTTAGCGAATAGACCTATTTATGTCATTGATACAACAAAGAGTTTGACAAATATTTCTGGTTCAAAGAACGATATAATTATCAATATGGATTTTCAAAAAGCTGTTACAAACGCGATTTGTTATGTTGTTGTTGTCTCTGAGAAACTTTTAGCCTATGATGTGATTAAGAACGATATTAGAGAAATTCAGTAGTTAATGATGTTCATATTATTCTCTTTCATTCCTTCTAATATTTCAAAAATATACTCTTTCGCCACTGAAAAATCCCGATTTCTCCGTAATAATCTTTATAATCGTACACATAATATCCTAAATAGTTGTACAATAGAATGAAATTATTTCTATTTATCTCTGTTGTTAGAAATGTAAACACAAACATTTGCGCTGAAAAATTTATAATCTCGGCAGACTTAGTTTCCATAATCTCCATTTATAAAAAAATCTTTTTGTTTAAATGGAAGGAGTATAATGCCAACTGTTACAAGTGTTATAATAGAGGAGAAATTATTGATAAAAAAATATTTATTTTTGTAGAGATTGTAATTTAAATTTTGTACGAAAGACCTAAACCTAAGAAATTTCGAAATAAACTAACACATTTGAATAATCTGCTTATGAAATTACAATACGGAGACAAGAAGCAAACAAAATTTGTTACAGAATTTAGAAAACAGAATAAAAATTTTTTACTTATCTCTTGGAACCATTGACAAAATTATTTTCCTTTTCAAAGAATACATTAGGTTTGTAGGTATCGATACACACGTTTATTATGAAAAGATATTACCTGTATTTTTTTCATTATCTGGATGTTGAATTTGTCTACGATTTTAAGCCTGAAATCTTTGATGATTTTATAGTACATTTGGAGAAATTAAACGAAGAACCTCGTGAAAAGAATGCGGTTTTTACTCACATTCTCCCCGACTTCTCGAGTGATTGTTAGCAAATTTCATTTTTTCCGTCTTTAAATTTTTTCTATTTAAATGGAGTTCTTGAAAGAGTTTAAATGATATTGGAGAATGTAAGTTTAAAGAGTATAAGAAGTTAAATGAATTGGAAGAAAGGAAGAAACATAGAATCTTGAATTTGGAGAGAAAATGAAAGATAAATTCGGGTTTACAATAATTGCCGAGTTGGAAGATTGTAAAGTACACTTACCGAACAGATTTTTGACTGTTTTGGATGAGAAAAAGGATTGTATAAATCCCGAAATTTCAAGAACTGGTTTCTGACATCATATTCTAGGTATTAAATATCATGAAGTACGGCTCAACATGCCAAAAGAAACCGTTAGAGATCATAGCTAAATGTTAAATATATCAGTGTAGTTAAATCATTCAAAATAAAAGATTAAGTAGTACTTTAAACACGTAAATATATACCTGACATGCAGCGTCATATCAGATAAAGATCTCAACAAATCTTGTGGCAAAAACTGATAATTTACGCATCAATGATTTTGCTTCATCTAAAAAGAAGTAGGGTGTCTTTGATATCATAAATTACAATGCTGCTTGTAAACCAACGATTGTGCGCCTCTCACGGCGTGATATCACACGGATATGACGCAGGCGAAGCGATTATCGTGATGGTCGGTCTGTAGTAGCACACCTCGACTGTCATTGATACACACAGCGCAATCTTTCGGAACTAAAATGTCGGTAATGCAGATTTGCTTTTAAGAATAAAAATTGTGTTCCCGTTTACTATTATAACATTTTCTTTTTCAAAATGTTAGATAATTTTACCTATTTTAAATATGCGTACATTTTGTTACTTGTAATTTTCAAATTATATTTTAATTAATTCTTAAATTTTTATTTCTCGATGGGCTGTTGTATTGTGTTGCTGAGTATATATGTCCGCGAATTCGGTTTGGTCGGTTAGGAAGTTTACTTCTGAACTGTTTTCAATGCGAGTGGCCATAGCGGAGAAACACCAAGTTCAGAAGTATTCAGATCCTATTCCGGGAACCATTTCTCTATCCGTATCTCGCTCTTCTCTCTCTCTCTAGCCTGAATATAGATCCTAGCCTATAAACGGCAGAAGTGATCGTGTCATAGGCATAAAAAAGAGAGGGAGAGAGAAAGAGACAGAGGGAGGAGAAAAGGTCGACCGAGAAATGGTTTTTGCACTTTTTGACTTTGAATTTTTTCTATTAAAATGGAGTTCTGAAGGAGTTAAATGATATTGGTGAATGCAAGTTTAAAGAGTATAAGAAGTTGAATGAATTAGAAGAAAAAAAGAAGTACAAAATCATGAATTTGGAGAAAATGAAAGATAAATTCGGGTTTACAATAATTGCCGAGTTGGAAGAATTGTAAAGTACACTTACGAACAGATTTTTGACTGTTTTGGATGAGAAAGATTAAAGAATTAACAAAAATTGAAAAATTTACACTTGGTTGTTACTGGAAAGAAGACTATAAAAGATAAAGAAAATTATAACAATTAACTTTGTAGAATAAAGTTTAACTCTAAAACTTGCAGTCCCTCCCCACGTCATAGTAACTGTTTTGATAACCATAGTTGGTGTCTTTCTTCATAGGAATCACATGGAATATTATCTACAGTAATACCTTTTGTTTCACACAAAAATGTGGCTAATATTCTATAAGAAAAATTCTATAATGCTCTTTAATGAATTGTGTTGATAATCTTGATACTCACAAAAATTCCTAAGAAATTCATCAATTAAGTCTTGATTATCTTGAAAAGAACGTATAATATGGGAAAAAATGTCATAAAAAAAACGATGAAAACTCTCTGTTTGTTTATTTTTTACTTTCTTTTCAATATCTTTCGTAATTATATTAAATATGTAATCCCTTACTTTTTTGTTTTTTTGCCGATAGTAAAACACTCCATTAGACGTTTTTTATGCAAAAGACTTTACAAGTTCTTTGAATTCTGTATCATTTAAGGAAAGTATCAACTGTTCTTTAAAATGTTTTGGTAATTCGTTGAACTCGTTAAAAATTGTCTTTCTTTGTAAGTTTTTGAAATGCTAGAAACTGAAGAGAGCTTGGTGAGTTCATGTTGTTTATTTAGTAGAAAAAGTTTTTTATTAAAGTACAGTATGTTTTTAGTAAAAAATGTTTTAAATTGATTAAATTTTTATTAAGATAAATCCTTTATTCGTAGCAGATTTGACAACATTTTACAAAGCACAGCTTAAGAAAGTAGAAGCTCAGATTTGGTTAATTTTCATTCCACAGAGTAGATAGTAATGTACCGATCGCTTTGGAGACCGAACGACTGTAGATTCGGTTAATTTTTCATTGAGATTTGCTGTGTTATTTCTCAGCTTCCTTTATTGGTACATTGAACAGTATTTTACATTGCTTTTCGGTTGGCTCCGAAAGTGCGCCAGGAACCCCATATTACTATCTACCTGAGACCATTTAATATTAATTTTCAATTATAAGCTATGTTAAACAGCACAAATGTATAATAACCTTACCCACATCAGTAGTTAATTGTTTTGTTTATTACTAATCCACATTATTTAAAATTATTCCTACTGTTGGTTAGTTTTATTTGAATCCTAGAAACAAGTGTTAACAGTTATAAGATTGAGATATTATATTACAAATCAATACTAACATATTTTTAATTACGACTCTTTCTCGTGTAACTTTTTAGGTTGACAAAGTTTGGTACCAGTTTACTTTATATTATTCATATTCCAATTAATAAATTAAAATTCTCTTTGATACTTCAATAACCATTACATAATACACATTTGTAAATTAACATTATTCTAAGCGCTACCGATATATACCTCAGGGACTTTTGGCTAGAAATATCGTATCTTATATCACGAGACCCACTATGAGTTTGATGTTCCTGATCAACAGATATAAAAATAAATGGCCTTGGATATCATTTAAAAAAAAGCTAGTTTAAATGCTGCAAACAATTAATAAAATTAATAAATGCTATACAATTTTCAAAACAGGATACTCAAAGCTTAAAAAAACGGTTGTACTAATATTAAATGACAAAAACATGGATACTAAGAATATTTTTACAAAGATAACACTCCGTTGTTTTTAGGTTTTTTTTAATTCGGATAGTTGTCCAATAAGTAATTTTGCTAAATAAAAACAAAAGTACAAGACTACAATATTAAAGTGTTGCAAAACCAAGGAAAAAAAACACGAAAATATACAATAGTTATATACTTTATTCAAATTATTAGTCTTTTGAACTTACTCCATATTCCTCATAATACCCCAGTAGTGATAAAGCAAAGTAAAATCCGGATCTAGTCTCTCAGAAAAAGAACTGGTTAGAGAATAGCGAAAATCTATCGCTGAACAAATCCAACTACAACAAATATACCATTAAATATTTTCGTTGCTCTCATAAACTCTCCTTTAGTGGTATATTCACAAACACCACTATCTTGAAATTTAACACAATGGAGAGATATTACAATGATATAATAATTACATAATTATTAAACAATGAGATCAAACTGGCACTGGGGATAAGCTGGCAGCAGAAAATAGCTCGGCCAAATATTGTCTGAGGTCATACGACGGAACTTTACCTCAGAAACTGGGTCGTTGAAAACAAATACAATAATTCTTATACGAGTTGCATTCTCTTTAAACTATTAGTGGCTGATTTTCATGATCTGAAAATTATAAAAACAAATAAATTTCTTCAAGGGGCTGTAATACCATTTCAACTGATGTGGCTGTGTTATCTTTAGTTTTTATATTTAAGTTTATGAGGCACGTGTGCCACATTTATTCTTTCTATGGTATTGATAAGTCGGAGTAAAAGTGATACATTAGTTTGGCCTTTGTCTCTCATATACAGAGTTTAGAAAGATTATGATTTAAAACATAGTTAGGAACCGGTTTTTGGTTCCTAATTATAAAATCTGTGTTTTGGATTACAGACTGAAAATTTTATCAAACATGAATAACTAGCTATTATCGCTGGCACTGGCTAAGAAGATAGCTACAATGTTGTAACACAGCGTTGTCTTTTCGTACAATACGAACACTTGAGAGGCTGCACATATACCGGAGCTATTGGAGTGAGCTATTATTACCCACAGAGAATGTGGGATGTTAATGGTTGCCCAAAACCAAAGAAGTTTTAGAATTTAAAATCTATTTATTCCTTACAACAATCGAAGAAGGCAAAGAACAGTTCATGAAATGTACTAAAATATCTTTATATGAAGAAACTCATTCATATTTTTTAAGATTAATTAGCCACCTGCTGGATCAAGAATCTCTTATATTACAAATATGCTACAAAATTAATGGAAATTTCTTATCGTTTTTATAACTTTGAATTTAAACTCATTAATATTTTATGGGTTAAACTGATATCACACTGAAATGAACCAGACAAAGCCTCTTGATTTCGTAATGTTTTGAATTATATATCCTCTTTAATAGCACGTTACTTGATCTATTCCCTATAAATCTATATTGCTTATTATTCTGATTTAACTCTGACACCGAAGTGTGACCGACTGACACAGTTGACACAGTTTCGCTGTTTCCGACCCACAGAGATAATATTTTGTGTAAATAAATCTCTCTTCTCCTTGTGCATTCCTGTTTAGAATACTCTTTTAAAAGTAATACAATTTTAATCCGGTGATATGTCTCTGCAGGTGGCTGCACTGTTTCACACTTGTATATTCATCGTATGCCAAGACGCGTTTATTTACATATCTGATCATTTCCTTATGAAATATTAGTCATTCAAAATTTTTTAAATATTTTTTAATCTGAACTAATTTAAAAAAAAATAATAACTTTACAGATTTTTATCATATTATAGTACACAAGCAGTTTTTTGTATACTGTATATACAATTAACATTTTTTGTTTTTAAAAATTTGTAATATACTTTGCATTGAGGTGTACATTAGTACCAAGTGCTGTAATCTGTAATGATTAAAAGCTTATATTTTAAATTAAAGTAAATAGTAGTAGACCATGTATTCCTTTAAATCATATAATATAAGTAAGATAAAATGTCTTAAACGTTGTATTGGAAGCTGCAAATAAAATGATTTTTCAGCTGTCTAATTAAGCCTACTTATTGTAGTAAGCATACTATTATAGAGCACAACATTAATATTTTACAACTCGCTATCGTAGAACAATATTATCGTTTGTCATTAACAAAAATATAACACGATTTCAACGATAGCCATAAAAGCTTCCGTACAGTGGTATAAATAATTTTAAAAATCTAATATTGAGAAATTAAGTGTTGCAATGTTAGCACGATTACCATGACTTTTTAGTGATCAATCGTTCCAATTTTAATATAGAAAGCGTTATTAGACTGAATGTAACATTATTAAATTATTAATAAGTATTGTAGATACTTATTATATACAATACTGGAAATAAAACATTCCTGTTCACATTAAAGAAGAACCTGTTCTATTTAAGACCATGTTAAAATTCTGTGATGATTTAACAAGTGGTAAAACGGGTTCAAAATGTAAGGCTTTGTTGTTGACGAAATACCTAGATTTATTGAAGCGTAAGCCAAACATTACCTAAAAGAAGAGTTAATTCTTTATTTAAAATGTTACCGCAAATAATTTTAACATTGAATCTAACTGAGTGAAAGCATTTTCTCATCTTAGGTGGGTTACATTTTAGGACGATGGTATTCATAGTTTTTGCATCACAAAACTCGTAATGAATATTCCACTTTATATAATTATTTACCTATGTATAAAATCCTTTATGAAAATTAATTATATGATACGTAAATCGTTAGGTATGTTTTTATCCTACTTCGATATGCATAAAATAATGAACATGAATGCATAGTGAGTAAAAATAATAGACTTAAAAAGATCTAAAACCTCAAAAATCCAAAATTTCCTTGAATCTGAGAGTCGAATCCTGCTGACCCGTCTATCTGTAAATGAACATCGTGAGGACACTCTCGTTGTTATCCGATTCAGCTCACACCAGCTGGTCACCTTATATTCCACAGACAGACGGTTCGGAACCTGACACGAATTGCCTCTCCCTTGATAGCGTCGCAAGACACTATTAACTGTGACACCTTCTTCTTCTTGTCTCCTTACAGCTAACAAAGTTAATTGACATTTGTTACCACGACACTAAAGATGTTTGCTACGCCAGTTCAGTTATATTCCACATGCAGAAGCTGCCCCCTGTTTAGGATGGCTTTTATACAATATGGTTTTTAGACAAATCTTAATACTGAGTATATATGGTACTAAAAAGAATATAAAAAACCAACTGATTGGTAGTAGTATAACCAGTCAAAATATGTACACAATCTTATCTTAAGTACAAGGTGATCCAATAAACTACCCAAATATCATATGTCAATGAAACATATATTTTAAAGTTAAAAATATAGGATTTTATTTATTTTAAATTTGTCTTTACTGAGTAGGGTTTGTAATCGTTAATAAAAAAACAGAATTCGATCTCAAAAAAGCTAC
Organism: Homalodisca vitripennis; assembly: GCF_021130785.1. Classification (NCBI taxonomy): domain Eukaryota; kingdom Metazoa; phylum Arthropoda; class Insecta; order Hemiptera; family Cicadellidae; genus Homalodisca; species Homalodisca vitripennis. The sequence goes on from NC_060208.1 coordinate 113,524,083, forward strand.
TTTATAAGAATAAAAAATTATGTGTTATTTCTATATCATATTCCTAACAAGTTTATTTTGCTATGAAAATAATATTGGAGGTATATTTTCTTTAGTCCGTGTCTCATTTTAAATAAAGCAATTACGTTATATATAATGTTTTAAAATACTCATCAATAACTAAGTGGATATTGCATTTGGTATAGTAAATTATTATTTAGTTTTAATGATCCTTGAGACCTAAATTTATATTCTTTTCGATGACGTTTTAAAGATTTATAAGCTTTCGAAAACTGAGTTTGCTGATAGATATCCATTTAAGAATGAAATTTCATATAGTAATTGGAGATTAGCTTCTTAGCAATTTTCTACATACAGGATAAACCAGTATATAATGTATTTAGCTCAATTCATAATTACTCATTAAAGTTCATGGCTTGTAAGCTACCAATGATCAATGTTTTATGAGTGCTTCGGATCGTTCTAGAACCTGGTACATTTAAAAAAAGGATATTTTGTATCACATTGAACAAATCCATAAGGTACTATGGGTGCCATTGTAAAAAATACCAACACAAGATAAATTAACTATTTGGAACATATTAAACACAAATATTTTAATGTTTTCAGAATAAAGAAAGTCAAGTCTTACACTTTGAGTATTATTCTTGTTTCTCCTTTTTGTCGGCAAAAAGTTAAATTAGTAAGAGGATAAAATAAAAGATCTAGAAATTGCTGCTGGTAAATGCAATGAGCATCTCATTACTAATTAACAGTTACTCGGCATTACAATTCGATAAGTTACTGTGTTATAAGTGGAGGGTACGGCTCGTTAAAGCATTAATTCTACGTTAATACACGTAGTGGTGAATTAAACATAAAAATGAAACGTTTATGTGGTGGTAATCCATATATTACTTTTGTTAGTTGCCCATAACTTATTCTCTTTTAAGTAGTTTTAGATGCAAATTCGTATATGATAACCATTTTGAAAACTAACATAATATTTATTTAATTTATTTGACTGTTGCTAATTTAACTCAAGCATTCACAATAGTTTTACATCTTAATTAATATTTAAAATTTTATAAAAATCACAACATACCTATTACTAATTTAATAATACAGAATTAAGTTAATAACCAAGATATCACTGTTCTTTAAGACATTTCCGATATCTTATAGGCATGAAACATTAAGTTATTATGAAGTTTGGCAGAGTAATTCATGAAAAATGTTTACAATTATTAAACGGTATTCACAAATACTGAATATCTTATATAAGAAACAAAAACTCATTTTCTTGTCTAAACAATTATCTTGCTTATCTAGTTATAGTTTACAACTAAATAAGAAACAACATACACAATTATATATAACTATCCCTCGTTTAGCCAGTCCAGAACATAGGAGTGTCAAATAATAATAGAAGATTAACTGTGATTTCTACACAATTGAGAAGGAAAACTTGTGAGTAGAGAATAGAATAATATAATTCACCTCAGAAGGTTGGGTACAATAAAATATAGATCAAGAAAGCATTTATGGGTTATGGGAATAGGGGTTTCTATAGCAAAAGCTGAAATGAAATTTTAATTGGGTTAGCAATGTTGTTTTACATTTTGACTGGAAATACTTTGATGGCAGATGTTGATACCGCCCATAATCCGTATATAAATTTGATTATGTCTCGTAAATAGTATAATTTTCATACCATTGACCACAGTGTTGTGAAATTCAAGTGTATTGTTCTCTTAAAATATGAGTAAAACAAACAATGAAGTAAAAATTAAGCTAATGACCATATGTATGCATCTAAAATGTTATCATTGATATACTGTGTATTAATACTTGTGTTATATATTTAGTTCAAACCCAGATAAAAATTACCATAGCATATTTATAACACGACTAGGAGTTAAATCCTTGTATTAACGAGGCTAACCCAACTCGTACAGTGTACAACGCAGCTCGGGTAGAATATATGTAAATATCGGCCTTTGTTGTCGACCCTGCCATACCGATATTAACTTGTCCGTCAACAATATGACTTGATTGCTGAATCTTTACCCTTCATTAGAGGTATATTGTGTTACATAACCGAATGTGTATATAAATTCCATAAAGTTCTTTGCATTTTGGGTTTTGGTAAACTTAATAATAAGATTACGAAGATTAAATTATTTCAGAGATACTAATATTTGTTAGGGATTTAAACCAAAAGACGTGATCCTCTATTTTAGACGTCATAACGGTAAACTTTCCTGTACTATGCCGATTTAAGAAAGTAGATAAATAAACAAGTGACTCGTTATATAGATAATTATTTATATACTGGCTCTGTTTACTTATTAAAACAACATTGCAAAATTACAAAAAGTAAGCTAACAACTGTTTTTTACAAACCAAACATATGAACATATGGTCGTTCTACAGAAATAAAGTTTAAACCAATAGAAGAATAACCAGGATGTGTCAAATGTGGAAATTTCAAACGTATCTCTCTACGTTTCCGTTTTCCTTTGAACTTCTGAGTAAAGAATCCTGCTGAAAATAAGCTGTTAGATGTGATTATAATTAATACATAGAATTAACACGTATAGTATATAGAATTAACACATGTTTCTATTAAGGACTAATAAATATTAAATGAGTATTCGCTCTTGATAATATATAGTATTTGTGTCATTTTACATTGAAAACTTGTCATATTTCAAACTAAATGTTGTATTTATATGTTTAAACACAATATACTACTGATACCAACAGCGAAACCATTACCAAAAGTTTACCTCAATAGTGCAAAGTAACGAATTTAAAGGATTAAATGGACTGTGGGTATATATTTTACAGTGCCGTAATATATAAAAATACTATAATGGTTGATTTAAAAATGATTGCCTGTAACGTACACAAAATTGGAGAACTTAGCATTATGGTACAGCATGTTTACAGTGGTTGAAGGAAAACAAAAATAAATTCATTTTCTGAACAATCGACTCTTAGCAAGGGAGCTCATGTATATTATAGAAAGCAGAAGAAACACAATGCAATTATTCCATAACCAAGGAAACCATTGATAGCATCGAGATTGTGTATGGTACTGCTCATACATTACTCCTACGCTGAAGAACAAATATTGAATAAAAAGGAGAATATGAATAGTAAAAGAAGAAAGTATTCACCAATTTTGGGAGATTTCATGTTAAAAACTATCTAGATTCTGGATTATAACTATTGTAAATTTAAAGGTTTTAATTTTAGTTTTTGTAAAGAAAAAGTAACTATTTAAAGATTGTGTACATTAAAATAATATTTGAGTTGCATAACTACGTTTCAAATATATTATAGGACCAGATCATTTTAAACCAAAATGTTCAAAAAGAAAGAACTGTGGATTTTCTTCCAGGGGCCTTGCATTATTGTACTACACAAAAAATGCCGAGTAGTACGGGTAAATGAAGAACATACTACTGCCAAAATAGAAAGTAGTTTTAAGTACAACAATAGGTGCCTATTCGCTATTATATAATATATTATAAAATATTTTATTATGTTTGTTTGTTATGTTTTAAATTTTTGGTGTGGGTTCTCTTTCCATATTTTATTAAATCAGTGTCTCTGATGAAGGGTTCTGGAAACTCGACAATTAAAACACGAATACTATTTTTCATGTTTTTATTTTACTTTAAACTACTTGGAAGGCGATATTTATTACAAATCATAATAATAATAATAATACAACAATCCCAGAGACTGATTAAAGTATTTATCTTCAATATTACTGAATGCACGTGAAGTAACGGATAAGTGGACGTTGTTGGATGAAAAATCACTAAATTATCTATTTATACTGACGTACAGTATATGGCTGTATTCTAAAAAGAGCTATTTCCTAAAAGCAATGCTTTAATATCTAATACCGGTAGAGCTTACAATAATTAGGTCGTTATTTACACAGTACTTGAATATAAAATTTAGAAAAAATCATGAACTGAATAAAAATACACAATTGTCTAAAAGTGCTTCGGCATAATGCACAGGAGATCTCACCAATAAAACACGGTACACATGATCCGAGAAAGGATTAGGTTTACGACTGTGTCGTAATCGTGGGATGAGTGTCCATGACTTTTAAGTGGTGGTCACGGTCAAGTTGGATGAGGGGAAATGACAATAAGTTTTTCTCCCTAAGAACAGTTTATTCCATCTCTAATTTAAAAGATATTATTCTTAAGCACCAAAAAGTTACTTTCAGTTTTAATGTTTTTGTTATGGCGACTAACCAAATTCTTACCTATTTATAATGATTTAGTTACAAGAACTGCAAACTAAACTTAATGCAGAGTCCCACGAAGAGTTTAAAACGTTTTATTTTATATTACTTGTCCTTTTTTGCACTGAATATTTTCAAACTGTACATAATTATTAAAGTAGGTTTTACATATATTTTATTAAAAGTAAAGCTCCGTAACAATTGAAGAAACAAAATAGTGACTTATTTGAAATTGTACCATTTATAAAAATTATAACGTTATAAAAATTCATTTTTTGAATTACTTAATTTGATTACTGCGTTGCAGTTTTAAAGAACAGCAGTTTAATAATGCTCATTGTTGACAACAGCTGTTTGATTGAAGAATATTGATTGTGCTAGAAAAACATAACCTAACCTCCTCCATTACAGTTCTACAGATATTGAAGTTCGAGAAATGCCTTTTAATCTTGTACAAAAGATACATTACAGAAGCAATAAGACAATTTCAGATTGCCTACGCAGGATTTGAACCACCTATCAATTCAACAATAAATGGAAAAATCTTTTGTTAGAAACTGGAAGTGTCGTAAAAACGTACACCAGGGAATCAAATGACGAAACATAAATACTACTATGCGCATCAATGCTCCGCTCTTCAGGTAAGCCGAAATCACTAAGGAAGGTTAAACTTGAAACTGGTGTTAAGCCTTCGGTACAGATAATAATTAAGAAAAACAAAATTAAATTTTACCCAAGCCACCTAGTCCATATTCTTCTTGATGATGATCCGGACAGGAGGATGGGATTTTTTACCGTGTCATCGAGTTTCATGAGGTAAATCCTAATTGCCACAATCAAATTGTTTTTCGAGACAAATCTACTTTCTACCGCAATGGTGCTGTAAATATGCATAATTTAAATTATTACAGCACCGGTAACCCACTACTCAAATCCTAATTGCCACAATCAAATTGTTTTTCGAGACAAATCTACTTTCTACCGCAATGGTGCTGTAAATATGCATAATTTAAATTATTACAGCACCGGTAACCCACTACTCAAATCAAAATGAATTACTGTTTGGGCAGATGTAAGCTATAATGGGGTGCTGTCGTGATATTTCAGACAGAACAATTACTGGGAATAGGTATGAACAGGTTTTAAATGAACAAGTCTTGCCTCATTTTACGATTCCAAAAATGGATCAAGCAATCATCCAACAAGATGTTGCTCCTCCTCATTTCGCAAATCCTGTCAAGTTATTACTAAATGATGACCTTCATGACCATTTGATTGGTCGTGGAAGTGGTTTTTTTAGATTGGCGTCTCCGCTTCTCAGATTAAAAATTAACTGTGCGAATTTTTTTCTATGGGGTTACTAGAAACAAGGTTATACTCGTAGCTTCAATAATGACGAGGAATTAAAACATAGAATTGTAGAGGAACTTCTCCGGATACCGCAGAATTTCTCTGTAAGAGCTTACAATTTATTTGTTAAGCGCTATTATGAATGTGTCACTGTGGATGGTTTACAGTTCGAATAATTGTGGACTATAATTGAAGGATTTTTAACAGGCTAATAGGATGATCTAATTTTCTGATTGAAATGCTTTATTTCTCTAGAATATGGCAATAAATAATTTTACAAAACCAAAAATACTGTTTGAAGTATAGTTTTTCAAAATTCCACTATTTTATTTCAACAATTGATAGAGAGCTAAACTGCTCACAAATTATTTGTAAAACCTATTTAATGAATTATGCAGAGTATTAAAATGTTCGGTGCGTAAATAGGCAAGTAATATAAAAATCAAACGTTTAAACCTCGTCGTGGGACACCCGGTACATAATATATTATCATAATTTAATTTCTGTATTTCCTTAGTAAATTGGTGGTAAACATTTAATACAGTAAATTTTACAATCTCATTCTCATTCATTCAGTCAATTTTGTATTCTCATTCTTATATATTATTCTCAATATTATTGAATTAACAATTTCTTGTTTAAAGTGACCGCAGTTTCTCACGTTACAGAGTAAAACTAAACAAACACACCGAAACATCAAATTTACCAGGACCCATAGTGTAAATAAGAAGAGATCTGTTTCAATCCTGTCTATTAATTTTTATGACATGTATTTTTATAACTGTTATTTTGTACCTAACAATTATTAAAAACTTTACTAAAATTTTATCTAAATTCATTTTAAAGCAAATGTATATCAGAGAATTAAAACAATAATTTATTGTTAAAACGTGTTAGAGCAGAAGACAAAAGAAAAGAAACGCCTCACAGCCACAGCAGTGAAGTGGAACACTGACATTGTTAATTGATTATTATTCATGATGCATTATATGAAAGGATAAAAGAACTTTGATTTTTGCAATCTACTTATATCTTTCGTTGATGCGGGTGTAACGTGTTTGTCGTGCCCTTGTTTTGTGTTGAGTGTTAACGCCTGGGTTTATTTTCATATGTGTATGGTTCAAGCTGTATTGAAGTGTGATGCATATTTATATGAGTGACAGTTCATTGCTAGACAATATTAGTTTCAGTTGCATGTTTTTGAATTCGGTTTTTACACCTGCGGAATAGGGTACCTTTCAATATTTGAAGCGTAGTGCTTTACATTTTGTAACATATAACGATGGAACATGACTGAAGTCATATTATCCATATTTATTTTAATTTAGTAAGTAATTTGACATATTGATGTTATGCATAAATACTCATTCATTTTAAAATTATAAAAGCATACCTGTCACAGTGACGACAAAGGGAAACTAATGACGACCTGGGTACAAAAATTATTGTCAAGGACCACCAAAGTTGAGGGACTTGTAATAACTCCACCTGGCTTAATTTCTGTTTCTAAAACATCTTCAACTTCTCTGAAAATACAATCAGAGTGGGATGATGTTACAGGTTAGGTTTTAATGTAATTTTATCAGGACATTAACAAACATGCTTATGTATTATTCATTTAAGATTTAATGCAGTTTAATTTAAAGGTTACTCACAATATTTTCCATAATATTTATCTGTTTTTGCCTTTACCCGTATCATGTAAATAAAATGTGTAATGTAACACATACATTTAAGAAATCGTATAGACATTAATCTTTGTTTATATAATTAAATAAAATGTATACCTTTTAATACTCCTATATTATGTTCCTTGATAACCGCTACTACTTAAAGACGAAAGGTCAACAAGTATCCTTCGGTCTATCAATTTGGCAGTCAGTATGTTTGACTGTGCAATAACTCGTGATGAAAAGGTTCCGAGACTTGAAACTTGGTTTAGAGCTCTCTCTTAGTCCTGAGAAGAACCCAACTGACTTTGAGGTAAAACGTCAAGCGGCAGTTTGTTTATCTGGTTGTGCGAAATCTATTTCTAAACTTATTTCTCTTTGGTCACTTTATACTACATCCTATCGCTTTATTCTATTCCAGTATCCGTCTGAAACTAATTTTGAACCTCAATCTACTTACTCTTCTATAAGATATAGCGTTTAATTTTAAATTACATATAAAATTATTATATCTTAAATATTTTTAACAATGTTTAAATTAAGATCTTTTAAAATATTATCTTTAAAGACATGGAAAGTATAAGGATAAGTGTTTATAGGATAGTTAGGTCTATAAAGGATATACAGTTTCTGTAATCGAATCGTTAAAAATGAAAACCATATTCTTAAATATTATCTGTGTAAACAAATGTTGGTAGGCATTGACAAAGTAATTGGCATCATAGGATACTGTGAAGCTGATAGGCTTAGTCAATCTATTTGATATGGAAGGGATATTGTATGTTTGGTAGATAGGATAGCGGTACCGTACTATTTGTCCAGAAATAGAGATAATGTCATGTTTCGATAAACAAATAAAGGAAACCTGCACCACTCGATAGTGGTTTTAATTAGGTTTCCTTTGTTTGTTTGTCCATTTTCTAATTAAAAGAATAACATTGTTAACACTTTCTAAGCAAAATATTAGAAAAAGGTAGGTAATACAAAATAATATCAAACAAAATTAAGACATCCGAGATGTAGTCTTTGATACTGCTGGGAGTATTAACAAAATAGAATTGTCTTTTATACGCAAAATTTTATAATTCATTTCTTACGACTTGAAATTAATTATTTTACTTAAAATAAATATAGGCATTCTTGAATTAATTAGTTGAGTAACTTTTAGGGGAAGATTACAACACATAATTTAAATACTACTACATTAGAAGAGGCTTAGGTTCTCACATTTTAGTATTATAAATACTCTGTTAATTTTATGCTCACGTCAAATTTGTAAATTAATTTTACTATATATAAATGATAAATTGAAATGTTTGTAATACTTTTAATGGTGTTTATCTGCTAATTTATTTACGTGCATAATTTTTGAGAAGAGCCAAATGAGAAGTGAGTAAAGTAAACCAAATTAGCTATAGAGTATGAGGATAGGTGTTAGATCCGGTCAGACGGACCGCAATTATATTCGAAGGACCAGTAAAATGTCTAATATTTAAAAACTCATACTTCGATAGCTGAGCAGGTGGAGCCCATACGTTGATTTTCTAAGAATAACTATTAGTCGAATGGGAAAAATAAAATTACGAAATGAGATCACAAAACATAGTATTAGAAAAAAAGGCACACAATTAAAGCAAAAATACAGGTGTTAAAATGATTTTCGTTTTCTATTAAAATGTCCAAAAATGTCCGAATTAGTTGAGGATTTTTAAATCTTGGTTGAGAAGAGAATTGTCTTTAGTTGCGAAGGACCATGATAAGAATGATGAAACACTGTTACCTTGCACCGTCCATTGTCTGACACCTCGACACACATGAAGTTGGGTTGATTGTAGTTCGACCTGGGTTGCTTCCAAGGATCGTTGAGCAGGGGGAGTCCTTGTTGATGGATGAAGATTCCACCATGAATATTCCACCTTCACTTGACACTGTTTTCGGTTCACTCACGAACGTTGAGACAAAGTTACTTTTGGCTCGTTAACCAAATAATGTCCGGCAAGGGGACTGTTAATTGCCATAGAACGGCTTACGGTTCACAAGAGACAAGACAAGGGGTGCACGGCCCGAACTTGGTTAAAGCTGGTGTTGACGTACAACCTAGCGAGACGGAGTCTTTAGAAGAACTGGAGAGATGCCTTGGGGAGCTTTTCTTGTCCGGCGTCCTGGACGCCTGATTGGTCGACAGAAGTCACCTCATACCACGTGACAATCGGACCACTATAGATTTGGAATGCAGGTGTGTGTGTGTGTGTGTGTGTGTGTGTGTGTGTGTGTGTGTGTGTGTACAAAGATAAGTGGAAATAGATGGCTTATAATAAAAATGGTATCGAACGATGGTGGGCAAAGAGCAGTTCTAAATAACATACAATTCTGGTTATTAGTAAAAAGACTATATTAATGCGTAAAATTTGATTAATTATTATAACTAAATATGAAAACCTAACAATAGGTGTTAAAAGTGTATTTGCTACTGATCGTCGGTCCATTGTTGGTGGTGAGAGGATAGAGACAGTTAAATTAGTTGAGAGACTATGCATTCATTATTAATTATACATAACATATCACTAACTATAGTAAATGTTTTATTTATTATCTCATGATTTGAAATTGATACATCTCTAGTTTTAGAAGTGGTACCAATACAGATAATACGACCTGCCTGTACCACTCGTTTAATAACCTTCATATAATATATTTATTCTTGCAACACAGCCAGAACGTAAACCCTTTAAGGACCAACCGTCTGATTTATCGCCGGCGGCGTACTATGCGAAAAGGACCAGTCGTCTGGTTTATCGCCGGCGGCGTACTATGCGAAAAGGACCAGCCGTCTGATTTATCGCCGGCGGACTTTTCATATTTTTTAAGAGATATTTTAATCTTCTATATGGAATAAATATACTATTTTTCTATTCCCTGTATGTTTCTTACTATGATATCAAATTTTAAACGTCTTTGGAATCATCAGCTTGGTGAAAAAAATATTTTACGGCCATGTTGCATCGTAATGTTGTCAGGGTACTTTGGGATTATACCACACCACACCCAGACATGAATCGTTATTTGACATTTTGCTTCTACTGATTACTAGATTAGCGTAGAACAAATTTCGTCAATATAAAACAGGAATTGTCTTATCGCAAACCCCTCCCCATCCTCAGAGGTCAAAGTCGAACGGTCTAGTAGATAACGTGAATGCAGAGCCTCGCCGCCTGTTCAGCTGGTGCGTCGCTTTGTTGTACTTCCGTGTTTTACCCCTACATTTCTACAAACACAAAAACTAAACTCTTTATTGAAAAAAACACACACAACTTGTTTTTATGTACCGTGCAAAAAACTTAAATAATCATGTGATGCCGCGCGGCCTGCCGTAATCGGGATTCTCGAGAAACATAAGATAACAGCAACAACAATACCGATCACAATACCTGGAAACGCTTGTTGATTGATGGAATGTTAGTTCTGTTACTCAACTACATCGTTTTATAACGTTCTAAGTTCATTGAAAAAGTTTAAGCGTTGGGGGCATATAACGGAATCTGACCCCATTAACAATTATTGATAATCGTTGAAAGTTTGTAATTTTGTAATTAAAGAGTTGTTTTTTCGTTCTATCATGTGTGTTTCTATAAATGTATATTGTTGTGTTCTTCATACTGGTGTGGTCGGTATAATCCCAAAGTACCGAATAATATCCTTAGTAGCCTATAAGGTTTTGTATGTTAGGCTAATGCTGAAAAGTGTGTTTTAACCAGTGTTACAGAAAAATTTTATTCATTTAACAAACTTTTTATTTTTTATTCCAGGGCTTCCAAATTTTGTACAGTTATAGAGAATTATATGTAGAACTAATAAATACTATTTCCCACAAGTAGTTTATTCTTATTTTTTGGTAGTTATTGAAGATCAAACTCAATTTTTTTTAATTTTTTTTATTTTTTTTATTTAATAAACAGATAAACAGAATACAGAGGAAACTCGGTACGATGACAGTACATTTAAAAGTGCAACAATAACTAAGATGACTCGTACCTGGGCTAACTATAACACACTCCATGTCGCTCTCGACCGCTCTGACATCTGCTAGTCATTACACACTATTTCCTTAAGCTCTTCTTTTTTATGATGTTTATATTGTACATCCTAGCAGAGTAAAATAAAGTTACTGAACTTGGATTTTAGTAATGGAGTTAAAATAATATCTTTTTCAAGTGCATTTTTTGCTAGTATATTGTGTCTTGATAGCACAGGTTACACATATAAAATATAAGTGTAATTTTTTTTATACGTAGATTACGTAAATATAATATTTATAAGAAAAAATGCATGGCTTTTAAACGTAAAGCGGTTATTCTAAGACTACAGACTCTTTCGAACTGAAATTCCAACCCAGTATCTTTGCAATGAAACTTCCTGCATTCCTTAACGTAAGTTTGTGTAATGATTTAAAATATCAATACCGTAAGTAATGATTTTTCCACAGACGTCCTCTATTGCAAAACTATATTCATAAAATATATACCCTCAGTTGAAAGTGGCCGAGATAGTATTACAGTATCGGTTAGTGCTAAGTTTTTTTAACTATTGACATATTTGTATGAAATAAATAAATAAATATATATATATATATATATATATATATATATATATATACAATAAAATGTTTTTATTGCTAATAACACAACAATCAGTTTATTAAACACTTATAAATAACTGGAGCGTCACTTTTAGGATATAATAATGTTAAATATTATTAGTCTGAACTAAATTATTACATTTTGGTTTCTATTACAAGATAACATCTACGATATAAAGGCAAAGCAAAGTCAGCAATCCTAGATTCCTAAAGGCATTCCTACAATAATCTGTAAAGTGTATTAAAATTGTTCTATTGGATTCATTTTTAGGTGAAAGAACTATGCGTAATGTGTCTGAGACACAAACACCCCACAGTACGATTCCATAGGTCAATTGGGGTTATATAATAGGCTGATCTCAAGACCTCAACAGCATAACAAGTAAATAGTCTATAAAAGCACTAGGTGTTCCGTGCAGACGTTGGTCAGGTAAATCATTAATGAGTCATTATTAAGCCTAGATGTTAACGCAGATGCTTGAGAGAATGTTACGAGTAGCACTGTCCCTGACGTGAGATGGCCGTTAATACGCACTTGTAGTCTGCCCACTGCACATTTTGTAAGCGGCTAAAAGCTAACTCCCTTATGACAACAGAGCCATCTGGATTAAAAGGAGTGAAAATAGAAATAGCAAATTCTTTAATAAATATCTGCTTATAACGGTGCGAGGAGGAACTCGGAATAGAGTCATTAAAGTTTGCAGCATGTGATAAATATGCCACATTAATTATTGTTTTTTTGCGCCTTAGCCAATTACTCGTATGAAACCTGTGTGTAATTTTTATGAAACTGTGAAACTCTGTTTATGGAAGTCGTCTCACTAGTACAGCAATATCTCAAGATTTACTTAAGTCCTGTTGAGACTTCAGGAAGGGTTAGGATTGAGTAGGATTGTTTTCAAAATTGGTTTCAGGCCTAAACACTTAAAAAAATTGTTTAAACAATGAAGCCACACATTTGAATCTTACATGCCATCCCACAATGAATTCTAAAATCCTATTGGATCAAATACTAACTATAAAAAATTAAACTCTCTGATATCCGAACCTGATAAAAACAAATAATAAAAAAATAACGTGTCTCATAGGAAAAATCTAAATCTCAAACGCTTTCTGATTTATAACAAAATTATATATTAACAGAATTTGTTCATCATACTACCATTACATGGTAAAGTTTTTTAACTTAAAGTCAGATCTAGTTGTGTATATAAATGGTTGTAGAGAAAACAACAAGAGATAAAGGAAAGAGTTGTTATACACGAATGGCTCCAGTCGTTAACTCTTATCAACTTATCTGGATGTCGCTTTTCACAGGTTGATGCTCTCTCGCTGCATGTAATTTCTCTTAAACACTGCTGTGTAACTGTAAGATTGTGATTTAAGTGCATTTTAATACAACACTGCTATGGAATTGCATTAGAATCGTATTTATTAAAAATATGTAATACTAATAATTACATATAAACATACATATCAATATTACATGTATGAAACATATAATTAGGCATATGTAACATTTTATTAATATTATATTTGTACATGAGTATGTTTGTCCAATAATTGTGTTCCATTTTAATTAAACCTTCACTTTTTTAATCAAAGAGGATAGGTACTATTTATTACTTTTAAATTGTGCATTGCCTTTAACCGTGTCCTGAATTTTGTATATAGAGTAACTAATAATGAGAATACGCAAAAAAATGGACTCAATAAATTACTACTGTTTTTAATGTGGTATGTAAGGTTGTACGTGTTTATTTACTAAATAAATAGCGAGTGTGTTATTATGGACTCGACAACAACTTCTTAAAATCGTTTTTAAGTATCCTTGCAAACGTCCAACTGTGCGATAACTCTTGATAGAAAGGTCCTAGAGACATGAAACTTCGTACATAGATTCCTCTTGACACAAAGAAGAACGTAAAGATATAAAGGTTTCAGAGACTTATAAAGGCTTCAACATGTGTAGGTTTCTTTAGAATCATGGAAAAACGGTATTATTTCCAGGTTCATAAGTTATAGGGTTAGTCCGTACGTATATTTGTCCGTTGGTCTATTAGATACCGTAATTTTCGTTACGTTAAGTTGTGTTCTTTGATATTCTGTTTTATAGGTTTATTTAAACTGGTATTCCACTCACGACAGAGGCACGACGCCGTTGTTGTCTACAATGTTGTCCGCGTTAATGGTGTTTCCTTGTACCAAAACGTACGAAGTTCTTGCAGTTTTAATAAACACGTGTACGTCGGTAATGTTTTAAACATATGAGGTCAGCTTAACCTCACACACATATAATCATGAATTGCTTAATTATATTTAATTAATCTTGTGTAAACAAAGATTCCATGCACTAATTAGTATCCGTATTAAAAATTAAGTATCACTAAATAAACGTGCATAGTAAAAACACGTCTACAGTAAAACGTAGATTATATTACTCAAACTTTGTTACTCAGTGGTTGTGATGAGAACTATAAAATAAATTTTCTCATTTAAAATACTATTGTAGTGTGTCGTTATTAAAGACTTAATAATGATTAAAGCCATTGAGTCACTGAAACTAATATGAACTAATTATATACCAAAACTATGTACTAAATTTTTATCTTTATTAACACAGAACAAGAATGAAGCTCTTACTTTCCTTATAAGATGGGTAAAGAGACTGGAAATCATAGTTAAGCTACTAATATAGAATAAGAAATGAACAAAAGCATAACTTAAAATTCCTTCCGCAGAATTATTTTGTTAATGATATTCAACACCCGGTTTGCAGTGACTTTGTATACAAAAAACATTTAGTTAGGATCGTTATTTATAACTTAACTGTCTTCCTGGATCTAAGATTAACATTTTCTCCAACCTAATTGATTTTAGATTTTCTTTAGCCATGAATGCGTTAGGGAAATAAATTAGAGGTGAGGAATAAAGTAAACTGTGCTAGTCCTCATTAATTAAAAGTGAGACTTTGATTAACTTAACCAGGTCAATTGAAACACATAGTAGTATACACAAAATGATAATGTCATTTAATCAGGAATGGATAGCTTTATTGTTATATACAGCTTTGTTCTCAAACTAACGTATAGATATATGAGCATTTCCTCATATCTTTTAAAAATATGTAATAATATTATAAAAAAGGTTATTCAATACTACTACCCCATTACCAAAAATAGATTATAGGGAGTAATAAGAATACGACATACGTATAGTAATTTTAAAGTGGATTGGTGGTGTTAGTACATTTTTGTGACTAACATGTTGATTCCATTGTTTATATCGAACAATTCTATTCATATAATTTAATATAAGAGAGAGTATCATATTCACGGGCATATACCCTTGTACCTGTGACTCATTTCATTGTGTAAGATACATATTACAAATGAAACTGAAAGTGATATATTATAATTGTTTAGATAACAAGTATTGCAGGAAAACTAGGCATAAATATTGTATAAATATCCTGAATGTGATCTACCACAACATCCATCCTAGATAGTACTGGTTACCAAACAAATCTGTGTGATAGCCTAACACCTACTGAAGACACTAAAATTGGTGCACACATATTTGTACGATATGTTTGAGTTTAATACAACAGAAGCAACGTATGGTAAATCTAAGATTCTTAAATAATATTTCTGTAACATTAGATCAATGTAAGAAAGGACTATAATATGTTATGAAAAGAATTTGCGCTGGTTATAAATGTGACCTCAATGTCACTATAATATTAACGCTTTAATTTATTTCCAATAATACATTGAACTAACATTTATACAAAAAGCAGTTATACCATTAATTTGATTGGGTCTTTTAAACTTCAAATTTGCATTTTCATATTGAAGTTGGAGCATTGTTACTTATATATTGAGCCACTGCATTTAAGGCTGGCTTAGATCTCATTGAATATTTAAAGTTTGAGTTATACATTTATATATAATAGACTTAACCTGTATCTATAGATAGGCTCCTTATGGAAAGGATTAAAACAAATTAAAAGAAAAAGACTATATACATAATAAATATATACATTTCAAAATTGGATTGAAAGAATCCATCTTTATGTACCGGTATCAAATTCTGTATTTTACCCATTAGTTGATGCTTTATATTATTTAAGGTTGGTTTTATGTGTATCAGTGTTTGGATTTAAAAAAGTGAGGTAATATATATATATATATATATCATTTGGTTTATTTTACTCCTATATCGATTTCCACTGTAACTAGGTCACTTGACAGTTAGTGTGGGATTTACTGGAAATGTACCTATAAATTTGATAAAAATAAAATTTTTTCTTATACAATGAGATTTGGTACTCGTTTAATCACTTCAAACGTATTTTAGGGGAAATACATCAAGGTTCTGAAATGTATAAGAGTTTCAGTGGTTATAATATAATAACTACAGAGCTGCAAGTGCTATACATAATTTGATACTTTACGCGTTCAGAGTTAAGTAATTCAATACCCGGTTACAGTTTCATAATACACTCTGGATAACCCATTAACTACCTGATTAGAGTTGAGTAATCCATTACCAGGTCAGAGTTGGTAATCCCAAACACTGTCAGATTTTCGCAATGAATTACCCAATCACAGTTAGTTAATGCTAATATCCCGTCAGTTTTTGTAATCCACTATCAGATCAGACTTGGTTAATCCATTACCAGGTTAGAGTTGTATAATCCATCATTACGGGGTAATAGTTGGATCATCAAGTTTCTGGTCAGAGTTAGGTAATACATTCCCCAGTCAGGGTTGGGTAATCCATTCAAGGCCAGAGTTGGGAATCCATGATCCGGTCAGATTTAGGTAATGCATTACCCAAACCCAGTTCGTTAATGCTAACTGCTTAGGTAATCCGTGTGTTAGAAATGTATGTGTTAGAATTAGAAGAACATCACACGATCAGAGTTTGATAATCCATTACCCGGTCATATTTTGGTAATATATTACCGGCTACAGTTGAGTAATACATGAACTGGTTATGTTTAGGTAATTAATTACACGATTATAGTTGGGTAATTTACTACCCGGTCAGAGTTAGGTAATGCAATTAGCCAGTAGGAGTTGGCAATTATCCATTATCCGATCAGAATTTCGCAATGATATAACCGGTCAGATTTGTGTAATACATTAACTGGTTAGACTTTGGTAAATTAATTTGTTCATTATTGAGACAAAATATTTTGAGTTCCCTGTGTAGCTTTCAGTATGCAGATTCGTAGCATTCCCATTTGATTTAGTTTTTAAAATTATCGGGGTTGTAAGTTTTCAACGACCTATTATTATTTCCACAGATTTTTTCCTACGACTTAGTTTACGATAGTATATAGCAAACAACTGGGTTTAATATAAAGCACCAAATATATGAGAGTGGCCACCACTTGGACAGCAGACCTACGTGACAAGTACAATCACGTGCCACTATGAGAAATTACATGAGAAACACTTCGTGGCTTATTGTTGTGGAGGATACTTGGCCACACGATATTATATGGTTGTGGTTTTGTTACCGTTTCCTTGGAGTGAAATTTATATATTAAATTTAAATGTCTACAAAGATAAACAGGGTGTTTGGAAGTTAGTTTTAGTCTCAACAGGTAAAAATACTTACAAAAAACGACAATATTGGTGCAAAGTATAAGTTCCTTATGTAATCAATCTTTGTGTATCATAAATTTTTCCAAACCCCTGTTTATAACGTCTTTATCTTTCATTTGCAAAAAAAACTCAATTTGCCGCAATTTCCATAGTAATTTGAAACAATAATAATAAATCTTTAACCTGTTGAATTAATAATAAACTGTGGTGAAAATAAAATGAACACAATTTCAACATATTTTGGCATACGAGATAATTGTATAAAAATGCATATTGATTTAAAAAAAATATCTCTCTTAATGTTGGTATTAAAACTTGCAATAATTAATACCTAAATTTAGTTTAACATAGGATTTACAATTTTATTATATTTTGTCTCGTTTTATAGCTGTCTCGAGTTATACAATTGGGTTATAGTTAACTTAGTATCATCTTTCCCAAGAACTAAAGCAACCGCATCCACTTTCATGATAAAAGTGTCTTCTACGAAATATTTTACTATATTTCTGCTTCTGCAATGATTAGGTTACTCCTTTATATAGTAAAAAAATATAAGGTACGTTTTTGTCAAACTTTCCGTTATCCTATAACTTTTTGTTAAAAGCGTTTTGACACAGTATGAAAAGGAATGTTAAATATTATGACAAGTTACAATAAATACATTTTGTGTGCTATTATTATTATTATTATTATTACTAAAATAAATGTTAGATTATTTTAACATGTAGGCCTAATCCATGAAATATAAACCGAGATGAACTGCGACATAATAACGCTGGTACTTCAAGTTAGAAAGTTCAATAGCAACTACTTAATGTACGGGTACTTACAAAGAAAGCGCCTCTTTGTTGTGAATAAATCGTAGGTGCTTTAAATAGCGTAATTTTCTAATTCTTTTTATCCCTCAAGGGGTTATATTAGATATTGAAATTTAATTCAAGAAGTCTTTCTAAATGAAATATTAAGTACAAACTAACCTCACTTTAAGGTTTGACATTATCAATCATTTCTATATACGAACCATTAAGTTGGATGATGGTGTATGTCATATCATGAGACTTAGCGTTAGTAAACCGTTAGTAAAAATTTTTACACTGATTGCTGTTAAAGATAAAACTGATAGCTACAATAAAATACAGAAGTTTATAAGTAAAATTTAACAAATATATAAATATTCTCACGATACATTAGTTAGTAAACAAACTGAGTAAAATATTGACATTTTATCATTTCGAATATTAACACTTATGACTCTAGATATTACATTTTGTGTGCAACTCCTGAGAAGCATGTTACAAGACATGACGCAAAACGTGGTGTGGCGTACTATTTCCTTGTTCTATACTTAATAAACTCTATTATGTTTAAGTATATTTTACTCCCAATCCTCTAAATATTATATTATATAACATTACATTACTTATTGTGCTACATCGAAAAGGTCGGAAGCTTGTTGCCAGCGAATATAGAATTAGAAATAGAAGAACTAACACATTGATTTGAATGATATGTGCTGGTCATTTCAGTGTTAATTTGACATCCTACTGAAGCCTTAATGGTTTCAAAAACGGCAAGGATAACTTTTATTTCAGAACTCCAAAAGTATATTTCTAGTAAAAATTCTTAATAACAAGCATTTAAAGCTTTTGCCCTGTAATTGCAATAATTAATAGTTATGAATGTATAAAACTGTTATTAATTTCATGAAACCTTTTGCTCTTAGTCATTTTATTCGGTGTGTTGTAAACATGACCTGTTTTACAAAGCCAAAATCACGCTTATGTGAAATGCTGAAATGTGTAAAACGCTACATATAAGAGTGTTTCTTGGTAAACCCTGTTTCATTTGTTTCAGCACTGGTAACTGACAATTGTTGATTTCCACGATTTATTGGTCAGTTAATGCCAGCTGCTGCCTCACCACTCAGGGGCTGTTTACCTCACAGTAACATTTATTGGTGAGTTAACGGCTTTTCGCATGTAGTACAGTAGTAGATCCCAAAGGATTTGGCAGTTCAATACAAAATTAATGAATAAAACGACACTTTAATTCAACAAAAGTTTTAATTATTTAGTATTTTATTTAAATGCTTTCAACTGCTATGTGAATCTTTTAAAAAAACCAGCAAAATAAATTTTGAAGAGAAAGTGATAGCTGTAGTAAATTGTGTCTTTCGCAGAACTTTATCTTATCAGGAGAATATATTTGGACATGTTTCTAAATATATAAATTTTCCCTAAATATTAATATAATTTATGGTATCAACGTGATATAGAATTTTTCCCCATGGTATATATATATATATATATATATATTACTTGTTATATTGTATATAAAATATACATGTAAAGAAACATAACATAGAATATACGAAACGGCCAACAAGTTTAATTATTAAATTTCATAAAAAATCACCTTATCATATTTAAATTGTACGATATGTGAAGATTGTCATAAATATACGTACACATTCAAATGTAGTTGTGTTACATTATTTTTTATATATAACTAAAAAACGTTTTTAACACGAAGACATTGTTTTGAAATATAAATTTGCCTACACCTAAATTCCGTAAACAGGGTCAGAAATGGTTTTTACTTTATGTGGTTGAATACACATGTTCTTGAATGCCCTCTACTACATATTTAAATATTTTATGGTTATTTGGTAAAATTGTAGAAATTAAATCGTATACATAACCACAAATATAGAAATTATCACATTAATTTTCTGACTCGAAGTGCTTTTAACTACATCAAATCTATCCCCCCAAGTAATAATAAATCTTTACGTATATAAAAATATATCTTTAATACGATTATTCTACTCCAAATTAAAGTTCACACAAATCAATCATTAATAAAAAATCTGTGTAAATATAACCGAGGCCATTTTCTTCATTTATCAATGATAAATTTAGCATATAATTGCCTGCCAATCAGAACTTCTTATTCTTTTATCTTCAAATTGCCGTTCATTTTAAAAATTTTAGTATTCCATATAAAAAGAATTGTAAAGGAAACAAGGACATTTAACAAAGAAGCTATATATATATACATGTGACCTGAACAAGCTTACTCTCAGTCTTTGATTACTGCAGGACTATAATCATTTTCAGGAATCATTCATAAATCATATAGCCTATCCTTAAAATTTCTTTTACTTTAATAAATATAGGTGCAATACACGATGTATTTAAAAGTAGAATGAACTGGAAGTAAAGAAAATATTCAACCTGTTATTGATCAAAGAGTTAATAGGTATTCCAACTGAACAAGTTCCCTCATCAGTCACAGTTTGTTTTGACACTTCAATAACTTCCAACACTATCAATCAGTCCTGCTTTAAACTTCTTACTCTTTATTAATCCAGTATCAATCGGTTTTTAAGAAGTTTTCCGTTTTCAATACAAGTATTAAAAGAAAATCCTGTAGGGAAATCTACTATTATGATTGCTTGTTACTGACAGTTCTTTTTTTAAATTTATAATCATAGAGCACAAGTTTTTGTGTTAAGAGCGAATGCGATTACTGTCAATGTTGTTTTAAATAATACAGAAAACATTAATGTATAAAACCTTTTTACAGTTAAATTAATCTGTTTTTATATTAAATATAGCTAATTTGAAACAAGAGACATGGAATAATAGTAATAACTAATCACAACCTTATACACTTAGAAAGTGACGGTGCTGCCCATGTGGATTGCTTGGACCAGTTTTAATACACAACAGTAAATATGTATGGAGGTTTTATTCGAGTTCTTTCTATACACATTGTTTTATCATAGTTCACTTTCGAGATACCGTTCTGAATAAATCATATATTTCAATGAAACTGAAATAAATTTTAATTATGAATAAATATTTATTGAACTATAACAAATCCTTAATAACAAACAGATAAAAGTATATTTGACTGATTGTGGTATTCCATGAAGCGTTATAGATTAAGTACTATATGTAATTTCATACACATGACGTTTAGTTTCATGGGCAGATGGCATGGCCTTTCAGTGACATAAGGTGCCAGCCAGTGGACTTATCGAACCCCTTGTAACGATTTAAGTAGTAATCTCACATTTTGTGTTGTCAATGCTTATTTACTTAAAAAACTTGCCGATTTTAGGATTATATTGCCGTCGTACATATCAGTTTCACTAAGCTCATTTTGAGGACCAATAACTCCGTGATATGAAAACAAATTCAACATTTTCAAGCTCAGTGGAAATTTCAACATCGGTATATACAAAATCCTAAGGTTATTAGTGATTTTAAAATTACTATACACAATTCTAGAGTTGAAATAGTAAAACTAGGTTTGACTAACTTATTTACTTGAATAATAAACTTACAAGAGTATACAGGCTAACAGAACTCACAAACAGGTTATTAGCACAAAGGGATATCTTTACTTTCCTGAACGGTAGTTGTACTAAAACAGTGATTTCAGATAAAAAATATATTTTAAATCTACATTGCTTCTTAGTTTAAATAATAATCGATATTGCAGTGTTTAGTAAAACAGTTCTCAGCTAAAAAATTTAATTTTAAGATAAGCTAAATAATCATGTACTCTATAAATGTACTGCGTCATATATAAAGAAAACTACCTTAATGAAGATATTTATAACATTATA